>NW_004443996.1:5950817-5978068 GCF_000243295.1 Trichechus manatus latirostris
CCTACAGGCCTTAATACACGGCGTTAACAGGATACAAACCGTAACCATCAATGCACAAAACCCAATAGATAAGCTAGATAACTGGGATCTTCTAAAAATCAAACACCTATGCTCTTCAAAAGACATCACCAAAAGAGTAAAAAGAGATCCTAGAGACTTGGAAAAACTTTTTGGACAGTACAAGTCAGACAAAGGTCTAATCTCCATAATCTACAAGAAAATCCAACACCTCTACAAGAAAAAGACAAATAATCCTATTAAAAAATGGGCAAAGGAAATGAACACACACTTCTCCAAAGACGACATTCAAATGGCCAACAAACACATGAGGAAATGCTCGCGATCACTAGCCATTAAAGAAACGCAAGTTAAAACCACAGTGAGACACCATCTCACCCCGGCGTTACTAGCACGGATCTAAAACACTGGAAATAACAAATGTTGGAGGGGCTGCGGGGAGAACGGCACTCTTATGCACTGCTGGTGGGAATGCAAAATGATACAACCATTTTGGAAAATGACATGATGCTTCCTCAGAAAGCTAGAAATAGACATACCATTTGATCCAGCAATCCCACTGCTAGGAATATATCCTATTGAAATTAGAGTCGCCACTCAAATAGACATATGCATACCTATGTTAAAGGAAGCATTGTTCACAATAGCAAAACGATGGAAACAACCTAGATGCCCATCAACAGATGAATGGATAAACTATGGTACATACACACAATGGAGTCCTATACAACGAGAAAGAACAACAATGAATCTGCGAACCATCTCATAACATGGATGAAACTGGAGGACATTATGCTGAGTGAAAAAAATCAATCACAAAAGGACAAATATTGTGTGAGATCTCTATTGTACAAACCCATGAAAAGTTCACACACAAAATGTAGCAATCTTACTTGGTTATCAGGGATGTGAGGGGTCGGGGGGAAATACTAAATAGGCAATAGTAAGTGGTATCTTGGGTGAAGGGTGAGTCGGTACACAATACAGGGGAAACTAGCACAACTTGTACAAGAAAACGTCATGGAAACTCCACAGACACAGCCAAACTCCCTGAGGAACTGAATTGCTGGGCAGAGGGCTGTGGGGACCATGGTCTCAGGGAACATCTAGCTCAATTGGCATGACACAGCTTATAACGACAATGCTCTACATTCTACTTTGGTGAGTAGTGTCTGGGGTCTTAAAAGCCTGTGAGCAGCCATCTAAGATACTCCACTGGTCTCATCCATTCGGGAGCAAGCGAGAATGAAGAGAACAGGATAGAAGGGAAAGATTAGTCTGAAGGACTAATGGTCCACAGCTACCGAGGCCTCCGCCAGACTGAGTCCGGTACAGCTAGATGGTGCCCGGCTACCACCACTGACTGCTCTGACCAGGATCACAACAGAGGGTCATGGACAGAGCTGGAGAAGGATGTGGAACATAATTCTAACTGAGAAAAACATAAGACCAGATTTACTGGCCTAAAGGAGATTGGAGAAACCGCGAGAGTATGGCCCCCAGACACCCTTTTATCTCAGTGGTGAACTTATCTCCAAGGTTCACCGTTCAGCCTGGGATTGGACAGCCCGGTAAAGCCAAATGGGACTAATGAGGTACAGTAGTCCAGTGACAGGGGCCAGAAGGCAGAAGGGGACAAGGAAGCTGGTGATAGGGAACCCAAGGTTGAGTAAGGATATTGTTGATGTGTTATGAGATTGTTAACCATTGTCATGGGGCAACATTTGTAGTAACTGTTAAATGAGAAATTACTTTGTTCTGTAAGCCTTCATCTTAAGTGAGAATAGAAGCACAATTGGAAGAGCATAGTCAAAGTCACTGAACTGTGCATGTAGAAATTTTTGAAATGGTGTATCTTTGGCTATGTGTACTTTCACGAGAAAAAAAAAAGGTTGAGAAGTTAGAGGGTTGACATGTTGTGGGGTTGTTAACCAATGTCATAAAACAATATGTGTACTACTGTTTCATGAAAAACTATTTGTTCTGTAATCCTTCACCTGAAGTACAACAAAAATAATAAATAAATAAATAAATCCATACTACCTACCAAAAATTCAGCAACCCTCAGTGATTCATCATGTTTCCATAAATGAAAACACATGGTAGCAACAAAAAATTCACAGCAGAACTTAATTGGGTCTTGAAAGGTTTAAAGCCACCCACTTGCGATATTTGTGTTACAGCAGCATAGATAACTAACACACAAATATTTCTTAAATAAGACACAACAATCTCTAACCATATTGAAAAATAATGATGCATTGGCCATATGCTATCCAGTGATTTTGAACACTATCACTCTCCCGTTCTTCAATAACAGGTGTGTAAAATAAGTGATTAGAAGAAGAGATATATTTTTTCTCCAAATGTTGTGATGAAACTTTCTGAGAGAAATGGTATGAGTCATGACAATAGTATAACAATAACGTCTAATATTTTTATTATGCTTGTGTAGTTAGTGTTTAAAACATCATCAAATATACTATAGCCTTTAATATAATTGGATATTTTTAATTTGTTTGAATTGTTCTGGAGTGAAATCCTTCTATCCAATTCCCTTATTCCTTCTCAATTTATGCACTCTTTTCTACAAATCTACTTTTTATAAACATGAGTGCTTCTTGTCATATTTCTGGTGCTCCACTTTTGTTTAGTCACTACTCTTCTTGTTATTGTATTGTTTGGTAATTGAATAAGTCAACAAATTTTAATAAGAAATTATGATGTACTTTTAATTTATTCATTCAATTGATAAATATTGAGCATTGCAGTAGGCTAATTAATGGCTCCCCTATAATATTCACATTCTAATCCAAGAAGCTATGGATGTTACTTTATATGGAAAAATGAACTTTGTAGATGTGACTAAATAATCTTGAAATCAAGAGATTATTCTGGATTTTCTGGGTGAGTTCTAAATGTAAACACCGGATCTTTATAAAAGGGAGACAAAGAAAGTCAGAAGAGAAGGTGATGTGATGGTGAACAGAGACTGGAGTGAAGCATGTTGATGATGGTGGAAAGGGGCCACAAGCCCAGGAATACAGGCAGCCACTAGAAGCTAAAAAAGGCAAAGAAACAGATTTTCCCCTGAAAGCCTCCAGAAGAAACCTGTCCTACTGACACTGATTTTAGCCTAGTGAAACTGATTTCAGACTTCTGACCTCCAAAACTCTGAGAGCACAAATTTGCATGGTTTAAACCAGTAAGTTCGTGGGTAATTTGTGAGAGTAATAGCAAACTAATGCAGATTTTGGTACTAGGAGTTGGGTGCTAATGTAACTAATACTTTGAAATGTGAAAGTGGCTTGGGAATTGGGCAGTAGGCAGTGTTTAAAGAATTTTTAAGAGCATAATAGAAAGAGCCTAGATTTTCTTTAACAACCTGTTAATAGAAATATGGATGTTAAAGACTCTGCTGGCAAAGGCTTAGAAGGAAGTGAGGTACACAGTAGAGAAAGCCTATATCATCTTAGAGAATACCAAAATCATCATAAACAGATTGTTGGCAGAAATGTGGATATTAAAGATGTTGTTGGTGAAGGTTCAGAAGGAAGTGAGAGCCATGGTAGAGAGTGCCTATATTGTCTTAGAACACACCTAAATTGTCATGAAAATAATGATTTTTAAAAAATATAAATGTTTAAGATGTTGCTGGTGAGGGAACAGAAGGAAATGAAGAACATGCTAATGGAGACTGGCAGAGAGCTTAGCTGAACTGTATCTATGCTTATTTGGAAAGCAAAACTTGTACGCTATGAACTTGGGTATTTTGCTGAGATTTTCAAGCAAAGTGTTGGAGACACAACTTGAGTTCGTCTTGGTGCTTAGAGTAGAATGTGAGAAGAAAGATAAAATTGAAGGAAGAACTTTGAAGCGAAAAGGAACCAAGATTTGATAATTTGGGAAATTCTCAGCCTATTCAGATTGCAAAAGATGTAAAAATTAGGAGACTTGCTGTCAGAAAACTGTACTCTGGAGAGGCCAAGGGTGTAGCTCAGCAACTTTTTGCTAATATTGAAGAGATTAGATGTGTGACTCATGAATACCCTCAGCCATTTCAGCAGAAATCAGGACTAGAGGTGAGCTTAACAAAAAAGATCTATTAAGGAGCCTCTCGTCTAATGGTGTGAACCCCTGTGAAGTATATGAGAGAACCACATGACTCTTGAGAAGGTTATATCAGCATAAATACTGCCAACTTGGACTAAAAGGTGCACAGAGA
Source organism: Trichechus manatus latirostris (assembly GCF_000243295.1). Lineage (NCBI taxonomy): Eukaryota > Metazoa > Chordata > Mammalia > Sirenia > Trichechidae > Trichechus > Trichechus manatus. The sequence continues at coordinate 5,955,061 of NW_004443996.1, forward strand.
GGAAGAAATAAAAGAAGGTATATTCTCAAAATTCTATACAAAGGAAACAGGCTAATAAAACCATTCAGCTGCAAAAATGTACTACCCTTCAAGAAAAAGGAAAGATAACTCTGAGTACATAGCTTAAAGCCCATAGGGCAGAGCCATGGGCCAAAATGGAAGACCCTGGAGTCACAGAGAATTATTTCCAACCTTGAAACCTAATGGAGTTTTCCCAGTTGGACTTAGAAATTTCTTGGGGCTGTTGACTCCTTTTCTTCCTTCCATTCTCTCTCTCTCTCTCATGGGAATGTCTCTAATTGATATGTTATCCCCAGCCTCCCATTGTATTTTGGGAGCAGATAACTTGTGCTTTAGTTTCACAAGTCCACAGATGGAGAGAAATTTTTCCCCAGGTTGGATCATGCTCAGAGTCTCAGCTATACCTGATTTAGATGATGATATTTGGGACTTTTGAGCCGATGATATCTAGATTATATTTTGGACCTGAGTTAATGCTGGAATGGAATGAGAATTTGGGGGATGTTGAGATGAGAGTGAAGGCATTTTGTATGTGGGATTGAGGTGAATCTTTGTTGTCCAGGTGGACTGTGGTAAGCTGAATAATGAATGAACCTCAAAGATATCCAGGTCCTAATTTATGGAACTTGTGAATGTTACCTTATATGGCAAAAGGGACTTTGCAGGTACTATTTTAAGGATTTTGAGATGGAGAGATTACTCTGGATTATCCCAATGGGCCCTAAGAGAAGGAATGAATAATAAGAGGTTTGTCCTTAAGTAGAGGAGAAAATTCAATGTGCAGGAAATGGAATTAACTTTAGATAGGATCAAGGAGAAGGCATCCACTTTAACAGGAGAGAAAGCAGAGAATAGGGGTAAAGACACAGATAGATTAGTATATTCTGTAGTGTGAACAGTAAACTTCTCCTCTGTTGTTTCTATTAACTGAGACCCATGTGAGAAGTAATATATTATAGACTTGATAAGAGAAGAAAAGGTAAAAATATCCATCTTTGAGAATATAAAATAAAAAGTTATAATACCATTGCCAGGTAGCATTAAAAGCCCACTTGAAGTTTGTCATCATAAATTCAAATGGAAGCCAATTATCATGGTTTCATTTTTTTTTTCCTCATACACATTCAGATTGTAAAGGTGCAAGTGTGGTGTAATAGGAGAGATGGATGATCTAAAATTAAGGTTTTGTGGGGAGAGATGTCAAAAGGATAGCGGGCAAGGGGAGTTGAGGATGTGCGCAGAGGATAACTTGTACTGATTCACCATGTACCTGTAAGGATCTAAATATGTAAGAATCTAGGATGGGTAAAAACACAAGTGAATCCATCAGGGAAAAGGTGGTAGAATCAATGGTAGATCATACAGGCATGGAGGAATTGTTGCAGTAGGGATATTAGAGGTTCCTGAGGCAGTAGTTGGAGAGTGAAATGTTTAAATTTCTGATTTTAGAGAGATATGTATGGGAGTGAGCTACTGAAGTAGCATAGAACACAAGATAATTGGAGAAGCGGAAGTCAAAGAATTCAGATGTCAAAGAGTGTGAGAATGATTATTTACATAGTGAAATGACCAGGAATCAAGACAGGAGTACTGTTTGAGGGAATGAATGCGAGCCAGATGGAAAAAATTATGACAAAACGAAGGGAAGTAACCTGAGAGTCAGTAGATGAATACAACAAGGAAATGTAGCAAATGATATAATCTGATGACGTGAGATTCAAAGCTGGCAATTTTTAGGGAGTAATAAAAGAAAATGATCTTTAAATGGCTTTGAGGAACCAGTGGTAGGAGAGGATGTGAGAAGGAAAACATCCCTGACTTGAGAGGGCTGCAGAAAAATCACTGTATTTGGGGGAAAGCTAGGTTTCAGGTAGACCAAGAAGGTGAAGTCATCATTCAGATAAGAAGCAGAAGAGTTTATAGGGAGCTTTGCGGATGACAGTGAGTTTCAAAGACATAATGGCCAATGCTTGCATAATCCTGAGGTGTTTGTGACGTAAGAGGAGCAACCTGATGTAAGCAGCATCAAACTAGAAATGTCTTTATAAAAGAACTAATGATCTGGAAAGCTCAATTTGGGGAGTTCGGTTGTAATTTCTAGATCTAATTTTTCTTCTTTTCTCAAATTGTGTTCAATTTTCTTATTCTAAAAGTAATAATACATTTGTTGAAAGTTTTAAATGGTACAGAACTATATCTCTTAAAAAGGAAAAATCCCCCTGATTCCTTTCTGTGGAATAATTTACTAGAATCTGGATTTCTGAATCAAAGATTTCCTAAATTTTCTTTTTATTACTGAGGTTGTTACCTTTTCATACATTTATTGTCCATTCATATTTCTTTTTCTATGAATTACAGATATTTTCTAATGGCATGCCACAACAATTGTATTTTGATTGATTTTTAAAAGCTTTTTATATAAGGTTGAACTATAAGAAATTTCCATTTGTAGGTCAAAAATGGTTAAATATTAGCAAATTTCATAAGGTTCAACTTAATATATAGGGATTTTACCTGATAGTTCCAAGTCAATATATAGAAATATTAGCAGTAGCTCCAAGTAAACATGATGTATATTATCCTACTTTTTTACTTTCAACAATATTCTTTTAGAGAAGAATGTCTTTTAAAGACCAAGACTGAAATATGCAGCTATTGAAGCCTATAAAATACTGTTTTTTAAAAAATTCTATATTAGTATTATTTTATCATCTACTTAATGACTTCTTTCAAAAATAAACCCACTGTACTTTCCATCATTTGACATAATACTAAATTTTCATTTTTATCAGAACGCTTGAATGATCTAATCTTCCTTGCACATACAGTTAAATATACCAAACTAGTATAATAAAATCTTGCTGTGCTGTATCCTGCTTTACATTTCAAAGTGCCTTCACATACATGAATTCCTTCTATTCTCTCTAAAATAAGATGTTATTATAAGGAAGCTGAGACTCAGAGAGATAAAATGGCCAAGGTCATACAGCTATTTTGTGAAAGAGCATGAACTAGCTAAATTTCACACCAAAACACCCAATATATTGATGGTAATTTCATATCTCTGTTTGAAATACAAATTTTAATCCATAAAAGAAATAACCATTAGAAAAACATTTACACTTAAAAATAAAATATGAAGTCAAATTGAGTATTTTGGTCATTAATTAAAAATACAAAATGTGTTTTAAAAATACTTACAACCTTGGAACAGACATTTCCCCAGCCTATGTGTTGCCAGGACTTCAGCACTGTAAGTTCATACTGGTGAGGTTTAACGATGACATCATAAAGAGACTATGAGCAACAGGAAATTAAAGGGGAAACACAGAGTAATCATATTTTGCTGGGCATAGGTGTTTCTGAAATACATTCTTAATTTATGACTGTGTTCACACATGACTGTTTTGAGCTTCAACTGAAAGAATCAATCAGTTGTTGATCGATTAAATCCATTGGTTGTTTAATAAATAGCTAATTGTTTGATACCAGACCACTTTAACACTAGTGTTGAGTGTGTTTGTGTACACACAGGCATGTGTATGGGTGTGTATGTATGTTTGAGCAAGAAATATATAGGCTGAAAGAAAAATAGAAGAATATAAACATTTCTCTACAAAGATCAGTTGCAATTCAGTGTATTTTCTTCCAATTCAGGCTCTTTTATCTAAAAACTTTGCATATATTCATAGTGATTTTTCCCCAAAGTAACTTGGATGTGGCTTATTCTTAGATATGTAAATTCAGAAAACGTGAAACATCTATTAAAATAGTACTGACAAGCCTGAAAAATGTTCCTTTTTCTCCCCAAACATGAAAACAACTGTCGTTACGTACAGAGTTGTATAAGAACAAGTTATCCGCTGTTACTTTACAGGAAATTTGCAAATGTGAATTTTTCATTATATGAAATGGAAACTCCTTCAGCAGGTAGAGATGTTGACAGGGGCACTCTCTTTATATCCATTCTAGATAACAGATGGTGAGCATCCTTCTGGCTCCAGGAGGAGAAGCAATTTATTAGTTATTCCCATTATTTCTTTACCACTTTTTTGTCATTAAATTTGTCTTAATTTTATTGTTGAATGTTTATATTTCTTATGCAATACTTACCATATTTTATTTTAGAAAATGAAACAAAAAAGGAGAAGTAAGACGCTAAGTTAGTTTCCACTTAAGCAGTGCAATGCAGTATAGCTCAGAACCCTTCCATTGTCCAAACTTAGTTCACAATCTAGTAAAATAGCGTTGTCTTCTGAAGGAAAGTAATATAAGTTTATTCAACTTGTAAGTAAAAAATAGACCACAATCATATATTTAAAAGGAATATCAAGTACACATTAAGAGCCTTGAAAATGTTCTTACGCTTCGACCCAACAATTTCACTCTTAAGAATGCATTTTAAGTATTATTTCAGCACCAGGATGTTCATTACACTTTTACGATATACGCTAAAATTTGGGAACACTATGAACTTCCAAGATTAGGGAATGGGAACAGGTGGGGCCAAGATCACGGAATAGACAGATGCTCCTTGTCATCCCTCTTACAACAAAGACCAGAAAAAAAAAGTGAATCAATTATATATTACTATCTAGGAAACCTAATCATCAAAGACAAAGCAGAAGATCAAACTGAGCGGCAAGTGGAAGGAGAGACAATTCAAAAGCAGTGGAGAAGTACAGATTGCTAGATCACCAGCACCCTGCTAGGTGAATCTGCGCAACGCACATGGGCTGAGGCAAGCAGCATCATTCAAAGGTGAGCCTCACCACGTCAGGTGCAGCCAAACAGCAGTGAATCTGCACCCACCTCCAGAATCAAGTAGGAGCGAAATCAGACCTGTGAAAGCTAAGCGCAAGCTTCTTACCTACTGTATGGAGGCAAAATAACCCCTTCCACTCCCAGAATTTCACAGCGGAGAAGCGTTTGCTTCCCCTCACCCACCCCCTCCCCCCACCCTGCTCCTCTCCAACATAAGTCCCTCAGTATTCAATAACTACCACTGACCCTAAGCTGGGAACTCAGGATTGGACCAAGGCCCTGCCCTTTGCCCAGCCACTGGCATAAGGGGTCTACAGACTTGCAGTGTCCTTTACCTCTGTCCGGACCTGTGTGGGAAGATTCAACACCACAAGCCCTTATTAGCATAAGACAGCAGAGCATACACCTGGAGCCCATTTTCAACTGCAACAGCCAAGGGGGAGATGAAGATTCATGATATTTGACTCTGCCTTGCCCCCTAAGCAGGGGCTTCACCCACCAATACTGGGGCCTGAGGGCTGACAGTACCATCCACTCCATGTAGCCACCCATGACAGGGATCTGAAAATTAGTGGTGCCTCCCAGGCCCTCCAGTCAACAGCACTGGGTGCCCAAGGACTGGCTGCAATACCCTCCCATTACATGCTCTAGAGGACAGGGACATGCCCTCCACCTAGGCACCACCCTGTCTTGCTCCACACATAGCCCTCCACTGCAGCCAGATACCTATGCCTACTCTGAACACCCCTACGTAACCCTGCCTACCAAGGACGGTAGATGAGAGTCTGCACCACACATTCAGTCACTGATGACCTGGATACCTGTACTGCAGTCCTATAAGAAAAGTGAACAGACTCCTGGGTGCGCACAGCTAGTAGCTGCTCTGACTACCTGGAGACAGGAAATGAGAGTTTCCAAGATACCAACAACCAAAATACCTCATACTACCAGCCTACTTATGCATATCAAAACTAAACAAAACAAAAAGTCAGGATGCAGAAAACAAATATACAATAAATAAACGTAACTTATTGATGCCTCAAAGACAATAGTCAGTATGAAATCATATAAATAAGTAGGTCAAGATGGCTCCATCAAGCAATCAAAATAAAGAACCAGGAAAACTTCTGGAGGAAGATAAGGTAATGGAACTACCTGAGAAAGAATTCAAAAGACTAATATACAGAGTTCTCCAAGAGATCAGGCAGGAGATCAGGCAAAACTCAGACAAAGCCAAGGAACACACAGGCAAAGCAACAGAGGAATTCAGTAAAACAATACAAGAACAAAACAACAAAATTAACAGGCTGTTAGAAACCATACAGAGATAGCAACCAGAAATCCAAAAGATTAACAATAAAATTTCAGAATCAGACAACTCAATAGAAGGTCAGAGGAGCAGAATGGATACAACAGAAGTCAGAATTAGTGAGATTGAAGACAAATCCCTTGACACCAATTTATTTGAGGAAAAATCAGAAAAAAAGAATTTAAGAAAATGAAGAAAGCCTAAGAAGTATGTGGGGCACTATCAAGAGGAAAAATCTACTAGTAAATGGAGTACAAGAATGGTGGGGGAGGGGGGAGACAACAGAAAACACAGAGATTGTTGAAGATTTGCTGGCAGAAAACTTCCTGGATATTATGAAAGATGAGAAGATATCTATCCAAGAAACTCAACAAACCCCATACAGGGTAGACCTCAAAAGAAAGTCACCAAGACATATCATGATCAAACTTGCCAAAATCAAAGACAAAGATAGAATCCTGAGAGTGGCTAGGAATAAACGAACAGTCATCTACAAAAGAGAACAAAAACCCCATCAATGGATGAATGGATAAACAAATTATGGTACAGTCACAAAATGTAATACTATGCAATGATAAAGAACAACGACGAAGCCGTGAAACATAACATGGAGGAAGCTGGAGGTCTTTATGCTGAGTGAATTTTGTCAGTCACAGAAGGACAAATATTGTATAAGATCACTATTATAAGAACCCAAGAAAAGGTTTAAACACAGAAGAAGACATTCTTTGATGGTTAAAAGGGTGGGGAGGGAGGGAGAATGTTATTCACTAACTAGATTGTAGACAATAATTAGCTTAGGTGAAAGGAAGGACAGCGCACACTACAGGGTAAGCCAGCACAACTGGACTAAACAAAAGCTAAGAAGTTTCCTGAATACGGTCAAACACTTTGAGGGATAGAGGAGCAGGGGAAGGGGTCTGGGGACCATGGTTTCAGGGGACATCTAGGTCAATTGGCATAACAAAGCTTATTAAGAAAATGTTCTGCATCCTAGTTTGGTGAGTGGCATCTGGGGTCTTAAAAGCTAGCAAGCAGCCATCTGAGATGCATCAATTGCTCCCAACCCACCTGGAGTAAAGGAGAATAAAGAACACCAAAGACACAAGGAAAGTATTAGCCCAAGAGACAGAAAGGGCCACATAAACCAGAGACTTCATCAGCCTGAGACCAGAAGAACTAGACGATTACCAGCTACCACAATGACCACCCTGACAGTGAACACAACAGAGAGTCCTGGATGGAGCAGGAGAAAGGTGGGGTGCAGAACTCAAATCCTAGTAAGATGACCAGAATTAATGGTTTGACTGAGACTGGAGGAACCCTGGAAAGCTTGGCCCCTGGATTCTTTATCAGCCCAGAACTAAAACAATGTCCAAGGCCAACTCTTCAGACAAGGATTGGATTGGACTCTGGGACATAAAGTAATACTCGTGAAGAGTGTGCCTCTTAGTTCAAGTAGATACAAGAGACTAAATGGGCAACTTCTGTCCAGAGGTTAGATGGGAAGGCAGAGAAGGTTAGGAGCTTGTTGAATGGACATGGGGAATCAGAGGTGGAAAGGAGGAGTGTGCTGTCACAGTATGGGGAGAGTAATAAGGGTCACATAACAATGTATATATAAATTTTTGTATGGGAAAAATTTTTTTTAAAAAAAGGAGAACCAATAACACTAAGCTCAGACTACTCAGCAGAAACCAGGAAGGCAAGAAGGCAATTGGGTGATGTGATGGTTAAGATTGTATGTCAGCTTGGCTAGACTATGATTCTTAGTGTTTAGGCAGTTGTAAAATGTTGTGATCACTTCCGTGTTGAAATTTGATATGTGATCATTACCATGGTGTTATCTGCTGAGTGGTACCAGAGGGGGCAGGGCCTGTGGCAGCTTACCGCCCCCTCAGCCTTCATCTCTCCACCCTCTGTGGGTTACTTCCTTCCTGCTCGCCTTGCCAAGGTTTTTGGCTTTTTCAAGACCCAGCAGTTGTCCCTTGTTTTCTCACCTCTGGTTCTTGGGATTTGAGCTAGAGGCTTACCTGTCTATCTTGAGATTCATCAATCTTCACAGCCCGCGAGCAAGAGTCCTGCTACCCGAATTGCTGATTTTGCGTTGGCCAGTCCCTGCGGCTATGTCAATCAGGAGAAACCATGCAGTCTTGCCTGCCAATCTTGATATTCATCAATCTTCACAACCTGTGACCAGGAGCCCTGCTCTCCGACCTGCCGATCTTGGGTTTGCCACTTTCTGCAGCTGCGTGAATTGGGAGAGGCCTCTACCCTGTTCTACGGACTTGGGATGTTCTAGGCTCTACAGTTGCATGAGCTGTCTCCTTGATATAAATCTTTCTCAATATATGTTTATACTCTCTACTGGTTTTTCTTCTCTAGAGAACCCAGCCTAAGACATTTAGTACAAAGAGTGGGGTTTGTCATAGCTTGAATTATGTCCCCCCAAAAATGCGTGTATCAATTTGGCTAGGCCATGATTCCAAGTACTGTGTGCTTGTCCTCCATTTTGTGATTGTAGTTTTACACTAAAGAGGATTAGAGTGGGAATGTAACACCACCCTTACCCGGGTAACATCCCTGATCCAATATGAAGGGAGTTTCCCTGGGCTGTGGCCTGCATCACCTTTTATCTTAACAAGAGATGAAATGAAAGGGAAACAAGCACAGAGTGGGGGACCTCATGCCACCAAGACAGCAGTGCCGTGAGCAAAGCGTGTCCTTTGGAGCTGGGGTCCCTGCACAGAGAATCTCCTTGTCCAGGAGAACATTGACGAGAAAGCTGACAGAGAGAGAAAGCCTTCCCCTGGAGCTGACACCCTGAATTTGGATTTTTTTTTTTTACAATTCTGTACTTTATTTTTTTTTATTGTACTTTAGGTTAAGGTTTACAGAACAAATACTTTCTCATTAAACAGTCAGTACACATATTGTTTTAAGATATTGGTTAACAACCCCATGACACATCAACTGTCTCCTTTCTCAAACATTTTTTGTGTGAAAATATATATAGCCAAAGATATACCATTTCAAAAATTTCTACATGCACAGTTCAGTGACACCAATTACTTTCTTCCAGTTGTGCTGTTATTCTCACTTTAGATGAAGGTTTACAGAACAAAATAGTTTCTCATTAAACAGTACACATGTTGTCCTATGACAATGGTTAACAAACCCACTACATGTCAACACTGTCCTTACTCAACCTTGGGTTCCCTATCACCAGCTTTCCTGTCCCCTTCTGCCTTCTAGTCCTTGTCCCTGGACAGCTGTTCCTCATTAGTCCCGTTTTGTTTTATAGGACTGTCAAATTCTCTTTCAGGCCAGTAAATCTGGTCTTTTTGGGTGCGTTAGAATTTTGTTCTACATCCTTCTCCAGCGCTGTCCAGAACCCTCTGTTGTGATCCCATTCAGAGCAGTCAGTGGTGGTAGCTGGGCACCAACTAGCTGTACTGTACGTAGTCTGCTGGAGGCGTTGGTAGCTGTGATCTATTAGTTCTTTGGACTAATCTTTTCCTTGTATCCTGTTCTCTTCATTCTCCCTTGCTCCCACTGGGGTGAGACCAGTGGAGTATCTTAGATGGCTGCTCACAGGCTTTTAAGACCCCAGACGTTACTCCCCAATGTAGAAAGCAGAACGTTGTTTTAATGAACTGTGTTATGCCAATTGAGCTAGATGTTCCCTGAGACCATGGTACCCACAGCCCTTTGCCCAGCAATTCAGTCCTTAGGGAGTTTGGATGTGTCTATGCAGCGTCCATGACCTTTCTTTGTACAAGTTGTGCTGGTTTCCCTAGTACTGTGTACTTTCTCACCCTTCACCAAAGATACCACTTATCTATTGCCTATTTAGTATTTCCCCCCACCCTTCTCATCCCTCCTGACCAACAAAGATTGTTACTTTTTGTGTGTAAACCTTTTCATGAGTTTTTACAATAGAGGTCTCATACAATATTTGTCCTTGTGTGATTGACTTATTTCACTCAGCATAATGTTGCTGAATTTCTTTTGTTTGTGGATTTTTTTTTCATTTCTTTTGTTTTTGTAGGTTTTGTTTTTACTGATACTTTATTTTTTCCTCTTTATTTTTATGAGTGTGTTTGTTAACTTTCTTCGTGGTTACCATAAAATTTACCCTTAACTTTCGAAGTTTGAAGCAATCTATTATCACTTGGTATAGCCTTGCCTTACTCTCCATTAGAAGGTGGTATACCTACACCGTTTATTCCCTCTTGTATTGTTCTGATGTTGTTGTCATTTACAGATTAACTGCTCTGATTCCCTGTTGTATTTCTATTGGTTTTGGATAGTTCTTGAGAGTTCATTTGCTAGATGGGTATCTGGCTGGTACGATCCTGCGTCCTAGATTCTGCCTGCGAGATGAAGTTGTTTGTTCTCAGATCGAAGGACTCCCTTCAATAATTCTTGTAAGTTTGGTTTGGTTTTTACATATTTCTTTAATTTCTGTTTATTTGGAAATGTCCTCATTTCACCATCATATTTGAATGAGAGTTTTGCAGGATATATTATTCTTGGCTGGAATTTTTTTTTCTTTCAAGGTTTTATATATGCCTTCTTGCCTGCATGGTTTCTGCCGAATAATCTGAGCTTAGTCTTATTGTTTCTCCTCTGTATGTGACTTCTTGTTTTTCTCGAGCTTCTCTCAGGATTCTTTCTTTGCGTTTGGTTCTGATGAGTGTGATTATGATATGCCTTGGTGATTTTCTTTTGGAGTCTATCCTATATGGGGTTCGTTGTGCTTCTTGGATGGTCAGATTTTCATCTTTCATGATATTGGGGAAGTTTTCTGTCAGCACTTCTTCAAAGGTCCTCTCTGTGTTTTCTTTTTTTCTCCCCCTGTTCTGGAACTCTGATCATCCACAGATTTTTGCTTTTGATTGTATCCCACATAATTCTCAGGGTCTCTTCATTTTTCTTTGTTCTTTTTTTCTGAGTTTTCCTGAAACAGAGTTGTATCCAAGTTTTTGTCTTCAATTCCACTCATCCTGTCTTCCACAGTTTCAAATCTGCTTCTCAGCCCTTCTGTGACACTGTCCATTTCTGAAATCTTGTTTATCTTTTGGATTTCTGTTTTCTTTGTATAATTTCTAGTTGTGAATTTATTTTGACATTTTGTTCCTGCATTATTTTCCTGAATTATTCCATCTTTTTGTCTGTATTGTCCATGAATTTGTCTATTTTTTCCTCATTTTTGTCTGCTTTTTGCGTCAACTCTTGGAGAATTCTGAGTATTAGAGATTTGAATTCCCTATCAGGTAGTTCTAGTGCCTTTTCTTCTACTATAAAGTCATCTGGTGTTTTATTTTGAATGCCTACTGGAGCCATCCTGTCCTGTTTTAGTAAATGTTTTGATATTGTCTGCTGTCTTCGGGACACTCAGTAGTTGTTTTTCTCATTTATTGTTTGTAGATTTGTTTGCTTCATCTTTTTTTTTTTTTAATTTGGCTATGTGTGAGCAGGTGGGCTGTGTGTTCTTTGCTGTTTGTTAGTCTGTGGGCACGATACTTTTCACCTCCTTCTCCAATTGGCAGGGTCAGTTGCTCAGATATGGTACAGCAGGGCAGGTCCTGCTGAAGAGGAGTTACTGGGACGGGTCGTTTGTGGCACTTACTACAGCCACCAGGGCGAGTAGGTAATCAGTGCAGGGCAGGTTCTGGTAGGCCATGCCTGTGCTGCTTGGTGGTGTGATGTTAAGTGCACGGTGCAGATAGTCAGGATGGAGGGGGGAGATTGTGATGTATGGAGCTAAGATGGGTAGTGGAGAGAGGAGAGAGGAACAGGAGCCAAAAACATACAAACAAAAAAAGAGTGCTAGGGGAGCTTGCCATTAGGGTGGAGACATGAGAGACTATCAAATGGAGAAAAACAAAAAGGGGAAGAAGAAAATAAAGAAAGTAAAAGAACGAATAAATAAAAATTAGAAAGAAAAAAGAAAAGCTCCCAGGGATACTACCAGTGTGGCTACAAGGTCTGGGGAAGTAGTTCCCAGGTGTTAAAATGCAGCCTGACTGGTAGGCATAGAGGTGTCACTCAGCACCAGGTATTCAGGGGACAAGAGGAGAAGGAAGGTATAGAGAGTTGAGAAACTGAGTAATGAAGAAAGACAAAAAGGGAAAAAGGGGGAAAAGAAAACAAAACAAATTTTAAAAAAAGAACAAGAACCCCCCCCCAAAAAAAACAGAAAAAAAACTACGAAGAAAGAAATGCTCTCGGGGATCCCTCTGCACATCTGTGCAAGCTGAGGGGTTAGGTCCCAAACCATGCAGCACTGCCCAGCCAGAACAGGCAAGCAACTTGAGAAGAGAAAAAGAAAACAACCAATTCGAAACAAACAATCAAAAAGTCCCGGGATCCCACTAACATGGCAGCACAGACCGAGAGGCAGTTCCACACTTGAGTGGAGCTCCATAGCCCCTCAGGAAGAAGCAAAGATGGCACACGGAGCCAGTTATTTGAGCGACAGGAGGGGGAGGTGGTGAGAGGTAAGAAAGAAATCAAAAGAAGAGGAAAAAAGCAACACCAGCAGCAAACAAATGGTACTCAGGCCAGTCCAGGCGGGTGGAATCCAAGCAGCCAGTGCTTCCTGGCCAAGAAACTGGCCATGGGAAGCAGAGGAGATTGAGTGGGGGTGAAGAAGGGTGGGGTTTGGAAAGCGGTTGTTCTTCTGTCTCCTGCTGGAAGCTCCGCCAAGCTGCTTTCTTGTACCCCTTAATCGCTGATCTCTGATAAGAGTCCAAGATGGCAGATCTGAGCTGTGTTAGCTTATAGGGGACCTCTGCATGTATGTCTCCTCGCTATCTGTTCTGTGTCACTTTCTTATTCCATTTGGTGCTTGGCTGAGTTCTTTATCTCTTCATTTGATGTTTAAGATTTCAGGATTGCTGTTTTCTCTGTTTAGCTTAGTTTTTTGGATCTTTGCTGTAGAGGGATGGAGTTGTGCTTCTGCCTAGAGCACCATGTTGCTGGAAGTCACTCACCTTACACTTCTGTGGCCCTGAATTTGGATTTTTGGTCTACTTCACTGTGAGGAAATAAACTTCTTTTTGTTAGAGCGATTCACTTGTGGTATTTCTGTTATAGCAGCACTAGAAATCTAAGACAGTTGGCATACATAAAGCCTTGAAGAAAAAAAAAAAAAAACTGCCAGGCAAGAATTATATATCCAGCAAAACTGTCTCTCAAATACAATGGTGTAATTAGGTCATTTCCAGATAAACAGAACTTAAGGGAATTTGTAAAAACCAAACCAAAATGATAAGAAATATTACAGGGAGTCCTCCAGTTAGAAAACTAACACTATAAGACAACAATCCAAGACTAAGACACAGGACAGATCAACCAGTTATCAACCCAGGTAGAGAGTTCACAAAAACAAATCAAAGCTAAAATACTGAAAATAGGGAACCAGAGATGTCAATATATAAATGACGAGAATGTAAAAAAAAAAAAAAAAAAAAAAGAGGGAATATACAGGTAGTCATAGAACTTCCATATGGAGAGGAAGTTAGGGTGATATCAAGAAATAAAAGATTGGTTTAAACTTAGAAAAATCAACAGAAATTTCAAGGTAATCATGAAGAAAGCTAACAAACCTACCCTTTAAAACAAGAAAGAAGAAAAACACAGGGTCTCAGTGAACACAAAATCAACAATAGTGAAAAGATGAAAAGAAAAATACATAAAGAATACAACTAAGCACAGAAATGTAAGTGGAACAAATAAAGTGTTAACATCAGAAAAAAAGAAATCAAAATGACAGCAGTAACCTCATACCTATCTATAATTACACTGAATGTAAATGGACTAAATGGACCAGTAGACAGACAGAGACACATAACTTAGAAAGACAAACAAAAATTCAAAGGATGAAAAAAAAATCAAGCAAACAACAACCAAAATTAATCTCTAACAAAATAGACTTTTAAAGCAAAATTCATCACAAAGGATAAGGAAGGACAGTATATAATGATTAATTGGTCAATACACCAAGAGGATATAACCATAACGAATACATATACACCCAATGACAGGACTCCAAAATACATAAAACAAGCTCTACCAGCATTGAAAAGAGAAACAGACAGCTCCATAATAATAGTAGGAGACTTCAACGTACCACTTTTGGTGAAGGACAGAACAGAAACTCAGTAAAGATACAGAAGAGCTAAATGCCACAATCAATCAATTTGACATCATAGACATATACAGCACACGCCACCCAACAGCAGCAAAGTATACATTCTTTTCCAAAGCACATGGAACATTCTCCAGAAGAGACCACACTTTAGGCCACAAAGCAAGTCTTAACAGAATCCAAAATATCTAAGTAACACAAAGCATCTTTTCCAATCATAATGTCATAAAAGTAGAAATCAGTAACAGAAACAGCAAGGGAAGAAAAATCAGATACTTGGAAACTGAACAACACATTGCTTTAAAACTACTGAGTTATAGAAGAAACCAAGGATCAAACAAAAAAATTCATAAAATCAAATGAGAATGAAAACACATCTTACCAAAAGCTTTGGAACACAGCAAAAGCAGTGCTTAGAAGTCAGTTTATAGCAATAAATGCCACATTCAAAAAGAATAAACCGCCAAAATCAAAACATTAACACCACAACTTGAATAAATAGAAAGAGAGCAGCAAAAGAAGCTCTCAGGCACGAGAAGGAAGGAAATAATAAAGATTAGAGCAGAAATAAATGAAATAGAGAATATAAAAACAATTGAAAGTGTCAACAAGACCAGAAGTTCATTCTTTGAAAAGATCAATAAATTGACAAACCACTGTCCAAACTGACAAAAGAAAAACAGGAGAGGAAGCAAATAATACACATAAGAAACGAGATGGGTGACATAACAAAAGACCAAACTGAAATAAAAAGGATCAATACAGAATACTATGAAAAATTGCACTCCAACACATTTGAAAACCTACAGGAAATGGAAAAATTTCTAGAAACACACTACCTACTTAAACTAACACAAACGGAGGTAGAAAAACTAAATAAACTTATAACAAAAGAAGAGATTGAAGAGGTAATTAAAAAAAAAAAAAAAAAAAAAACTCCCAACAACAAAATAAGCCCCGGCCCTGACAGCTTCACTGAAGAATTCTACCAGACTTTCAGACAAGAGTTAATACCACTACTGCTAAAAGTATTTCAGAGCACAGAAAAGAAAGAAATACTCCAGAACTCATTCTATGAAGCCAGCATATCCCTGATACCAAAACCAGGCAAAGACACTACAGAAAAAGAAAGTTTGAGATCAACATCCCTCATAAGCATACAAGCAAAAATACTCAACAAAATTCTAGTCAGTAGAATTCAACAGCACATCAAAAAATATAATACATCATGACCAAGTGGGATTTATACCAGGTACGCAGGGATTGTTCAACATTAGAAAATTAGTCAAAGTAATTCATCACATAAATGAAACAAAAGAACCACATGATCTTATCAATTGATGCAGAAAAGGCATTTGACAAAGTCCAACACCCATTCCTGATAAAAACTCTCAGCAAAATAGGAATAGGAGGGAAATTCCTAGACATAATAAATGATATTTATACAAAGCCAATAACCAACATCATTCTAAATGGAGAGAGACTGAAAGCATTCCCCTTGAGAATGGGAACCAGACAAGGATGTCCTTTATCACCACTCTTATTCAACATTATGCTGGAGGTCCTAGCCAGAGCAATAAGGCAAGAAAAAGAAATAAAGGCACCCAAACTGCTAAGGAAGAAGAAAAAATATCCCTATTTGCAGATGATATAATCTTATACACAGAAAACTCCAAAGTATCCACAAAAAAGCTGCTGGAACTAATAGAAGATTTCAGCAAAGTATCAGGATACAAGATAAACATACAACATTCAGTAGTATTCCTCTACACCAACAAAGAGAACTTCAAAAAGGAAATCATCATATCAAAACCATTTACAATAGCCCCCAAGAAGATAAAGTACTTAAGAATAAATCTAACTAGGAACATAAAAAATCTATACAAAGAAAACTACAAAACTCTACTGCAAGAAACCAAAAGAGACCTACTGTTTTAGTCATCTAGTGCTGCTATATCAGAAATACCACAAGTGGATGGCTTTAATGAAGAAAAATTTATTTTCTCACAGTCTAGTAGGCTAGAAGTCCATATTCAGGGTGTCAGCTCTCTCTGTCAGCTCTGAAGGAAGTTCCTTCTCATCAATCTTCCCCTGGACTAGCAGCTTCCGCTAGCAGGAATCCCAGGTCCAAAGGAGCGCTCTGCTCTGGTGCTGTTTTCTTGGTGGTATGAGGTCCCCATAACTCTCTGCTCACTTCTCTCTTTTTATGTCTGAAAAGAGATCAGCTCAAGACACAATCCTATCTTGTAGATTGAGTCCTGCCTCGTTAACATAACTGCCACTAATCCCATCTCATCAACATCATAGAGATAGGATTTACAACACATAGGAAAATCACATCAGACAAGAAAATGGTGGACAATAACAAAATACTGGGAATCATGGCCTGGGCAATTTGACAGATATTTTTGCTGGACACAATTCTATCCATGACACCTACATAAATGGAAAAACATACATGCTAATGGATAGAAGACTCAACATTGTGAAAATGTCAGTTTTACCCAAAGAGATCTACAGATACAATGCAATCTCGATCCAAATTCAAATGACATTTTTTAACAAGATGGAAAAACATATCAACTTCATATGGAAAGAGAAGAGACCCCCAATAAGTAAAGCAATACTGAAGATGAAGAACAAAGTGGGGGACCTCAAACTATCTGATTTTAGAATCTATTATGCCACCACGGTAGACAAAACAACCTGGTACTGGTACAACCACAGACACATGGACCAAAGGAACAGAATTGAGAACCCAGATGTAAATCCATCCACCTATAAGCAGCTGATATTTGACGAAGGCCCAAAGTCCATTAAATGGGGACAAGACAGTCTCTTTAACAAATGGTGTTACCACAAATCATGGATTTGAGTCGCCTGCTGCAAAAGCCAATACTGATACAGGGGTGAGGTGAGCAGTAAAAGGGTTTTATTGTATATTGACATACAGGAGACAGAGAGGAATAAGCTCCTCCAAAAATCCTGTCTCTTCGACTGGAGACTGGCTGAAAGTTTTTATATGACAGGTTTATAAATTCTCTTCCAGTGGTCACATTTCTCACGTGTCAGATGATCTAACTTCTTACTGGCAACACTTGAAGTTTATCTAGCACCATTAGTCACGATTGTCATGTAGCAGATGAGTTAATCCTAGTCCTTTAAGGTTATCAATTTGTTCTGCAACCCTCCAAAGAGAAACTTTAGTCAATCTTACTGGAATAGGAGGAGGGAGAAAGAATAACAAAAAAGAAAATATCATGAGGAAAAGCAAGGGCTAGTAATGGTGGGAAACAGTGGTGGTAATTGAGCTTATTCAGCCTGTTCCAGTGGTGCTTGGGCAACTGCATATCCATCTGTAAAAAAATGAAACAGGACGTGTACCTTACACCAGACACAAACACTAACTCAAAACGTATCAAAGACCTAAATATAAAACCTAAAATGATAAAGATTATGAAAGAAAAAATAAAGACAAGGCTAGGGGCTCTAATACATGGCATAAAAAGTATACAAACCATAACTAACAATGCACAGACACCAGCAGAGAAACTAGATAACTGGGAACTCCTAAAAATCAAACCCTTCTGTTCATCAAAAGACTTCCCCAAAAAGTAAAAAGAGAACCTAAAGACTGGAAAAAACTTTTTGGCAATGACATATCCAATATGAGTCTAATCTCTAAAATCTACAAGATACTGAAACACCTCAACAACAAAAAGACAAATAATCCAATTAAAAAATGGGCAAAGGATATGAACAGACACTTCACCAAAAAAGACATTCAGGTGGCTAACAGACACATGAGGAAATGTTCACGATCATTAGGCATTAGAAAAATGCAAATGAAAACTATAATGAGATACTGTCTTAGGCTGGGTTCTCTAGAGAAGCAAAACCAGTAAAGCGTGTAAGTATATATATAGAGAGATTTATATCAAGGAAACAGCTTATGCAATTGTAGAGGCTAAAACGTCCCAAGTCCGTGGATCAGGGTAGAGGCCTCTCCCAATTCATGGAGCTGTAGAAGCTGGTGAACCCAAGGTCAGCAAGTTGGAGAGGGCCTCCCGCTCACAGTCTGTGAAGGTCAATGAATTCCAAGATCAGCAGACAAGACCGCAAAGTTTCTCCTGATTCACGTAGCTGCAGGGGCTGGCATACCCCAGATCAGCAGGTCAGGGAACTGGACTCTTGCTCACAGGCTGTGAAGATTGATGAATTCCAAGATCAACAGGTAAGCTGCTAGCTCTAGTCCCAAGAACTGGAGGTGAGACAACAAGAGGCAGCTGCTAAGTCTGGAACAAGCCAAAAACCTTGGCAAGGCAGGCAGGCAGAAAATAACTAGTGGAAGACAGAGAGATGAAGCTAAGGGGGCGGTGAGCTGCCACAGGCCCCGCCTCCGCCAGTACCATTAAGCAGATTCCATCATGGGGGTGATCACATATCAACTTTCAACAGGGAAGTGATCACAACATTATACAACAGCTAAAACACTGAGAATCATGGCCTAGCCAAGTTGACATACAATCTCAACCATCACAGATACCATCTCACCCCAACAAGGCTGTCACTAATCCAAAAAACACAAACTAACAAATGTTGGAGAGATTGTGGGAAGATTAGAACACTTATGAACTGCTGGTGGGAATGTAAAATGGTACAACCACTTTGAAAAACTATATAGTGCTTCTTTAAAAAGCTAGAAATAGAAATACCATACTTTCCAGCAATCCCACTCCTAGGAATATATCAGAGAGAATTAAGAGCCATCACATGAATAGACATATGCACACCCACTCGTGTTCATTGCAGCACTATTCATAATAGCCAAAAGATGAAAACAACCTCAATTCCCATCAACAAATGAATGGATAAACAAATGATGGTACATACACACAATGAAATACTATGCAACAATAAGAACAATGATGAATCCTTGAAACATCTCACAACATGGATGAATCTGGAGGGCATTACGCTGAGTGAAATAAGTCAGTCACAAAAGGACAAATATTGTATGAGACCACTATCATAAGAACTCAAGAAAGGTTTACACACAGATAAAAGTATTATTTGATAGTTACGAGGGTGGGGAGGGATGGGGAGGTGAAATTACTAACTAGATAGTAGACAAGATTCAACTTTGGTGAAGGGTAGGACAACACACAATACAGGTGAAGTTAGCACAACTGGACCAAAGAAAAACAAAGAAGTTTCCTAGACACATCCAAACACTTTGAGAGACAGAACATCTGGGACTGGGGACTGGGGACCATAGTTTCGGGGGACAGCTAGGTCAATTGGCATAACATAGTTATAAAGAAAATGTTTTACATCTCAAGTTGGTGAGTAGTGTCTGAGGTTTTAAAAGCTTGTGAGAGGCCATCTAAGATACATATATTGGTCCCACAACATTTGGAGCAAAGGAGAATGAAGGAAATCAAATACGCAAGGAAAATATCATTCCAAAGGACTAATGGACCAGATGAACCACAGCTTCCACCAGCCTGGGACCAGAAGAAATAGATGGTGCCTGTCTACCACCAACAACCATTCTGACAGGGTTCACAACAGAGGGTTCTGGTCAGAGTGGGAGAAAAACATAGAACAAAATTGAAATTCACAAGAAAAGATCAGATTTACAGTATGACAGGGACTGGAGGGACCCAAAAGACTATGGCCCACCCGAACACCCTGCTAACTCAGAATTGAAGCCACTCTCAAAGTCCACTTTTCAGCCAAAGATTAGACAGTACTATAAAACAAACAATAACAAACATGAAGACCGTGCTTCTTAGTTCAATCAAGTATAGCAGATCCAATGGGCAGCAGCTGCCCAAAAGCAAAGATGAGAAGCAAGAAGAGACAGGAAACATGGATGAATGGACACAGGAAACCCAGGGTGTAGAGGGAAAAGGGGAGAGTGGTGACACATTTCTGGAATTGCAACCAATGTCACAAAATAATTTGTGTATAAGTTTTTGAATGATAAAGTAATTTACACTGTAAACTTTCACCCAAAACACAATAAAAAAGTGATATCTTTGCTTTTTAACATTTTAAAGAGGTCTTTTGCAGCAGATTTGCCCAATGCCATGTGTTTTTTTTTTTTTTATTTTACTACTGCTCCCTGTGGGTGTTGATTTGTGGATCCAAGTACAATGTTATCCTTGACAACTTCAATATTTTCTCCGTTTATCATGATGTTGGTTATTGGACCAGTTGTGAGTATTTTTGTTTTCTTCATGTGAGGTACAATCCATACTAAATGGTGTAGTATTTGATCTTCATCAATAAGTGCTTCAAGTCCTCTTCACATTCAGCAAGCAATGTTGTGTCATCTGCATAATGCAAGCTGTTAATGAGTTTTCCTACAATCGTGATGTTGCATTCTTTTTCATATAGTTCAGCTTCTTAGATTGTTTCCTCAGCACACAGATTGAATAAGTATGGTGAAAGGGTAAAACCCTGATGCACACCTTTCCTGATTTTAAACCATGCAATATCCCCTTCTTCTGTTTGAATGACTGCCTCTTTTTCTATGTACAGATTCCACAGGATAACAGTCAACTGTTCTGGAATTCCCATTCTTCTCAATGTTGTCCATAATTTGTCATGATCCACACGGTGGAATGCCTTTGAATGGTCAAGAAAACACAGGTAGGGACTTCTGGCAAAATGGCACTCTAGGCAGAAGCACCACAAAATCCCTTCACAGCAAAGGTAAAAAAAAACTAAGCCAAACAGAAAACAGCAATCCTGAAACCCTAAAACATCAAATTAAGAGATAAAGAACTTAGCCAAGCACCAATGGAGTGAGAAAACTGACAGAGAATGGAGAGTGAGGAGAGATTCATGCAAAGGTCCCCTATCAGCTAACGCAGTGAGGCTACGAAGATCCTATCAAAGACCAGCAAATAAGGGGTATGAGAAAGCAGCTTCATGGAGCTTCCAGCGGGAGACAGAACAACTGGAAATTTGTGATATATGCTTTCCCACCCCCCAATGCTTCTTCACCCCCACTCAGCCTCCTCTGCTTCCTACAGCCACAGTCTCTTGTCCAGGAAGCACCGGCTGCTTGGATTCCACCTGCCCGCACTGGCCGGCTCTCTGAGTGCCATTTGTTGGCTGCTGGTGTTGCTTTTTTTCTGCTTCTTTTGACTTCTTCCTTACCTCTCACCACCTCCCCCTCCTTTCGCTCAAAACCTGGCTCCGTGTGCCATCTTTGTTTCTTCCTGAGGGGTGGTGGAGCTCTGGTAATTTGCAAAATACACTTCCCCACCCCCCACCCTTCTTCATCCCCACTCAGCCTCCTCTGCTTCCCGCGGCCACAGTCTCTTGTCTGGGAAGCACCGGCTGCTTGGATCCCACCTGCCCGCACTGGCTGGCTCTCTGACTGCCATTTGTTGTTGCTTTTTTTCCGCTTCTTTCAATTTCTTCCTTACCTCTCACCACCTCCCCCTCCTTTTGCTCAAATAGCTGGCTCCGTGCGCGATCTTTGCTTCTTCCTGAGAGGTTGTGGAGCTGCTTCCCAGTCTGGGCTGCCACGCTGGTGGGATCCTGGGGCTTTTGTTTGTTTGTTTTCAATTGTTTGTGTGTTTTATTTTCCTTTTCTTGAGTTGGGAGCCTGTTCTGGCCAGGTGGTTCTGCGCGGCTTGGAGTCTACCCCCTGGGCTTGCGCAGACGCCCAGAGGGATCCCTGAGGACATTTCTTTTTTTGTGGGTTTTTTTTTTCTGTTTTTTTGGGGGCTTTTCTTGTTCTTTTTTTTAAAATTTGTTTTGTTTTCTTTTCCCTCTTTTTCCCTTTTTGTCTTTCTTCATTACTCAGTTTCTCGTCTCTCTATACCTTCCTTCTCTTTCTGTTTCCTGAACACCTGGCACTGAATACCTCTACGCCTTCTAGCAAGGCTGTACTGCAACAACTGAGAACAACTTCTCCAGACCTCATAGCTGCACTGGTGGGCTCCCTGGGAGCTTTGCTGTTATTTTTCCTTTTGATTTTTATTTATTCATTCTTTTCTTTTTTTCTTCTTCTTCTTCTCCTTTTTGTATTTCTCCATTTCATAGTCTCTCATCTCTCCACTCTAACAGCAACCTCCCCCTAGCACTCTTTTTTGTTTGTATGTTTTTGTCTCCTGTTCCTCTCTCCTTTCTCCCATAATCCATCTTAGCAGAACACATAACTATCCACACTTACATCCTGCCTACCTGCACAGTACACTTAACATCACACCACCAAACAGCACAGGCACATCCTACTCGAACCTGCCTTACACTGATTACCGACCCACCCTGGTGGCTGTAGTAAGTGCCACAAACAACCCGTCTCAGAAATTCCTCTTCAGGTGGACCTGCCCTGCTGTACCATATCTGAGCGACTGACGCTGCCAATGGGAGAAGGAGGCGAAAGTTATCATGCCCACAGACAAGCAAACAACAAAGAACACACAGCCTGCCTGCTCAGACATAGCCAAATAAAAACAAAGAATGAAACAAATAAATCTACAATCAATAAACGTGAAAAATAACTACTGAATGCCCCAAAGACAGCAGACAATATCAAAACATTTACAAAAACAGGACAGGATGGTTCCAGTAGGTGTCAAAAATAAAAACCCAGATGACTTTTCAGTTGAAGAAAAAGCACTAGAACTACCTGATAGGGAATTCAAATATCTAATACTAAGAATTCTCCAAGAGTTGAAGCAAAAAGCAGACAAAAATGAGGAAAAAATAGACAAATTCATGGAAAATAC
>NW_004443996.1:5979658-6007800 GCF_000243295.1 Trichechus manatus latirostris
GGTTCTGGACAGAGCTGGAGAAGGATGTAGAACAAAATTCTAAGTCAGAAAAAAAAGACCAGATTTACTGGTCTAAAGGAGACTGGAGAAACCCCGAGAGTATGGCCCCCAGACACCCTTTTAGCTCAGTGGTGAAGTCACTTCCGAGGTTCGCTGTTTAGCTGGGTACTGGACAGCCCCATAAAAGCAAATGGAACTAATGAGGCTCAGCAGTCCAGGGACAAGAACTAGAAGGCAGAAGGGTACAGGAAAGCTGGTGATAAGGAACCCAAGGTTGAGTAAGGATAGTGTTGATGGGTTGTGAGGTTGTTAACCATTGTCATAGGGCAACATGTGTACTACCTGTTTAATGAGAAACTATTTTGTTCTGTAAGCCTTCATCTAACGTGAGAATAGCAGCACAATTGGAAGAGCGTAGTCGATGTCACTGAACTGTGCATGAAGAAATTTTTGAAATGGTGTATCTTCGGCTATGTGTATTTTCACCAAAAAAAAAAAAAAAGGTTGAGAAAGGAGAGGGTTGACATGTCGTGGGGTTGTTAACCAAGGTCATAAAAGAGTATGTGTACTACTGTTTCATGAGAAACTATTTGTTCTGTAAACCTTCACCTGAAGTACAGTAAAAATTAAATAAATAAGTATTAAAATGAAAAAAGAAAAAGAAAACACAGGTAAAAATCTTTCTGGTATTCTCTGCTTTAAGCCAAGATCCGTCTGATATCAGCAATATTATGCTTTGTTCCATATACTCTTCTGTATCTAACTTGAATTTCTGGCAGTTCTCTGTCAATGTACTGCTGCAACCGTTTTTGAATGATCTTCAGCAAAATTTTACTTTCTTGTCATATTAATGATATTGTTCAGTAATTTCCACATTCTATTGGATCACCTTTCTATAGAATGGGCAGAAATATGGATCTCTTCCAGTTGGATGACCAGGTAGCTCTCTTACAAATTTCTTGGCAAAGACTAGTGAGCACTTCCAGTGTTGCATCCATTTGTCAAAACATTTCAATAGGTATTTTGTCAATTCCTGGAGTCTTATTTTTCGCCTATGCTTCAGTGTAGCTTGGACTTCTTCCTTCAGTACCATTGGTTCTTGATCATATGCTGCCTTTTGAAATGATTGAATATTGACCAATTCTTTTTGGTACTGTGACTCTGTGTATTTCTTCTGTCTTCTTTTAATACTTCTGCATAATTCAACATTTTGCCCATAAAATCATTCAATATTGCAACTTGAGGCTTGAATTTTTTTCTTCAGATATTTCAGCTTGGGAAATTCCAAGTGCGTTCCTCTCTTTTGGTTTTCTAACTCCAGGTCTTTGCACGTTTTTTTAAATAATACTTTGCTTTGTCTTCTCGAGTGGCCCTTTGAAATCTTCTTCTCAGTTCTTTTACTTCATCATTTCTTCCATTCTCTTTAGCTACTCTATGTTCAAGAGTGTCCTGGTCATCTAGTGCTGCTATAACAGAAACACCACAAGTGGATGGTTTTAATGAAGAGAAGTTTATTTCCTCACAGTTAAAGTAGGCTAAAAGTCTAAATTAAGGGTGTCAGCTTCAGGGGAAGGCTTTCTCTCTCTTGGCCTTCTCATCAGTGTTTCCCCAGACTAGAAACTTCTCTGTGCAGGGACCCCGGTCCAAAGGACGCGCTCTGCTCCCAGCACTGCTTTCTTGATAGTATGAGGTCCCCCTGTGTCACTGCTCACTTCTGTCTTTTATATCTCAAGAGATTGCCTCAGGACACAATCCAGTCTTGTAGATCAGATCCTGACTTACTAACAGAACTGCCACCCGTCCTCCCTCATTAACATCATAGAGGCAGGTTTACAACATACAGGAAAATAACACAGTACCAGGAATCATGGCCTAGCCAAATTGATACACAGATTTTTGGGGGGACATAATTCAAACCATGACTTTCCACCCTTTGACCCCCCAAAAATCACATCCTTGCAACATGGAAAACATATTCACCCCATCATATCATAACAAAAGTCTTAACTCCAAGTCCAAAATCCAAAAACTCCCCTTCATCTGTGAAATCTAGAATACAAGTTATCTGCTTCCAAAGGTACAATGGCAGAAAAGGCACAAGCTAGACATTTCCATTACAAGTGGGAGAAACTGCAGGGAACGAAGGCATAACAGGCACCAAGCAAGTCAGCAGAACACATTACGTTAGCCCTCAAGGCTTTGAAAATAATCCTGTGTTCTCTGAGACAATTTACACAATGGCCCTACCCTCCAGACTCTAGGTATTTGCCACAGTCTCTGGATTTTGAGTGGAGGCCCCTCGGCCCTGGGCTTCAGCTCCGCCTTCCAGGCCCACTGGGACAGCAGCTCTGCTCCCTTGGCTTTAGGCCCACCATTCTCCTAATCCATCGGAGTGACAACTCCACCCTTAGAAACACGAGAGGCCATGGCTCCACCCTTTGAACCCCCTGAGGTCATGGCCATACCTTTTGAGACTGAGGCAGCTCGGCTTCTTGTGTCCCTTGTCTCTTCAGCTTCTGCTTCCTATGGCCTCTCGGCCCTTGGGCCTCACGTCCACATCTGCCCTGCTGGGGCAAGTGTTCCAAAGCTCAGTAGCTCCATCAGTATAAGTGCCCGGAGGCACCCCACTCCACCAGAAAGCCTCGTGCACACAGACACTCAGCTCTCTTGCTCCATGGGTCGGCAAGCCTAGCTCCACCAATAAGTGCCCAGAGGCACCCCGCTCTGCCAGGAAGCCTCCTGCACACAGGCACTCAGCTCTCTTGCTCCGTGTGTTGGCTCCAGTGCCTGTCTTTCACCGGTCTCCTGGTTCTGCTGCTGTTGGTTCTCTGCTGCTGTAGGTTCTCTGTTGCTGCTGGTCCTCTGTCACTGCCTTACGTCTATCCATTTACAGTTTTAAAACCGCTTCCACATTTTATGTATCTGTTAGAGCAGCACCCCACTCTCTCGGTACCAAATTCTGTCCTGGTCATCTAGTGCTGCTGTAACAGAAACAGCGCAAGTGGACGGTTTAATGAAGAGAAGTTTATTTCCTCACAGTTAAAGTAGGCTAAAAGTCTAAATTAAGGGTGTCAGCTCCAGGGGAAGGCTTTCTCTCTCGGGCTTCTCATCAGTATTCCCCCAGACTAGGAGCTTCTCCACCCAGGGACCCTGGTCCAAAGGACACGCTCTGCTCCTGGCGCTGCTTTCTTGATGGTATGAGGTCCCTCTGTCTCACTGCTCACTTCTGTCTTTTATATCTCAAGAGATTGCCTCAGGACACAGTCCAGTCTTGTAGATCAGGTCCTGCCTTACTAACACAACTGCCGCCCATCCTCCCTCATTAAGATCATAGAGGCATGTTTACAACATACAGGAAAATCACACAATATCAGGAATCATGGCCTAGCCAAATTGATACACACATTTTTGGGGGGACATAATTCAAACCATGACAAAGAGCAAGTTTCAGAGTCTCTTCTGACATCCATTTTGGTCTTTCTTTCTTTCCTGTCTTTTTAATGCCATTTTACTTTCTTCGTGTATGATGTCCTTGGTGTCATCCTACAACTCATATGGTCTTTGTTCATTAGTGTTCAATGAGTCAAATGTATTCTGGAGATGATCTCTAAATTCAGGTGGGATATACTGAAGTTTGTACTTTGGCTCTCATGGAATTGTTCTAATTTTCTTCAGCTTCAACTTGAACTTGCATATGGGTAATTGATGGTCTGTTCCTCAGCAGGCCTTGACCTTGTTCTGACTGATGATATTGAGCTTTGCCATCATCTCTTTCCACAGATGTAGTTGATTTGATTCCTGTGTATTCCATCAGCGAGGTCCACGTATATAGTAGCCGTTTATGTTGTTTAAAAAAGGTACTGCCAATGAATAGGTCATTGGTCTTGCAAAATTCTATCATGTGATCTCCAACAACCCTTCTATCACCAAGGCTATACTTTTCAACTACTGATCCTTCTTCTTTGTTTCCAAATTTCACTTTCTAATTATCAATAATTATCAATGCAACTTAATTTCATGTTTGTTAAATTTCCAACTGCAGAAGTTGTTAAAACTGTTCAATTTCTTTATCTTTGGCAGTAGTAGTTGGTTCGTAAATTTGAATAATAATCATATTAACTGATCTTCTTTGTAGGCATATGGATGTTATCCTATCATTGACAGCAATGTACTTCAGGATAGAGCTTGAATGTTTTTTTTTCATTGAATGTGACACTGATCCTATTCAATTTGTCATTCCCAGCATAGTAGACCATATGATTGTCTGATTCAAAATGGCCAACACCAGTCCATTATTGAAAAGTAATGCATAGGATAACTATCTTCAAGCATTCCATTTCATTTTTAAAATTTTTTTCCTGTATTTTAGATGAAGGTTTACAGAGCAAATTAGTTTCTCATTAAACAATTAATACACATGTTGTTTTTGTGACATTGGTTGCCAACCACATGACATGTCAACACTCTCCCCTTCTTGACCTTGGGTTCCCCATTACCAGCTTTCCTGTCCCCTCCTGCCTTCTCATCCTTGCCCCTGAGCTGGTGTGCCCATTTAGTCTTGTTTTGCTTTATGGGCCCATCTAATCTTTAGTTGAAGAGTGAACTTCAGGAGTGACTTCCATACTGAGTTAAAAGGGTGTCTGGTGGCCATACTCTCGGGTTTCTCCAGTCTCTATCAGACCAGTAAGTCTGGTCTGTTTTTGTGAGTTAGAATGTTGTTATACATTTTTCTTCAGCTCTGTCCAGGACCCTCTATTGTGATCCCTGTCAGAGTATGCAGTGGTGGTAGCTGGGCACTATCTAGTTGAACTGAACTCAGTCTGGTGGAGGCTGTGGTAGTTGTCTTCTATTTGTCCTTTGGACTAATCTTTCCCTTGTGTCTTTGGTTTTCTTCATTCTCCCTTGCTCCAGATGGGATGGGATCAGTGGAGTATTTTACATAGCTGCTCACAAGTTTTAAGACCCCAGACTCTACACATCAATGTAGGATGTAGAGCATTTTCTTTAAAAATTATGTTATGCCACTTGAGCTAGATATCCCCGGAGACCATGGTCCCCAGCCCTCAGCCCAGGAATTTGATCCCCCAGGGAGTTTGGATGTGTCTATGAAGCTTTCACGACCTTGCCTTGGTAAAGTTGTGTTGACTTCCCCAGTATTGTGTATTGTATTACCTTTCACCAAAATTATCACTTATCTATTGTCTAGTTAGTATTTTTCCCTCCCAAAGCTTCCCCTCCCTAAAACACCAAAAACCAGTTGTCGTCAAGTCGATTCTGACTCATAGTGACCCTATAGGACAGAGTAGAACTGCCCCATAAGGTTTCCTAGGAGAACCTGGTGGATTCAAACTGTCAACTTTTGGCTAGCAGCCGTAGCTCTTAACCACTTGCCACCAAAGTTTCCCTCCCCTCCCTAGTAACCATCAAAGATTATTTCTTCCTGTGTGTAAACCTCTTCATGAGTTTTTATAATAGTGGTTTCATACAGTATTTGTCTTTTTGTGATTGACTTATTTCACTCAGCATAATGCCCTCCAGATTCACTCATGTTGTGAGATGTTTCACAGATTCATCAATGTTCTTTAGTGTTGCATAGTATTCCTTTGTGTGTATTTTTTTTCCATGATCTTTATCGCTTTCGATTTTATATTTAGGTCTTTGATCCATTTTGAGTTAGTTTTTGTGCATGGTGTGAGGTATGGGTCTTGTTTCAGTTTCTTGCAGATGGATATCCAGTTATGCCAGCACCATTTGTTAGAGAGACTGTCTTTTCCCCAATTAAAGGACTTTGGGCCTTTGTCAAGTATCAGCTGCTCATAGGTGGATGAATTTATGTCTGGATTCTCAATTCTGTTCCATTGGTCTATGCATCTGTTGTACAAGTAACAGGCTGTTTTGACTACTGTGGCGGTATAATAGGATCTAAAATCAGGTAGTGTGAAGTCTCCCACTTTGTTCTTCTTCTTGAGTAACGCTGTAGTTATCCTGGCCTCTTCCCTTTCCATAGGAAGTTGGTGACTTGTTTCTCCATCTCATTAAGAAATGCCATTGGAATTTATATCGGGACTGCATTGTATCTGTAGATCGCTTTGGGTAGAATTCAGATTTTTACTACGTTGAGTCTTCCTATCCATGAGCAAGGCATGTTTTTCCACTTATGCAGGTCTCTTTTGGTTTCTTGCAGTAGTGTCTTATAGTTTTCATTGTATAGGTCTTTTATGTCTCTGGTTAGATTTATTCCTAAATATTTTATCTTCTTGGGGAATATTGTAAATGGTATTGATGTGGTGATTTCCTCTTTGAAGTTCCCTTTATTGGTGTAAAGGAATCCAGCTGAATTTTGTATGTTTGTCTTGTACCCTGATACTTTGCTGAAATCTTCTATTAGTTCCAGTTGTTTTCTTGTGGATTCTTTTGGGTTTTCTGTTTATAAGATCATATCATCTGCAAATAGAGATAAATTGACTTCTTTCCTAACTATTTGGATGTCCTTTATTTCTTTTTGTAGCCTAATTTCTCTGGCTAAGACCTCCAGCACAATGTTGAATAAGAGTGGTGATAAAGGGCATCTTTGTCTGGTTCCCATTCTCAATGGCAATGCTTTCAAAGTCTCTCCACTTAAGATGATGTTGGTTGTTGGCTTTGTATAGATGCCCTTAATTATTTTGAGGAGTTTCCCTTGTATTCCTATTTTGTTGAGGGTTTTTATCATGAATGGCTGTTGGACTTTGTCAAATACCTTTTCTGCATCGATTGATAAGATCATGTGGTTCTTGTCTTTTGTTTTATTTTATGGATGACATTGATTGTTTTTCTAATGTTGAACCTTCCCTGCATACCTGATATAAATCCAACTTGATCATGGTGAATTATTATTATTTTTTTGATATTTTGCTGAATTCTATCGGCTAGAATTTTGTTGAGGATTTTTACATCAGTGTTCATGAGGGATATTTGTCTGCAATTTTCCTTTTTTTGTGGTGTCTTTACCTTGTTTTGGTATCAGGGTTATGCTGGCTTCATAGAATGAGTTTGGAAGTATTCCATCCTTTTCTATGCTCTGAAATACCTTTAGTAGTAGTGGTGTTAACTCTTCTCTGAAGGTTTGGTAGAATTCTCCAGTGAAGCCATCCCAGCCAGGGCTTTTTTTTTGTTGGGAGATTTTTTTTATTACCTTTTCAATCTCTTCTTTTGTTATGGGTTTATTTAGTTGTTCTACCTCTGTTTTAGTTTAGGTAGATAGTGAGTTTCTAGAAATTTGTCCGTTTCCTCTAGGTTTTCAAATTTGTTACAGTACAATTTTTCATAGTATTCTGTTATGATTCTTTTAATTTCAGTAAGGTCTGTTGTGATATCACCCATTTCATTTCTTATTCTGGTTATTTACATCCTCTCCTTTTTTTCTTTGGTCAGTTTGGTCAATGGTTTATCAATTTTGTTGATCTTTTCAAAGAACCAGCTTTTGGTCTTGTTAACTCTTTCAGTTGTTTTTGTATTCTCTTTTTCATTTAATTCAGCTCTAATTCTTATTATTTCCTTTCTTTTGGGGCCCAAGGGCTTCTTTTGCTGCCCTCTTTCTACTTTTTCGAATTGTAGGGTTAATGTTTTGATTTTGTCCCTTTCTTCTTTTTGGATGTGTGCCTTTATTGCTGTAAACTGATCTCTGAACACTGCTTTTGCTGTGTCCCAAAGGTTCTGGTAGGACGTGTTTTCATTCTCGTTTGATTTTATGAATTTCTTTATTCCATCGTTAATTTCTTCTATAACCTAGTAGTTTTTGAGCAAGATGTTGTTCAGTTTCTATGTGTTTGATTTTTTTCCCTTGCTTTCTCTGTTATTGTCTTCTACTTTTATGGCTTTATGGTCAGAAAAGATGCTTTTTAATATTTCGCTGCTTTGGATTTTGTTAAGGCTTGCTTTATGGCTTAATATGTGGTCTATTCTGGAGAATGTTCCGTGCGTGTTGGAAAAGAAAATACACTTGGCTGCTGTTGGGTGGAGTGTTCGGTATATGTCTATGAGATCAAGTTGGTTGATTGTAGCATTTAGATCTTCCGTGTCTTTGTTGAGCTTCTTTCTGGATGTTCTATTCTTCATGAAAAATGGTGTGTTGTAGTCTCCTATTATTATTGTGGAGCTCTCTATCTCTCTTTTCAATGCTGTTAGCCTTATTTTTATGTATTTTGGAGTCCTGTTGTTGGGTGTGTAAGTATTTATTATAGTTATGTCCTCCTGATGTATTGACCCTGTAATCATTATATAGTGTCCTTCCTTATCCTTTGTGGTAAGTTTTGCTTTAAAGTCTATTTTCTCAGAAATTACTATTGCCACTCCTACTCTTTTTTGAGTGCTGTTTGCTTGATTTTTTTTTCCATCCTTGTAGATTCTGTCCTGCCTAATTAACATAACTACCTCTAATCCTGCCTCATTAAAATCATAGAGGTTAGGATTTACAACACTTTGGAAAAATACATCAGATCACAAAAATGGATGACAACCACCCAATACTGGGAATGATGGCCTAGCCAATTTTACACAAATTTTGAGGGGACATAATTCAGTCGGTAACACCATCTTTTTATTTTAATCTGTCTTTATATGTAATGTGGATGTCTTGTTGCCATCGAGTCTATTCTCAATCATAGCCACACTTTAGACAATATGAAATTTAGTCTTATTATTTATCCACTCTGTTAGTCTCTGTCTTTTAATTTGTGTATTTAGACCATTCACATTGAAAGTGTGATTTTTTTATACAGTTTAATTACTATGTAATATATTTGTAACTGTTTTCTATTTGCTGCCCTCATTCTTCCTTTTTTGTCCTCCACTCTTTTTCTGACTTCTCCGGCTTTAATATTTTATATGACTTCATTTTCTCTCCTCTTTCAGACTTTCATTTATACTTCTTTTTTTTTAGAGGTTTGCCTAGTATTTGCAAATTACATTTACAAATAATCCAAGTCCACTTTCATCTAATACTATATCACTTTATGGATAGTGAAAGTACCTTATAACAGAGCATTCCAAATTCCTCTCACCTCTCCCTTATTACATTACTGTCATCTCACTTAACTATAAGCTACAATTGTCCAATACATTATTGTGGTTATTATTTTGAACCAACTGTTATCTTTTAGATCCATTAAGAATCTAAAATAAAATACGTATTTTACTTTCACTTTTTCCTTCTCTAACCCTCTTCTTTCCTTAATATAGATCCAAGCATCAGACCTAAATCATTTTTCTTCTCACTGGAGAACTTGTTTTAACATTTATTGAAAGGCAAGTGTAGTGATGACAAATTACCTCAATTTTTATTTGTCTGAAAAAGATTTTATTTCTCCTTAACTTATTTTAATAATAATTTGTTGTTGTTGTTGAGAATATACATAGCAAAACATACACCAATTCAACCATTTCTCCATGTATAATTCAGTGACTTTGACTACATTCTTCAAGTTGTACAACCATTCTCACCCTCTTTTTCTGAGCTGTTTCTCCCCATTAACATAAACTCACTGCCCCGTAAGATTTCTAATTTTTGAGTTGCTGTTGTCAACTTGATCCCATATAGATAGATCTTAGAAGAGTATAATGCTCAAGGAAGATATTATTTACTAGTTAAGCTAAACTACTGTTTGGTTTAAAGAAGACTTCAGGGGATATTTTTGGTTTAAGATTTAAAGATTATCTCAGGGAAATAGTTTCAGGGTTTCATCTAGCCCCCATGGCTCCAGAAAGTCTGGATTCCATGAGAATTTTCAATTCTGTTCTGCATTTTCCCCCTTTTGATCAAGATTAGTCTATAGAGTCTTTTGTCAAAATATTTAGTAATGATAGTTGGGCTCTGTCCAGTTCTTCAGGTTTCATGGCAGAGGAGGCAGTTTTTCGTGGAGACAGTTATCCACGTATCCATTTCTTCCTCCTGTTCCTGACTCTCCTTCTTCTGTTGCTCCAGGCAAATAGAGACCAATTGTTGGGCCTTGGATTGCCTCTTGCAAGCTTTTCAGTCCCCAGGCACTACGTGACAAACTAGAAGGTAGAACAGAAGCACTAAACACATTATTAGGCCAATTAATTGGGATGGCCCATAAAACCATTACCATATACCTCCAAATCAAGGAACCAAATCCCATAATGTGCTTGATTGTACACGGCAGCCTTAACAGTTACTCTTTTCTTTTTTTTTGTTGGTGTAAATACCTGTGCTTGTGGAAAGTGAAAAGGACTTGAAGCACTTACAGATGAATATAAAAGACCACAGCCTTCAGTATGGAATACACCTCAACATAAAGAAAACAAAAACCCTCACAACTGGCTCAATAAACAACATCATGATAAAGAGAAGAAAGATTGAAGTTGTTATGGACTTCATCTTACTTGGATCCACAATCATGCCCATGGAATCAACAGTCAAGAAATCGAATGACACATTGAATTTTAAGACCTCTTTAAAGTGTTAAAAGACAAAAAGTCACTTTAAGTAGTAAGGTGTGCCTGACCCAAGCCATGGTGTTTGCAGTCTCCTCCTATCCATGTGAAAACTGGACAATGAATAAGAAAGACAGAAGAAGAATCAATGCCTTTGAATTATGGTGTTGGTGAAGAATATTGACTATATCATGGACTGCCAAAGAATGAATAAGTCTGCCTTGGAAGCAGTACAGCCAGAATGCTCATTAGAAGCTAGGATGGCGAGACTTCATCTCACATTCTTTGGACATGTTTTCAGGAGCGACCAGTCCCTGGAGAAGGACATCATGCTTGGTAGAATAGAGGGTCAGTGAAAAAGAGGAAGACCTTCAATGAAATGAATTGCCACAGTGGCTGTAACAGTGGGCCTAATCATAACAACGATTGTGAGGATGGCTCAGGACAGGGCAGTGTTTTGTTCTGTTGTACGTAGGGTCGCTATGAGTCGGAACTGACTTGATGGCACCTAACAACAACAACCCAGTTTTCACAGCACTGTTTATTAAACAGGCTATTCTTTCCTCATTGCATGGACTTAGCACCTTTGTCAAAAATCAATTGACTGTAGATGTATGGGTTTATTTCTGGATTTTCAATACAGTTTCTTTGGTCTATGTGTCTATTTTTATATCAGTACCAAACTGTTTTGATTACTGTAGCTTTATAGTATGTTTGGAAATGGGGAATTGTAAGCTCTCCTGCTTTGTTCTCTTTTAAGATTGCTTTGGCTATTTGGGACCCCTTGCAATTCCACATAAATTTGCTGACTGTATTTTACATTTCTGCAAAGATGACTGTTGGAATTTTGATTAGGATTGCATTGACTCTATACATTGCTTTGGGTAGTATTTGTATCTTAACAATGCTAAGTTTTCCAGTCTTTGAAAGTGGAATGTTTTTCGATTTATTTAGGTCTTCTTTAACCTCTTTCATCTGTGTGTTATTATTTTCATTGTGTAAGTCTTTCACATCCCTGGTTAAATTTATTCTTAGGT
Source organism: Trichechus manatus latirostris (assembly GCF_000243295.1). Classification (NCBI taxonomy): domain Eukaryota; kingdom Metazoa; phylum Chordata; class Mammalia; order Sirenia; family Trichechidae; genus Trichechus; species Trichechus manatus. The sequence goes on from NW_004443996.1 coordinate 5,991,130, forward strand.
ATTTTATTCCTTTAGATGCTATTGTAAATAGAATTTTTTTCTTACTTTCTTTTCCTGAATGCTCATTGTTGTGTATAGAAACACAACTGATTTTTGTGTGTTGACCTTGTACCCTACAATTTTGCTTAATTCCTCTATTAGCTCTAGATTTCTTGTGGGTTCTTTGGGAGTTTCTATATATAGGATCATGCCATCAGCAAATAGGGATTTTTTACTTATCCTTCCCTATTTGGTTACCATTTATTTCTTTTTCTTGCCTTATTGCTCTGGCTAGGATTTCCACTACAATATTGAATAGTAGTGGTGAAAGTAGGCATCTTGTTCCATGTGTCTGTTAACATAAATTTCTACTTATTTCTTATGCATTTACAATTATAAAGCTTGTTTTATAACAACTAAAGTTACTAACCAAAAATATCATAAGACTGGCCCTTTTAGTGGCCCATAACATTACTTTTACTGAAGTTTTCTCTTCCCTACCTGTCGCAGCGGCGACGGTAATCGAGACGGCGAAGACAGTAACCAACTACACAACTCTTACAGAGAAGTGGGACCAGGAGGGTCACTCTGAGGAGTCGACCCCCACTTCAGTCCCAGGAGTTTATTTTATAGTCAATACAGCAGTCAATAAGGCAATTAACAAAACAATGGGCTTTGAGTACGGGCAAGGAAGAAGGAATTCAGGTAAACAAGTCAATCAGTAAAGGGACAATAGGGTTTGGGAGAACACATCCGGACAAGTCTCGACATGTTGGAGACAAGTCTCAACATGCTGTGCAGCATAGAGGCCTGTGGGGGCTGCAGTTGTCAATAGTACAGCCATGTTTAAATGGCATATATCCCCACACCTACCCCCATGTACAGCATCAAATAGTTGTTCAGTGCCCTTTCCTTTCTGTCTGAAGAACTTCCTTTAGCATTTCTTGTAAAGCAGGTCTGGTAGTAACAAACTCTCTCAGCTTTTGTTTATCTGGAAATGTCTTAATTTCATCTTCATTCTTGAAAGACACTTTTGGCACATAAAGAATTCTTGGTTTTCAAGTATTTTTCTTTCAGCACTTTATATATGTCATCCTTTTGCCTTCTGGCCTCCAAAGTTTCTGAGGCGAAATTGGCACTTAGTCTTATTGAGGATCCCTTATATGTTACATTTTTATCCTCTCTTGTTGCTTTTAGAATTCTCTATCTTTGGTTTTCAAGAGTTTGAGTATAAAGTCTCTCGGGTTGGATCTCTTTGGGTATATTCTACTTGGAGCTCATTGAACTTCCTCAGTTTGTAAATACAACCTCTTCATCAAGTCTGTAAAGTTTTCTGTCATTATTTCTTTGAATAATCTTTCTGTCTCTTTCTTTCTCTTTTCTTTTTCTGGAATTCCCATTACAGGTATGCTGGCACACTTGATGGTGTTTCATAATTCCATTTGGCTTTGAGCATCTTTATTCTCTTCCCTCTTTCTCTTGAGACTCAATAATTTCAATAGCTTTGTCTTCTAGATCATTATTTCATTTTTTTCCAGGTCTCATCTATTGTTGAATCCCTCCCATGCATTTTTAATTTCAGTTATTGTCCTCTTCAGCTGCAATATATTTGTTTGGTTCTTTTTATAATTTCTATCTCTTTATTGAAATTCTCACTTTGTTTTCTGATTTTCTATATTTTGTTGTCCATGTGTTCTTTAAACTCTTTTAGTGTATTTAATGTTGTTGTTTCAAAGTCCTCTATTTTGTCCATTATCCAGTCTTCTATAGGGCTTATTTTTGTCTCTTTGTAGTGTTCTTTCTATTGGGTCACCCTTTCCTGTTTCTTTGTATGCCTTGTAATTGTTGAAACTGTGACATTTGAATATTTGAATACTGTGGTAACTCGGGAACTCATAATTTGTGTGGATATCAAGGACTCTGATCCAAAGCCCTTCTCTGCCTAATGTTTTGAAAGAGATTATCTTGTACTTCAGGGAAAAAACAAACAAACAACGGAATACAGAAAGTATCTGATTCTCCCACTCATTAGGGGTTTTTGTTATTACTTGACGTAAGCTATAGTCGAGTGTTTGTTTAGTGTCTTTTCCAAGCTACTTTTTTTTATTGTACTTCAGGTGAAGGCTTACAGAACAAATAGTTTCTCACTAAACAGTAGTACACATATTGTTTTATGACATTGGTTAACAACCCCACAACATGTCAACCCTCTAACTTCTCAATTTTTTTTTTTTTTTTGGTGAAAATACACATAGCCAAAGATACACGTTTCAAAAATTTCTACATGAACAGCTCAGTGACATTGACTACGCTCTTCCAATTGTGCTGCTATTCTCACTTAAGATGAAGGCTTACAGAACAAAATAGTTTCTCATTTAACAGTTACTACAAGTGTTGCCCTATGACAATGGTTAACAATCTCACAACACATCAACCATATCCTTACTCAACCTTGGGTTCCCTATCACCAGCTTCCTTGTCCCCTTCTGCCTTCTGGCCCTTGTCACTGGACTACTGTACCTCGTTAGTCTCATTTGGTTTTACGGCGCTGTCCACTCCCAGGCTGAACGGTGAACCTCGGAGATAACTTCACCACTCCAAGCTACTTTTTGCAGTGTGTGTTCCATTCTGTTATCTCTACAGTAAATCTGTGCTCTGCCTTATTACACTAGGGGTCGCACTGGCCCTTTGATTCTATAAACATTCACAAGATGCTAGGGAAAAGCCCAAATCTCCACACTTGTTAGGATCTTACAGTGTCCCACCAGACCAAGCCTTCTCTGCAAACCGTGCATCTCCAAAAACTTGGAAAATAAGGACTCTACTGTCTGCTCTGGCACCACTGATCTGTTCTGGGAAGATAGGCCTCAGTCCCCACCTCCACAGTGAAGCTGAGGAATCAGGTGTGTTAGCTGGTTGGTACACGTGATTCACCTATAAAAGATCAGCAGCTTATCCCTTCATTAGGCACCTCCATAGTTAATTTAAATGTCTGATCTGCTTTCAGAGTCCTAAAATAGTTCCAAGAGCTTTCTTACAGGAGAGTAGATGATTTGACGGAAAGGTGAATCTTTACAACTTCTTAATCTGTTTCAATACTTTTTAAGTTTCAACTTTCACAGTAAAATCTCCCAGATCAAGCCTGTCTCTGATTTCAGCATTTAGAAGCCTACTGTTTGCCACCATTAAAATAAATTTCTCCCGTTTTATTTAGGGCACAATGCAGGCTATATAAGTTACTTCTCTCCAGTCCCACCAGGAGTATGGGGGCTAGATATTCCATGAGGACCTTGTGTCTCCTCAGTTTTTCTGGATGTCCCCAGAGAGATATGAAGAGTGAGAAACAACAATCCAATAGCAAAATCTAAGTTCTTTCCCCACAGTCCTGGGCCAAAGGGAAGCAAAGTCCACTGTTGTGCTTTGTGACTTGCAAACACTGGCTAGCTGTTTGTTCTCACAGCTCACAGTCAGGTGCACCAGCAGTCCCCATTTCCATGGAGGCATGAAAGCAAAAGCTCTTATATGATTATTGTAGGTTGAATTATGTCCCCCCAAAATATGTGTTGTAAATCTTAACCTTTATGTCTGTGGTTATAATCCCGTTTGGGAATAGATGGTCTTTGTTATGTTAATGAGGCAGAATTAGGGTAGGGTGTATATTGAGTCAATCTCTTTTGCGATATCAAACAGATTATACAAGCAAGTACAGGAGACATGGGGTAAGATAAATGTCAAGACACAGGGATATCTCCAAGGAAACAGAAGCTGAAGAGACAAAGATCTTCCTCCAGAGCTGACAAACAGAAAGCTTTCCCCTAGAGCTGACACTCTGAATTCAGACTTCTACTGTCTTAAACTGTGAGAAAATAAATCTACCTTGTGGTATTTCTGTTACAGCAGCACTAGATAACAAAGACAGAATTTGGTACCAGGAGTGTGGTGCTGTTCTAACAAATGCCTACAATGTGAAAGTAATTTTGGAATTCGGTAATGGGTGGAGCCTGGAAGAGTTTTAAGGTGCTTAATAGTAAAAGGGAGCCCTGGTGGCACAGTGGTTAAGAGATTGGCTGCTAACCAAAAGGTCAGCAGTTCAAATCAACCAGCCACTCCTTGGAAATCCTATGAGGCAGTTTTACCCTGTCCTATAGGGTCCCTATGAGTCGTAATCAACTCAACAGTAATGGGTTGTTTTTTTTTTTTTTTTGGTGAATAGTTAAAGTATTATAATGAAATGCACAAAGACCTGGAGTTAGAAAACCAAAAGGAAGAACAAGCACAGCATTTCTCAAAATAAAAGAATTGAAGAAAAAATTCAAGTCTTGAGTTGCAATACTGAAGGATTCCACAGGGAAAATATTGAATGACACAAGAAGCATCAAAAGAAGATGGAAGGAATACACAGAGTCACTGTACAAAAAAGAATTGATCAACATTCAACCATTTCAGGAGGTAGCATACCACGAACCAGTGGTACTAAATGGAGAATTCCAAGCTACACTGAAGGCATTGGTGAAACACAAGGCTGCAGGAATTGAGGAAGTACCAGTTGGGATGTTTCAACAAACGGATGGAACATTGGAAGTGCTCACTTGTCTATACTAAGAAATTTGGAAGACAGCTACCTAGCCAACCGACTGGAAGAAATCCCATATTTATGCACATTTCAAAGAAAGAGGATCTAACAGAATGCAGAAATTATCGAACAATATCATTAATATCACACACAAGTAAAAATTTGCTGAAGATCATTCAAAAGCGGTTGCAGCAGTACATCGACAGGGAACTGCCAGAAATTCAAGCTGGATTAAGAAGAGGACGTGGAGCTAGGGATATCATTGCTGATGTCAGATGGATCTTGGCTGAAAGCAGAGAATACCAGAAAGGTGTTTCCCTGCGTTTTACTCACTTTGCAAAGACAATCAACTGTGAAAATCATAACAAACTATGGATAACTTGAGAAAAATGGGAATTCCAAAACACTTAGTTTTGCTCATGAGGAACCTGTACATAGACCAAGAAGCAGTCATTCAAACAAAACAAGGGGATACTGCATGGTTTAAAATCAGGAAAGTTGTGCATCAGGGTAGTATCCTTTCACCATACTTGTTCAATCTGTATGCTGAGCAAATAGTCCGAGAGGCAGAACTATATGAGGATGAACAGGGCATCAGGACTGGAGAAACACTAATTAGTAATCTGTAATATGCAGATGACACAACCTTGCTTACTGAAAGTGAAAAGGACATGAAGCTCTTACTGATGAAGTTAAAAGACCACAGCCTCCAGTATGGATTACACTTCAACATAAAGAAAACAAAAATCCTCACAATTGTACCAATAAGGAAAATCATGATAAACGGTGAAAATATTGAAGTTGTCAAGGATTTCATTTTACTTGGATCCACAATCAATGTCCATGGAAACAACAGTCAAGAAATTAAATGATGTATTGGCTTGGGCAAATCTGCTGCAAGAGACCTCTAGAAAGTGTTCAAATACGAAGATATCACTTTGAGGACTATCTTAGTCATCTAGTGCTGTTGTAACAGAAATACCACAAGTGGATGGCTTTAACAAACAGAAGTTTATTCTCTCACAGTCTAGTAGGCTAGAAGTCCAAATTCAGGGCATCAGCTCCAGAGGAAAGCTTTCTCTATTGGCTCTGGAGGAAGGTCTTTGTCATAAATCTTCCCCTGGACCATGAGCTTCTCCATGCAGGAACCCCAGCTCCAAAGGAAGCACTCTGCTCCCCACGCTGCTTTCTTGGTGGTATGAGGTGTCCCCTGTCTCTCTAGTCGCTTCTCTCTTTTATATCTCAAAAGAGATTGGCTCAAGACACAATCCAATCTTGTAGATTGAGTTCTGCCTCATTAACGTAACTGCCGCTTATCCCACCTCATTAACATCATAGAGGTAGGATTTACCACACATAGGAAAATCACACCAGATGACAAAATGATGGACAATCACACAATACTGGGAATCATGGCCTAGCAAAATTGGTAAACATATTTTTTGGAGACAAAATTCAATCCACGACAAGGACTAAAGTGTGCCTGGCTCAAGCCATGATAATTTCAATCGCCTCATATGCATGGAAACCTGGACAGTGAATAAGGAAGACAAAAGAAGAATTGATGCATTTGAATTATGGTGTTGGCCAAGAATATTGAGTATACCATGGATTGCCAGAAGAACAAACAAGTCTGTCTTGGAAGAAATATGGCCAGAGTGCTCCTTAGAAGCTAGGATGGTGAGACTTCATCTCACATACTTTGGACATGTTATCAGGAGGTACCAGTCCCTGGAGAAGGACATCATTCTTGGTAGAGGGTCAGCAAAATAGAGGAAGACCCTCAGTGAGATGGATTGACACAGTGGCCATAGCAATGGGCTCAAACATATCAATGATTGTGAGGACGGCACAGGACTGGGCAGTATTTCCTGCTGTTGTACATAGGGTCACTGTGAGTCATAACCAACTTGAGGTCAGCAAAACAATAGTAAAGGCCTAGATTGCCATGAAGAGATTGTTGGTAGAATTACAGTTGCCAAATGCAATTCTAGTGAGGGCTCTGAAGGAAGTAAGGAGAACTATAGAGATCCTCTCTATCATCTTAGAGAATATATATGGTGCCAGTAACAGAACGTTGCTAAAAATGTGTACTTTAAATGTGCTTCTGGTGAGGGTTTAAAATAAAATGAACACGTAATTGGACAGTGGAGGAAAGGGGATGCTTTCTACGCAGTGGCAAAGAACTTGTCTGGATTATATTCAAATGTTTAGTGGAAGGTAGAACTTGTAAGAGATGAACTTGGATATCTGATGAGATTTTTTTTTTCCTTTTTTCATTGTACTTCAGGTGAAGGCCCACAGAACAAATAGTTTCTTATGAAACAGTAGCACACATGCCGTTCTATGACATTGGTCAACAACCCCACAACACACCAGCCCTCCAAGTTCTCAACCCTCTCTTTTTTGGTGAAACTACACATAGCCAAAGATACACCACTTCAAAAATTTCCACATGCACAGTTCAGTGACATTGACTACGCTCTTCCAACTGCGCTGCCATTCTCACTTAAGATGAAGGCCCACAGAACAAAACAGTTTCTCATTTAACAGTTACCACAAATGTTGCCCCACGACAATGGTTAACAATCTCACAACACATGAACAACATCCCCACTCAATCCTGGGTTCCCCATCACCAGTTCCCCCGTCCGCCTCTGCCCCCTGGCCCCCGTCACTGGACTCCTGTACCTCGTTAGTCTTATTTGGTTTTACGGGGCTGTCCACTCCCAGGCTGAACAGTGAACCTCGGAGGTAACTTCACCACTGAGCTAAAAGGGTGTCTGGGAGCCATACTCTCGAGGTTTCTACAGTCTGATGAGATTTTTTTTGTGTTTATATTTAGGTCTTTGATCTATTTTGAATTAGTTTTTGTATATGGTGTGAGGTATGGGTCCTGATTCCTTTTTTTTGCAGATGGACATACAGTTTTGCCAGCACCATTTGTTAAAAAGACTATCTGTTCCCCATTTGATGGATTTGGGGCCCTTGTCGAAGATCAGGTGACCATAAGTTGATGGATTTACATCTGTGCTCTCAACTCTGTGCCATTGGTCAATGCATCTGTCGTTGTACCAGTATTAGGCTGTTTTGACTACCGTAGCTGTATAGCAGGTTATGAGATCAGGTAGTGTGAATCCTGCTACTTTATTCTTCTTCTTCAGTAGTGCTTTACTGATCGGGGGCTTCTTCCCTCTCCATATAAAGTTAATGATAGTTTTTCCATCTACTGAAAGAATGTTGTTTGTGTTTTGATTGGGATTGCATTGTATTTTTATATTGCTTTGAGTAGAATTGTCATTTTCACAATGTAGAGTCTACCTATCCATGAGCATGGTATGTTTTTCCATTTATGTAGATCTCTTTGGGTTTCTTGAAGTAGTGTTTTGTAGTTTTCTTTGTATAGGTCTTCTGCATCCCTGGTTAGATTTATTCCTAAGTATATTTTTAGGAGCTATTATAAAGTATATTGTTTTCCTGATTTCCTTTTCATCGTTCTCTTTATTGGTGTATAGGAATCTAACTGATTTTTGTATGTTTGTCTTGTATCCTGCAACTCTGCTGAAACTTTCTACTAGTTCCAGTAGTTTTCTTGTGGAGCCTTTAGAGTTTTCTATGTGTAATATCATATCGTCTGCAAATAGGGACAGTTTAACTTCTTCATTACCAATTTGTATGCCCTTTCTTTCTTTCTTTCTTTCTTTTTATTGTTCTAGCTAGGACTTGCAGCACAGTGTTAAATAAGAGTAGTAATAAAGGACATCCTTGTCTTTTACCTGTTCTCAAGGGGAATGTTTTCAGCCTCTCCATTAAAAATGATATTGGCCATTTGTTTTGCATAGATGCCCTTTATTATACTGAGAAATTTCCCTTCTATACCTATTTTATTGAGAGTTATTTTTTATCAGAAATGGGTGTTGGACTTTGTCGAATGCCTTTTCTGTGTCAATTGAGATGATCATGTGATTCTTTTCTTTCCTTTTATTTATGTGGTAGATTATGTTGATTGATTTTCTAATGTTGAACCATCCTTGCATAACTGCTATGAATCTTTCTTGGTCTTGGTGTATTATTTTTTTGATATGATGCTGAATTCTATTGGCTAGAACTTTGTTGAGAGTTTTTACATCTATATTCATGAGAGATATTGGTATGAAATTTCCTTTTTTTGTGATATCTTTGCCTGGTTTTGGTATTAGGGTTATGCTGGCTTCATAGAATGAATTTGGAAGTGTTGCTTCCTGTTCTATGTTCTGAAATATTTTGAGTAGTACTGGTACAAGCTCTTCTCTGAATGTTTGGTAGAATTCTCCAGTGAAGACATCTGGTCCAGGGCTTTTTTTTTGTTAGGAGTTTTTTTTTTTATTACCTCTTCAATCTCTTCTCTCATTCTGGGTCTGCTCAGATTTTCAACTTCCTTTGTGTTAGTTTGAGTATGTAGTGTGTTTCTAGAAATTTATCCATTTCCTCTAGGTTTTCAGATTTATGGAAGTATAGTTTTTCATAGTATTCTATTATGATCCTTTTTATTTCAGTTGGGTCTGTCACAAGGTCCTCCATTTCATTTCTTATTTGGATTATTTTCAGCCTCTCCTGTTTTTCTTTTGTCAGTTTGGTCAGTAGTTTGTTGATTTTGTTGATCTGTTCAAAGAACCAACTTTTGGTTTTGTTGATTTTTTTTTCTATTGTTTTTCTGTTCTCTATTTCATTTATTTCTGTTCTGCTCTTTATTATTTCCTTTCTTCTGGTGACCATAGGTTTTTTTTGCTGTTCTCTTTCTGTTTGTTCTAGTTGTGTAGTTAATGTTTTGATTTCATCCCTTTCTTCTTTTTTGATGTGTGCATCTATTGCTAAAAATTGTCCTCTGAGGACTGCCTTTGCTGTGTCCCAAAGGTTTTGGTATGATGTGTTTTCATTCCCGTGTGATTCTAAGAATTTCCTGATTCCATCTCTGATTTCTTCTATTACCCAGTGGTTTGTAAACAGGGTGGTATTCAGTTTCCATGTAATTGATTTTTTTTCTTTGTCTTCCTGTTGTTAATTTCTACCTTGATGGCGTTGTGGTCAGAGAAGCTACTTTGTACTATCTCAGTGTTTTAAATTTTGCTGAGGTTTGCTCTGTAGCCTAAGATGTGGTCTATTCTGGAGAAAGTTCCATGTGCATTGGAAAAGAATGTGTAATTTGCAGCTGTAGGGTGGAGTGTTCTATATATGTCTATGAGATCAAGTTGGCTGATTGTGCCCTTTAGGTCTTCTGTATCTTTGTTAAATTTCTTTCTAGATGTTCTATCCTTTACTGAGAGTGGTGTGTTGAAGTCTCCTACTATTATTGTGGAACCATCAATTTCTCTTTTCAGTGTTGTTAGAGTTTATGTATTTTGAAGCCCTGTCATTGTTTATCATGGTTTTATCTTCATGATGGATCGTTCCTTTAGTCACTAGATAGTGTTCTTCTTTACCTTTTATGATGATTTTTGTTTTAAAGTCTATATTATATGAGATTAGTTTTGCCACTCCTGCTATTTTTAGGTAGCTGTTTGATTGAGATATATGTTTTCCATCCTTTGATTTTTTAATAAATGTATTTTTTTCCCTAAGGAGTGCCTCTTTTAGGAAGGATGTTGATGGATCCTCTGTTTTTATCCATTCTCTCACTTTCTGTCCTTTATGGGTGCATTTAGGCCGTTTACATTCAGTGTAATTATTGATAGGTGTGAGTTTATTGCTGCCATTTTGTAGTGCTTTTTTTTTGTGGTGCTGACCTTTCTTTCTTCCTCTTACTCTCCTGTGCTGAATTCCTTTTGTTTATGAATTTTTTAATTTCTTTTTGTTTTGTAGATTTTGTTTTTACTGAGACATTGTGTTTTCCTTCTTTATTTTAATGAGTAGGTTTGTTAACTTTCTTTGTGGTCACCATGAAATTTGCACTTATCTTCCTAGGTTTGAACCAGTCTATTATTACTTGGTATCACCTTGCCTTCCTCTACATTAGAGGATTCTATACCTACATCATTTATTCCCCCTTCTTTTGTTCTGATGTTGTCACTTACTGATTCACCTCTCTGGTTCCCTGTGGTAATTGGTTTTGTATAGTCCTTGAGAGTTAATTTCCTAGGTTTGTATTTGGCTGGTACAATCCTGTGCCATAGATTCAGCTTGTGGTCTCGTATTGTTTGTTCTCAGACTGAAGGACTCCCTTTAATAATTCTTGTAACTTTCTTTTTTCTTTTTTTTTAATTTCTGTCTATCTAGATATGTCCTAATTTCACCATCATATTTTAACAAGAGTTTTGCAGGATATATCACTCTTGGCTCTCAATTTTTTTTCTTTCAAAGTTTTATATAAGTCATCCCATTGCCTTCTTGCCTACATGGTTTCTGCCAAAGAATCCGAGCTTAGTCTTATTGTTTCTCCTGTTTATGTAACTTTTCATTTTTCTTGAGCTGCTCTTAGGATTCTTTTCTTGTCTTTGGTTTTAGCGAGTATGATTATGACATGCCTTGGTGATTTTCTTTTGGGGTCTCTCCTCTTTGGGGTTAGTTGAGCTTCTTGTATGGTTAGCTTTTCATCTTTCATGATATTAGGGAAGTTTTTCTGTTAGGATTTCTTCAATGATCCTCTCTGTGTTTTCTGTTTTCTCCCCCTGTTCTGGAACTCTAATCAGTCAAAAATTTTTGCTTTAGATTGTATCCCACATAATTCTTAGGGTTTCTTCATTTTTGTTCGTTCTTTTTTCTGATTTTTCCTCAGAGTTGTATTCAAGTGTTTGTCTTCAATTTTTCTGATCCTGTCTTCCATCGTTTCAAATCTGCTCCTCTGCCCCTGTATGACACTGTCCATTTCTGAAATTTTGTTGTTTATCTTTTGGATTTCTAATTGTTGTTTTTGTATGATTTATAGTTGTGAATTTATTTTAATATTTTGTTCCTGTACTATTTTCCTGAATTCTTCCAGTTTTTTGGTCTGTATTTTCCATGTATTTGTCTGCCTTTTCTATGAATTTGTCTTTTTTTTCCCCATTTTTGTCTGTTTTTTGCTTGAACTCTTGGATACCTCTGAAAATTAGAGATTTGAATTCCCTATCAAGTAATACTAGTGTCTTTTCTTCTAATGTAAAGTCATCTGATGTTTTATTTTGGATGCCTAATGGAACCATGCTGTCCTATTTTTTTTAAAATATGTTTTGATATTGTCTTCTGTCTTTGGGAAATTCAGTAGTTATTTTCCTCATTTATTGATTGTAGATTTGTTTGTTTCATCCTGCTTTTTGTTTTATTTGGTTATGTCTGAGCAGGGGGCTGTGTGTTCTTTGTTGTCTGCGTGTCTGTGGCACAATACTTTCTGCCATCTTGTCCAAAGTGCAGCGTTAGTTACTCAGCTATGGTGCAGCAGGGGAAGTCTAGCTGAAGGGTGTTGCTGGGATGGGTTGTTTGTGGTACATACTAGCGCTGACAGGGCAGGCGAGGAATCAGTGTAGGGCAGGTTCTGGTAAGTCATGCTGTGCTACTCGGGGGTGTGTTCAGTGCACAGTGCAGGTATGCAGGAAGGAGGGGGGAGATAGTGATGGTGTGGAGCTAAATGTGTATAGGAAAGAGTGAAGAGAGAAACAGGTGCCAAAAACAAACAAAACGAAAAAGTGCTAGTGGAGTTTGCCATTGGAGTGGAGAGATGAGAGACTGAGAAATAGAGAAAAACAAAAAAGAAATAAAAGAAAAATGGAAAATAAATAAAAAGATAGATAGATAAATAAAAAATTGAAAAAAAGCAAAGAAAACCAACCCCCAAGGGATCCCACTGGTGTGGCTGTGAAGACTGGGAAGTGGCTCCCAGGCCACAATGTACAGCCTGGCTAGAAGTTGTAGAAGTGTCACACAGTGCCAGGTATTCAGGAGACAGGAAGAGAAGGTAAGTATAGACAGACAAGAAACTGATTAATGAAGAAAGATAAAAAGGGAAAAAGAGAGAAAAGAAAACAAAGAAACAAAAAAACAAACAAAAAGAAATGCCCCCAGGTTTCCCACTTTGTGGCTGCACAGACTGAGGAAGTAGTTCTCAAGCCGCACCTTGAAGCCCTGCTAGAAAGGCCTCCCAAGCCAAGAAAAGAAAAAGAATACAAAGAAACAAATCAAAACATAACAAATCAAAACAAACAAATAAAAAAATCCCAGGGATCCCACCATCGTAGGGGAGGTGAGCCAGGAAGTATTTCCACAGTCAAGCAGCGTTTCACAGCCTTGCAGGAAGAAGCAAAGATGGCACAAGAAGCCAGGGTATTTGCAAGAAAGGAGTGGGAGGTGGTGAGAGGTATGGAAGAAACCAAAACAATCAGAAAAAAGCAACACCAGCAACAAACAAATGGCACACAAGGAGTTGGCCAGTGTGGATGAATGGATTCCAAGCAACAAAGTGGTGAAGTTGGTGTCTCCTGGCCAAGAGACTGTGGCCACAGGAAGCAGAGGAGGACAAGTGGAGGTGAAGAAGCATTGGGGTTGAGAAAGCATATTTCTCTGGTTACTTGTTATGTCTCCTGCTGGGAGCTCCATGAAGCTGCTTTCCCATACTCTCTGTTTTCCAATCTCCGACAGGAGTCCAAGATGGAAAATCCACGCTGCGTTAGCTGATAGGGGACTTCTGCATGTATCTCTCCTCGCTCTTTGTTCTCTGTCAGTTTATTATTCCGTTTGGTGCTTGGCTGAGTTCTTTATCTCTTCGTTTGATGCTTAGAGTTTCAGGATTGACATCTGTCTCTGTTTGACTTAGTTTTCGAGCCTTTGCTGTGGAGGGATGGCATTGGTGCTTCTGTCTACAGTGCCATGTTGGCAGGAAGTCTCTTTTAACACTTTAAACATGTCATTCCACTGCCTTCTGGCTTCCAACGTTTCTGATGAGAAGTTGATGTTTAACTTTGTTGAAGATCCCTTTATGGGATAATTTGCTTTTCTCTTGCTGCTTTCGGGATTCTTTTTTATATTTGGTTTTCAACAGTTTGATTATAATGTCTCCATGTGGATATCTTTGATTTTATCCTACTTGGAATTCATTGAGCTTCTTAAGTGTGTAGATTCATATCTTTTGTGAAATTTGGAAAGCTTTCTGCCATTATGTTCTCAAATATTTGTTCTCTCCCTTTATCTCTATTTTTCTCCTTCTAGAATTCCTATGATGTTTATGTTCATTCTCTTGTTTTTTTTCTCACAATTCCATTAGCCTTTGTTCACTTTTCTTCATCCTGTTTTTTTCTGTTCAGACACAATAATTCAATTGCTTTATCCTCTAGTTCACTGATTCTTTCTTCTGTCAGCTCAGATCTGTGATTGATTCTGTCTATTGATTTTTTTCATTTCAGTTATTGTATTATTCAGCTCCAGTAATTCTCTTTGGTTAGTTTTAGACTTATCATCTTTTTTAATACTCTCATTCTGTTCATATACCATTTTCCTAATTTCCTCTAATTTTTTATCTGTGTTTTCCTTTATTTTTTAACATGTTTAATACCATTGTTTTAAAGTCTTCCAGTCCGTCCATTATTTGGGCTTCCATAGAGATAACTTCTCACCCTTCATCTTGTTTTTCAGAATGGACCATCATTTCTTTTTTTAAAAAAAAATTTGGTATGGCTTGTGTTTTTAATTGAAGCTGGGACATTGGAATGTCACTAATGTGTTATCTCTGAATATTTGTGGCTTTCTCAATTCCCCCATATGCGCAGTGTTTTCAAAAGCACTAATTTGTTAAAAAAAAAAAAAAAAAACTCACTTTGGGCTCTCCTTCTAAGGAGTTAATTGTCTGTTTCAGTTCACCAATAAAACCCAGATGATTAGGAGCATTCTCAGCATTCAATGTTTGGTCCCACTGCTTCATCCCCCTGCCCTGTGTGAACTCAGAGTCAGGACAAATCAAGGTTTCAGCCCTTCAGGCAGCTCCCAGACAGATCAGAACAGACACATTGAACAGTCCACCAACAAAGTTTGACCTCATCACTCCAGAGTCAGAGATTGGGTCTACTCTCTGGGAATGCAAACCATGGTCAGCCTCTGTCTAAGCCACCACTGTGGTGGCATGTCAAGCCAGAAGGAGGATGGGTAAAGACAGAAGAAAAAGTAATTTTCCCACCGTTTGAAAGTCACTTTGTTCTTTTCAGCTTGCATTTAGTTACTGCAACTGTTCATTCACTTTGCAGAGTTCTTACAGAGCAGAATTTTACACATTTCTAGTTGCTTTCCTTGGTGATTGTGTGTGTGTGTGGGGGGCTGATAAGGAACTTGGACCTTCTCATGCACCGTCTTCATGGAAGTCTATAATTTTTATCTTGTAGAGGGTATATGCATATATGTTGGATGTTGGAGAAATGAATACACTTTTCAGACATGCTACTTATTACCCAACATCTATAACATTACAGTTTAAAAACTTGTCATGTTTCACATTGTCTTTATAGTAGAATCATAAAATAATAACAAGTAGGTTTCCTTTTCAGAATTCGACTTTATGGTGAGTATTTTTTGTTTGTTTTTAAATTAAGTATACCCTAACACAGAGTAGCTATTTTTTTTTTCTACTAAACCATTTATCTTAGTTTCCTAGTGCTGCTTTAACAAAAACACCACAAGTGGGTGTCTTTAAAGAACAAAAGTTATTTTTTCACAGCTTTGAATACTATAAGTTCAAATTCAGGTCTTTGCAAGAGCTATACTTTCTGTGTTGGCTTTAGGTGAAGGTCCTTCATTGTCTTATTCAGCTCTTATAGCCCTGGGCATTTCTTGGTGTTCCTTGGCTTGTAGATGTACGCTCACATGCTGTTTCCCCCCTGTGTAATTCTCAGTGATTGTTTATCTTTTTAATAAGACGCCACTCAGAAAGTACGAGGTTTAGGATCTACCCTACTCTGTTATGACCTCATTAACATAGCAAAAAAACTACCTTATTTGCAAACAGTGTCTCACAAGTAAAGGGGTTGGGACTTCAACATATCTTTTGAGGGGACATAATTCAGTCCATAACACCACTGTACCGTATAACACACCTCAGACGCTCTATCAGACCACTACTGTACCATTTGGTGCATTGAATTTTTTAAATAGTCCCAAAAGACGTAATCCAATAAGGAGTCCAAAGGTTGTAAAGAAAAGAAATTTTGATTGAGAATTCTGAGACTGGGTCTGTTACTCACTAGTTGTATAATCTTGAATAACTTGCCATCTCTGGACCTTAATTGTATTTTCTGTAAAACTGAGATAATGAAACATTATTTCTTCGAAAGCAGGGATCAGAATCAACTGGTCTTTGGATTTTCTTTTTTTTAATTGAACTTCAGGTGAAGTTTTACAGAACAAATATTTTCTCATGAAACAGTCGTACACATATTGTTTTATGACATTGGTTAACAACCCGGCTACATGTCAACCCTCTCCTTTCTCGAGCTTTTATTTTTTATTTTTGGTGAAAATATACATAGCCAAAGATACACCATTTCAAAAATTTCTACATGCACAGTTCAGTGACATCGACTACGCTCTTCCAATTGTGCTGCGATTCTGACATTAGCTGAAGGTTTACGGAACAAAATAGTTTCTCATTAAACAGTTAGTACACATGTGCCCTATGACAATGATTAGCAACCTCACAACACATCAACACTATCCTTACTCAAACTTGGGTTCCCTATCACCCGCTTTCCTCTCCCATTCTGCCTTCTAGCCCTTGTCCCTGTACAGCTGTGCCTCATTAGTACCATTTGGTTTTATGGGGCTGTCCGTTCACTGGCTGAACGGTGAACCTTGGAATTGACTTCACCACTGAGATAAAAGGGTGTCTGGGGGCCATACTCTCAGGGTTTCTCCAGTCTCCTTTAGGCCAGAAAATCTGGTCTTTTTTTTTTGTGAGTTACTATTTTGTTCTACATCCTTGTCCAGCTTTGTCCAGAACCCTCTGTTGTGATCCTGGTCAGAGCAGTCAGTGGTGGTAGCCGGGCACCATCTAGCTGTACTGGACAGAGTCTGGTGGAGGCGTTGGTAGCTGTGGACCATTAGTCCTTTGGACTAATCTTTTACTTGTATCCTGTTCTCTTCATTCTCCCTTGCTCCCAAAAGGATGAGACCAGTGGAGTATCTTAGATGGC
>NW_004443996.1:6009777-6011619 GCF_000243295.1 Trichechus manatus latirostris
TGGAGTCTTTAGGGTTTTCTACGTACAGTATCATATTATCCACAAACAGGGATAGTTTAACTTCTTCATTACCAATTTGTATGCACTTTACTTCTTTTTCTTGCCTTATTGCACTAACTAGAACTTTCAGCATAATGTTAAATAGGAGTGGTGATACAGCACATCCTTGTCTTGTTCCTGTTCTCAAGGGGAAAGTTTTCACCCTCTCTCCATTAAGAATGATGTTGGCCATTGGTTTTGCAAAGATGCCCTTTATTATGTTGAGAAATTTCTATACCTATTTTACTGAGAGTTTTTATCAAGAATGGGTGTTCGACTTTGTCGAATGCATTTTCTGTGTCAATTGAGATGATCATGTGATTCTTTTCTTTCCTTTTATTTATGTGGTGGATTACGTTGATTGAATTACTAATATTGAACCATCTTGCATAGCTGGTATGAATCCTACCTGGTCGTGGTGTATTATTTTTTTGATATGATGCTGAATTCTATTGACTAGAATTTTGTTCAGAATTTTTGCATCTATATTCATGAGAGATATTGGTCTGTAATTTTCTTTTTTTGTGACTTCTTTGCCTGGTTTTGATATCAGCGTTATGCTGGCTTCATAGAATGAATTTGGAAGCGGTGCTTCCTCTTCTATGCTCTGAAGTAGCTTTGGTAGTACTGGTACCAGCTCTTCTGTGAATCTTTGGTAGAATTCTCCAGTGAAGCCATCTGGGCCAGGGCTTTTTTTTGATGGGAGTTTTTTTAAATTATCTTTGCAATCTCTTCTCTTGTTATGGGTCTGTTCAGATTTTCAACATTACTTTGTTGTATTTTGGGTTGGTAGTGTGTTTCTAGAAATTTATCCATTTCCTCTAGGTTTTCAAATTTGTTGGAGTATTGATTTTCATGATATTCTGTTATGATCCTTTCTATTTCAGTTGGGTCTGTTGTAATGTCCCCCATTTCATTTCTTATTTGGGTTAATTGCGTCTCTCCTGATTTTCTTTTGTCAGTCTGGCCAGTGGTTTGTCGAATTTGTTTATTCTTTCAAAGAACCAACTTTTGGTTTTGTTGATTCTTTCTATTGTTTTGCTATTCTCTATTTCATTTATTTCTGCTCTGATCTTCATTATTGCCTTTCTTCTGGTGGCTGTGGACTTTTTCTGCTGTTCTCTTTTGATGTGTTTGAGTTGTGTAGTTAATGTTTCGATTTTATCCCTTTCTTCTTTTTTGATGTGTGCATCTATTGCTATAAATTGTCCTCTGAGGACTGCCTCTGCTTTGTCCCAAAGGTTTTGGTATGATGTGTTTTCATTCTTGTTTGATTCTAGGAATTTTTTACTCCACTCTGATTTCTTCTATTACCGAGTGATGTGTAAGCAGTGTATTATTCAGTTTCTATGTAACTGAATTCTTTTCCTTGCTCTTTCTGTTGTTAATTTCTACCTTGATGGCATTGTGGTTAGAAAAGATACTTTGAATTATCTCAAAGTTTTGGATCTTGTTGAGGATTGCTATGTGTCCTAAGATGTGGTCTATTCTGGAGAACGTTCCATGTGCATTGGAAAATAATGTGTACTTTGCAGCAGTTGGATGGAGTGTTCTATATATTTCTATGAGGTCAAATTGTCTGATTGTGCCTTTTAGGTCTTCTGTCTTTGCTGAGTTTCTTCTTAGTTGTTCTGTCCTTTACAGAGAGTGGTCTGTTGAAGTCTGCTACTATTATTGTGGAACTGTCAGTTTCTCTTTTTAGTGATGTTAGAGTTTGTTTTATGTATTTTGGAGCCCTGTCATTGGGTGCGTAGATGTTTATTATGCTTATGTCTTCATGATGGATCATCCTTTCCATCATTA
>NW_004443996.1:6012261-6031352 GCF_000243295.1 Trichechus manatus latirostris
TATCTGGCTGGTACGATCCTGCATCCTAGATTCTGCCTGTGAGCTGAAGTTGTTTGTTCTCAGATTGAAGAACTCCCTTTAATAATTCTTCTAAGTTTGGTTTGGTTTTTACATATTCCCTTAATTTCTGTTTATCTGGAAATGAGCTAATTTCACCATCATATTTGAAAGAGATTTTTGCATGATATATTATTCTTGGCTGACATTTTTTTTTCTTTCCAGATTTTCTATATGTCATCCCTTTGCCTTCTTGCCTGCGTGGTTTCTGCCAAATAATCTGAGCTTAGTTTTATTGTTTCTCCTCTGTATGTGACTTCTTGTTTTTCACAAACTGCTCTCAGGATTGTTTGTTTGTCTTTGGTTTTGGTGAGTGTGATTATGATATGCCTTGGTGATTTTCTTTTGGGGTGTATCCTATATGGGGTTTGTTGAGCTTCTTGGATGACCAGCTTTTCATCTTTCATGATACTGGGGAAGTCTTCTGTCAGCAGTTCTTCAATGATCCTCTCTGTGTTTTCTGTTTTCTCCCCCTGTTCCGGAACTTTAATCACTTGCATATTTGTGCTTTTGATTTTTTCCCACATAACTCGCAGGGTATCTTCATTTTGTCTTTGTTCTTTTTTCTGTGTTTTCCTCAAGCAGAGTTGTATCCAAGTGTTTGTCTTCAATTGCACTGATCCTGTCTTTCACCGTTTCAAATCTGCTCCTCAGCCCTTCTATGACACCGTCCATTTTTGAAATCTTGTTGTTTATCTTTTGGTTTCTGATTGTTGTTTTTGTATGATTTCTAGTTGTGAATTTATTTTGGGATTTTGTTCCTGTATTATTTTCCTGAATTCTTCCAATTTTTTGTCCATATTTTCCATGAATTTGTCTATTTTTTCCTCATTTTTGTCTGCATTTTGCTTCAACTCTTGGATATTCTGAGTATTAGAGATTTGAATTTCCTATCAGGTTGTTCTAGTGCCTTTTCTTCCACTGGAAAGTCATCTGGTGTTTTATTTTGGATGCCTACTAGAACCATCCTGTCCTATTTTTTTAAATGTTTTGATATTGTCTGCTGTCTTCAGGGCATTCAGTAGTTATTTTCCTCATTCATTGATTGTAGATTTGTTTGTTTCGCCCTTTTTTTTAAATTTGGCTATGTCTGAGTAGGCACGTTGTGTGTTCTTTGTTGTTTGCTTATCTGTGGGCATTATACTTTTCACCTCCTTCCCCAATTCTCAGGGTCAGTTGCTCAGATGTGGTAAAAGCCGGGCATGTCTTGCTGAAGAGAAGTTACTGGGATTGGCTGTTTTTGGCACTTACTACAGCCACCAGGGCGGGTCAGTAATCAGTGCTGGGCAGGTTCCAGTAGGCCGTGCCTGTGCTGCTTTGTTGTGTGTTGTTAAGTGCATGGTGCAGGTAGGCAGGATGTAGGGGGAAATTGTTATTTGTGAAGCTAAGATGGATATGGGAGAGAGGAGAGAGGAACTGGTGCCAAATACATACAAAGAAACAAAAGAAAGTGTTAGGGGAGCTTGCTTTTGGAACGGAGAGATGAGATATTACGAAATCGAGAAAAACAAAAAGAAGAAAAAAAAGAAAAGAAAAGAATGAATAAATAATAATCAGAAAGGAAAAAGAACAGCAAAGCTCCCAGGGAGCCCACCGGTGCAGCAATGAGGTATGGGGATGTTGTTTTCAGGTGTTGCAGTACAGCCTGGCTAGAACGCATACAGGTGTTCAGCCCCAGGTATTCAGGGAACAGAAAGAGAAGGAAGGTATAGAGAGACGAGAAGGAGTTTTTTTGTCTCCTGCTGGAAGCTCCATGAAGCTGCTTTCTCATACCCCCTATTTGCTGGACTCCGATAGGGGTCCAAGATGGCAGATCCACGCTGTGTTAGCTGATAAGGGATCTCTGCATGAATCTCTCCTCGCTCTCTGTTCTCTGTCAGTTTTCTCACTCCATTTGGTGCTTGGCTGAGTTGTTTATCTCTTAATTTGATGTTTTAGGGTTTCATTACTGCTGTTTTCTCTTTCTGGCTTAGTTTTTCGGATCTTTGCTGTGGAGGGATGGAGTGATGTTTCTGCGTAGAGCCGCATTTTGCCAGAGGTCCTCCAGAGTTTCTTCCATTTTGAAGATTAAAGATTCTATGCAATTATTGTTTGTGGGATATTTATATCACATTTTAGTATCAGATATGATTGATATCAGATTATAATATCAGATATCATTACTATTAGACTACAATAAAACTGTAAATAAATAAGTGTGAAAATAATTGCAATTAGGCTAGGGATGTGAGGAAAGAAAATAGGGATGAATTTCAGCACTAGTAGCAGGGATTTCATCACAGCTTCTGGTTTTTTTGTTGGCTTAAGAGTGGAAAGTAACAGCAAAATTAGAAGTTGGTTCTTTTAAGAAATCTATAAAATGAACAAATCTTTAGCTAGACTGACCAAGAAATAAGAAAAAGATGCAAATACCTAAAATTATATATAAAAATGAATACATTACTATTGACCCTTCAGAAATATAATGGATCATAAGAGAATACTGAAAACAATTATACTATACCAAGTTAGATCAATAGAAATGAACAAATTTCTAAAAACACATAAGTTATATCAATTGACTCAAAAATAAATAGAAAATCTCAACAGGGCTATAACAAGTTGAAGATATTTAATCAGTAATCCAAATCCCCCCCCCAAAAAAAAAATACTTAAACCAAATAGCTTCACTGGGGAATTCTACCAAACATTTAAAGAAGAATTGACACCAATATTTCTTAAACTCTTTCCACTAATAAAAGAGGGAACATTTCCTACCTCTTTCTAGGTCATCATTTCCTGATACCAAAGCCAGAAAAAGACACCACAAGAAAAGAAAACTATAAACCAATATTCCTTATAAATATGGATGCAAAAATTCTCAAAAAATACTTGCAAACCTAATCCAACAGCACATTAAAATGACTATACACCATGACTAGCTTTAATTTTGGAATCTAGGAGGCTGTAGCCCCATCCTTTGGGACTCAGAAGACCATGGTTCCACCTTTTGAGACCTCAGAGGTTGTTACCACACCCTTTGAGACTGAGGCAGCTCTGCTTCCTGTGCTCCTTGTCTCTTCAACTTCTGCTTCCTGTTACCTTCACCTCTCAGCCCCTCAGTCCTTTTGGGCTGATCTAACCTCTGCCCTGCTCAGAAAGTGTTACAAAGCTCTTTAACTCTACTGATAAATCCCTGGAGGTACCCCAGTCTGCCAGTAAACCTGGGCAGGGAGACACACAGCTCTCTCCCTCTGTGGGTCAGCAAGCCTAGCTCCACTGATAAGTGCCCAGAGACACTCTACTCCACCAGGAAGCGTCCTGCCTGAAGGTACGCAACTCCGTTGCACTAGTCTCCTGGTTCTGCTTCTGTCATTTCTTTGCTGCTGCTTTTTGCTGCCTGCATTGTTTCTGCTATCACAGCTTTCCTCAGTTCCTTCTCAGCCCTCACCAGAATTGTCTTTGATGTCAGTAATTCTATCAACAGTCTCTTCAAAGCAATCTAGGTTTTTACTATTAGGCGCTTTAAAACTCCTCCAGCTTCTACCCATTACTCAAATCAAAACCACTTCCACATTGTAGGTATCTAGTAAAGCAGCCCCCCAATCCTGGTAGCAAATTCTACCTTAGTTATCTAGTGCTACTATAACAGAAATACCACAAGTGGGTGGCTTTAACAAAGAGAAAATTATTCTCTCACAGTTTAGAAGGCTAAAAGTCCAAATTGAGAATGCCAGCTCCAGGGGAAGGCTTTCTCTTTCTGATAGTTCTGAGGGAAGGTCTTTGTCATAAATCTTCCCCTGGTCTAGGAACTTCTCAGGGCAGGGATCCACATTCCAAAGGACATGCTCTGCTCCTGGCACTTCTTTCTTGATGGCATGTGGTCCCTCTCCTCTCTGTTTGCTTCTCTCTTTTGTATCTCAAAAAAGAATGACTCAAGGTACAACTTTATCCTGTAGATTGAGTCATGCTTCATTAACATAACTACCTCTAATCCTGCCTCATGAACATCATAAATCAAACCAAACCCATTGCTATTAAGTTGATTTCAACTCAGAGTGACCCTATAAGACAGAGGAGAACTGCTTCATAGGGTTTTCAAGGAACAGCTGGTGGATTCGAACTGCTGATCTTTTGGTTATCAGCCAAAGGTTTAACCACTGCACCACCAAAGTTAGGATTTACAACACATAGGAAAATTACGTCAGATCACAAAGTGGTGAACAACCACACAATACTGGGAATGACAGCCTAGCCAAATTGACACACATTTTTTGAGGACACAATTCAAACCATAACAGATTTACTCCAGGAAAGCAAGTGTGGTTTAGCATAAGGTAATCCGTGTAATACACTGTAGTAATAGAATGAAGAAAAAGAGTATGATCATATTAATGACAGAGAAAAAGCATTTGACAAAATCCAACACTCTTTAACGATAAAAAAAAAATCACTCAACAAACTTGGAATATAAGGTAAATTCCTCAGTGTGATTGGGGCGTTTATGAAAAACCCACAGCTAACATCATATTCAATGGAGAATGACACCTTAAGCTAAAGAACAACATAAGGATGCCCACTATTACCACTGCTATTCAATGATATGTTGAATCATTAGCCAGAACAATTAGGCAAGGAAAAGAAATAAAAGTTATTGGTATTCAAAATAGGAAGAAGTAAAATTATGTCTATTTGCAGATGACATGATCCTATATGTCGAAAATCTCCAAATAATCCACAAGAATGCTAACAGAGCTAATAAGTGTATTCAGCAAAGTGGCAGGGTATAAGGTCAACACACAAAAATCTGTTGTGTTTCTATACACTAGCAACGAACAATCTGAAAGTAAATTAAGAAAACAATTTTATTTACAATATTATCTAAAATAATAAAATGCTTAGGGATAAATTTAACCAGGGAAGTGAAAGATCTGTATGCTGAAAACTACAAAACATTAGTGAAATACATTAAATAAGACCTAAATAAGTGGAAGGTATGAGTCACAATGGACTCTACGGCACACAACAACAACAACAACAAATAAGTGGAAAGATAGTCCATGTTTATAGATTTGAAGACTTAATATCGTTAAGATGTTAATAGTATGAAAAGCTATTTATACATTCAGTGCAATCCCTATCAAAATTCCAACAGTCTTCTTTGCAGAAATAGAAAACCAATCCTTAAATTTATATGGAAAGCAAAAGGGCCCCCAGTAGCCAAAGGAGTCTTGTAAAAGAAGTGCAAAGTTGTAGGACTCACACTTCTCAATTTTGAAACATACTATAAAGCTACAGTAATCAAAAAAAGCCTGGTACTGGTGTAATGATAGACACATAAACCAATGGAATAGAATTGAGAGTCCAGAAATAAACCCATACATCTATGGTCAATTGATTTTTGACAAGATTGCTGAGTCCATGCAATAGGGACAGAGTATCCTTTTCAATAAATGGTTCTGGGACTACTGGCTCTCCACTTGCATAAGAATGAAGCTGGACGGCTACATCACACCATATGTGAAAATTAACTCAAAATGGTTCGACACCTAAATGTAAGAACTAAAACTGTAAAATTATGTCTTAGTTATCTAGCGCTGCTATAACAGAAATACCACAAGTGGATGGCTTTAACAAACAGGAATTTATTCTCTCACAGTTTAGGAGGCTAGAAGTCTGAATTCAGGGCACCAGTGCCAGGGGAAGACATTATGTCTCTGTCGACTCTGGGGGAAGGTACTTGTCATCAATCTTTCCCTGGGTCTAGGAGTTTCTCAGAGCAGGGACTCCATGTCTAAAGGACGTGCTCCCCTCCTAGCTCTTCTTTCTTGGTGGTAGGAGGTCCCTCTCTCTGATGACTTCTTTTTGTCTCTCATAAGATAAGATAAGATAAGATAAGATACAATAAGATAAGTTAAATAAGATAAAAGGTCATGTGATGCAGTCCACACCCCAGGAAAACACCCCTTACATCATATCAGGGCTGTGACCTGAGTAAGGGTGTTGCATCCCACCCTACTCCCCTTACAATTGATTGGCTGATCACATCAGATCACATCATGGGAGATGATTACATCATTACATAACTGCCAAACCACTGAGAATCATGGCCCAGCCAAGCTGACACACATTTTTGGGGAACACAATTCAATCCATAACAATCTCTTAGAAGAAAGAATAGGGGTAGTGCTTTGGACCTTGTTTTTGGGAATGGATTCTTAGATCTGACACCAAAAGCTTGAGCAACAAAAGAAAAATAGACAAATTGGACTTCATCAAAATTAAATACTTTCGTGCATCAAAAGACTTTATCAAAAAAGTGAAGAGAATCTTCAGAATGACAGAAAATATTTGGGAATCATATCTCTGCTACGGGTTAATAACCAGAATATATAAAGCACTCCTAAAACTGAATAACAAAAAGACTGTCAGTCCAATAAAAAAAATGGATAAAGGAGCTGAATAGACATTTCCCCAAAGAAAATATTCAAATAGCCAGTAAGAACCTGAAAAGATGTTCAATGTCATTCGTTGTTAGGAAAATGCAAATCAAAACCACAACAAGATACCACCTCACCCTCACTAGAATGGATATTATCAGAAAAATGGAAACTAACAAGTGTTGGCAAGGATGTGGAGAAGTTGTAACCTTTGTGCATTTCTGGTCAGATTGTAAAATGTTGCAGTTGGTGTGTAAAACTGTTTGGTGGTTCCTCAAAAAGTTAATCATGGAATTACCATAGGACCCAGCTATTCCACTGTTTGGTATGTACCATGAGACCTGAAAGCAGCGACACGAACAGACACATGTACACCAATGTTCATTGAAGCACTATTCACAATACTCAAAAGGTGAAAACAAGCGAAATGTCCATCAACAGATGAATGGATAAACAAAATGTGGCATATCCATATGATGGAATGTTATTCGGCCATAAATAGAAATGAAGTTCTAATACATGCTACAACATGGCTGAACCAGAAAACATTATGCTGAGTGAAATAAGTTAGACACAAAAGGACAAATATTGTATGATCCCATTTATACGAAATATCTAAACGAAGTCAAATGCATAGAGACCAAAGTTTATTAATGTTTACCAGGAGGGGATGGGAAGGGAAAATGGGAAAGAATTGCTTAAAGGATACTGAATTTCTGATAAAAGAGGTGAAAAAATTTGAAAACGAATAGTGGAGATGGTTGCACAACATGATAAACATAATTAATGTCATTGAATTGTACAGGTAAAAAGTTTGAAATGGAAAGTATTTTCTTATATGTATTTTTAGCACAATAAAATGTTATTCCTTTTAAAGAAAAAAAGAGACAAGAGAGAAGTAGGGAGACCAGTTAGTAGACAGTTGCAGCAATCCAGATAAGAGCTGATGGTGGCTCAGACCATGATGGCAGTAGTGTAGATGGAAAGAAGGGTAGAGTTGATTGATGTGTTTTGAACCCATGTAGTGTGAGGCACTGTGCAAGTTACAGAAATAAATATTTCATTATCTCTTCCATTTAGGGGCTTACAATTTAGTGGAAGTAGACAGGCACTAATGGATATAATTATATTAACGGATATAAATATAATGTGCAAAGACAGTGTTAAAAGGAAGTTCTATGGAATTACAGGAAAGGAAAAGACTAATGAATGGGAAGATCTGGGAGAGCAGTGAGGAATAGGAAATTTGATGTTGGTCTTGAAGCATGAATAGATATTTGACAGCCCAAGCCTGGGGCAGGATTGAGATCAGTCAGTGAGGAAGGAACTGCAGGCAAAAGAAATAGAGTGAAAAGAGAGCAGAAATTCCTGAGAACATTCAGGCTACCAAGGAGATTCAAGTATATGTGGGGAACTTTGGTGATAACTAAAGCTGAAGATGTAGATTAAAAGGCAATTTTCCTGGATCCCAATCCATCACTGATTTTTCAAATAAAAAAATTTAGTTTTCCACTTGCTTAAACCTAAGCAAATGTGATCCTGCTCTGAGAGCTGCAGAGGGCAGTCTGACACTTGCTACTGGGGGTCAAAAACTTAAACATAAATTCATACATTGTAAATAGTTGCTCTTCATAGATATTAACTGGGGTTACTCTACAGATAGCCAAAGCAGCTAATAAATTTTGTCAAATCATTAGCAAAGCCTGTTGTTGCTGGTATATTGTTGACAAAAACCCTGGTTAAAATTGTCATTTTTCAGACTGATTTGGTGGTATATAACCTACTCTCTGATATCCCATTGTGAAAACTGATCAAGTTGATAGATACTAAGTATTATGTTATGGGTAAGGAATTGGATACTTGAGACAATAGTACAATGAAGTTTATATAGCGAGTTAAAGGCAGGACACCAAAACAATGAATTGATTCTGGCTCAAGGATCTGTTAATTTGGTGAGAGGTTGGGAAGTGTGTGTGTTGAAAATTTATCAAGTCCATTTTTTGGTTTCAAGCAGGTTGATGACATTTTCCTCATTTTAATAGGTTTTGTGGTAACAGTTTAACACAGTTAAAGACTCCCTTATAAGTCAAACCATTTGTTTCTTCTGTAAATAAAAAATAATAATGATTACTTACTTTCATATAAAATGTTTTCACAAGTATTACCTCATTTAGTCCTCACAGCAATTCCATATGATAGACACTGACCATATTTTACAGACTGGTAAACTGAAATGCAGATAAGCTAAGTTGCTTGCCCAAATTTATAAAGCCAGAAGGTAACAAACCTAGGACAAAAGTAAAATCGAGCTTGTCACTGTTGAACCCATTACCATTTCTAGTATGCTTACTATATCCCTTAATTTAATAAAATTTAACATTCCATCAGGTTGGGGAAAGAGTCCTATAAACAGCTTGCAAGTTTTATTGCAATACACACTCTCATTGAGAATGCAAACCAGTCACATTCAATGAAAAACAGAACCATCAATTTTGCTTTAATACCTTTGGCCACTGGTCTAAGTATCCTCTGAAATGAGTGAGAAAACTGCACGGAAGGAAAGGGCTCTAGGTATTTTTATTACTATTATTAGTAGTAATAATCAGCTAAATAAAGGCAGCATTTTAGTTGTAGCTCTGGAACATTTTGTACTCTAATTATAACATGAAACACTGTACTTTCACCCACAAAGGACTGGAGGAAAGTATGTCACTAGAAAGGAAAATGTGTTAAAAAGAAAGGATGATGTTTTTATTGTTGGAAGTTATGATGCTTATTTTAATAATTCAGACTTGGGACTGCAAGTATCATAGCCAGCGCTTTTTTAAAAATATTGACTATAGGAAATGCCAACTTAGAATGGGGTGGATATATTCCTGTTTAAATTATTCTCCTCCAACAATCTCCTTCATTCTGGGAAAGAGTCCAATTCTGACAATCTCATGTGTTCTAGGGTGTAGAATCTTTCATTTAAGGAGCATCAAAGCAGTCCTAAGGGGCTCTTAAAAAAGGATAGAAGCCTGGGAGGAAGACTTCAAAATGTTGGCAAGAATACAAATAAAATACACTTCACATTTAAATGAATGCAAAATATTGTGAAACTGTGTCTTAAAGATTATTCCCAATGCGTAATTTTTTAAAAAAAAACATTGGCTTGTGTTCACAAAGAAGGGAGCATGCTTACCCTAACCTCCAAATAATAAGTATTCAAAATGCCCTTTTCATGAAGATTCTCATTCATAAGTTTAGACTTGTTTTTATTAGCCAAATAACATTTGAATATCTTGGGAAAAGGAAAAAACAAAACTGTCTTTCTCTTCCATCCTATTTTAAGTGAAATAATTGAAATTTATTATCTTCCATTCATAATTATAAAACTCCTAGTTAATAGATTGGGTGGGGAAATGGAATTCGCTTTTCTAAAGAAGCCCGTTTGAGACATGAATGTGTAGCTAGTCATTGAGATTTTGTTTTTATTCAGAATAAAAAGTAAAGAGAAAACTTGGATCCTCTTCCACTGTCTAAGTTTTCCACTTGTATTTGTTCTCTCATCATGCCTGTGAAATTGTGTTACCTACTAAAGAAATCACATTGGTCTAAATATCCCCCAGTTCATCAATGATAATACTTCATTGTTCCAAAAGGGATGTAGCTAGTCACGAAGAGTCCCTTGTTCTTGTAGAATTTACTGGCTGTTCCTCCCCAGGGAATTAAAACTGGATTTAGAATTGCTGGCTTTAGCGAGATTCTCATGGTTGCAGAGATCTACAATAAGTCTTTGCTTCTAAAAGTTTCTGTGACTAAAACCTCCTTTTTGTAAGTGAACTTCTGACAGAAGTGAAAAGAATCCTAAAAATAAAGGACACCAGAAAGGCATTTGGTACAAATCAATGAATATTAAGATAAATTCTAATTAATAAAATGCTTGATGTAATAGTGTGACTGGCCTGGTGTTATTAGTTATAACTATAGCAATAATCTGTATCTTTAGAGAGCCTTCAGTCTTATACTCTGAGATAAGTTAACTTCTTCATTTGTAAACTGAGTTTGGCTGTAGGTCAGTCTCCAAAAATCCAAGGCAGAAAGGAAACATATTCAACTATATCATTTGTAATTATATGACTAATCAAAGGACAAACATATGCATCATTGAATGGCATAGTGGACAATACTTTAACCAGATTTTTAAAAAGTAAGGAACTGTTCTCCAAAGGGATGATTCTTACAACAGTATTCTATAAGCAATCAGAGGATTTCTATATCTTTGTTAAGAGACTGCAATAAGATACTTTCAAAATGTATACCTCCAAGTAATTAAATGATTTAATGTGTTGGATGGGGTTATTTAAGACTAACCAAACCCACTGCCATTGAGTCGATTCTGACTCATAGCAACCCTATAGGACAGAGTAGAACTGCCCCACAGGGTTTCCAAGGAAGCAGATGGCGGATTCGAACTACGGACCTTTTGGTTATCAGCCAAGCTTTTAACCACTGCACCATCAGGACTGGTCACATAAATATTGGTGAATATCCACTTAATTTAAAAAAAAAGTCAGTTTGGATATGGATGGTACATTGCTCTTTCTGGCATTAACTAATCCACAGTTTCAAATATTCTTCAGATAGTTTCTAGTATAGAAAAGACATATGTAAAATATGTCTGTATAAATTTATTAAGGTAATGATTAAAAACAAGTATGCTAAGATGCAACCTTGGTTAACCCTGTCTGGGGTTTGAATTTTCTTTCTACCTAATTTTATTACAGTCATGGTATTGTGAAAATGATTCTGAAGAAGGATCAATAGCTTAGATTATATTCTTAATTTGGACAATTTGACCAAAATATTACTTTTTTTCCTCTTAAAATCTGGTTAGTAATAGATTAATCAGTGCCAAAAATAACCTGAATTATTATTATTAGTATTAGTGATTTATTATGCACTTACTATGTACCAGGCTGTGTGCTAAGAATTTTAAATATATTCTTTCATTTAATCCTTCCATCAATCCTCTGATGTGAGAAGTGAAGTATTATTATAACATAATTTTTCAAATAAGGAAATTTAGGCACAGATAGAAAGGTTAAATAGCAGTCAAATAACTGTTTAGTAAGAGCCAGTGTTAGGTGCCTTTGAGTTGTTCCTACTCAGCGACACCATGTACAACAGAATGAAACACTGCCCAATCCTTAGCAATCCTCACAATCGTTGTTATGCTTGAACCCATTGTTGCAGTCACTATGTCAATCCGTCTCCTTGAGGGTCTTCCTCTTTTTCACTGACCCTCTACTTTACCAAGCATGATGTCCTTCTCTAGTGACTGTTTCCTCCTGATAACATGTCCAAAGAACATGAGATGAAGTCTCACCATCCTCGCTTCCAAGAAGTACTTTGGCTGTACGTCTTCCAAGACAGACTTGTTCATTCTTCTGGCAGCCCATCATATATTCAATATCCTTCACCAACACCATAATTCAAAGGCATCAATTCTTTTTTGGTCTTCCTTATTCATTTTTCATCTTTCACATGTGTATGAGGTGATTGAAAATATCACGGCTTGAGTCAGGTGCACTTTAGTCAGTACCAGTACCAGGACTTAAATCCAGGTATGTTTGACTCCAAAATTCATTTCTTTGGGAAGAGGTTACAGCAGCAGAAACTTACCAGCTTTCTATGGAAGATATTAGTTTAGAAAAATTCAGTCCTGTAAGTTAACGAAAACCGGTGCAAGGTTTTAAAAGAATTTCTAAAGAACTTAATGGTCTCTAACCCTTGGGTAGAAAGAAAATTCTCTTTAAAAATTAGACAGACCACACTTTGGGTTCATTTATACTTAATAGGTATAAAGTTTGGTAAAAATTAGTGCCACCATGCACAAGAGATTCCACCAAATTCTAGTGTCAAGAAGGCACAACTATTGGTCTCTATTTTCCTGGAGCAACAGAGGAAAAAAAAGAGTCAGGTATAGAAGGAAATGGAATGTGTGGCTAATTGCCTCCATGAATAACTGCCACCTTTGCCATGAGACCAGAAGAAATGGATGGCGCCTGCCTACCACTACTGAACCTTTTAAAAATAATATTTTATTGTATAGTATTATCATAAGAGTGGTTGAATTACACTGTCAATTGATTTACCAATATCAAATGTGTCTGAAGTTAAAGTGAGGGCATTGATTGGGAAGAAATGGAATCCTGAAACTTAAGATCAGACATATGGACAGATAATCAGGAAACTGGGGACACTGAGCCCCTAAATTCTGTTGAATCTCTCCTACCAACAGAGCCAGGCTTTTCACTCTCATCTGAAGAGATTACTCCATCTTTGTCTGCTAAGCCACCCTCCCCAGTAAAACCATTACCCCTCTGTCATGGGTTGAACTGTGTCCCCCAGAAATATATGTCAACTTGGCTAGGCCATGATTCCCAGTAGTGTGTGGTTGTTCTCCATTTTGTGATCTGATGTGATTATCCTATGTGTTGTAAATCCTAGCCTCTGTACCTGTGGTTATAATCTTATTTGGCAGTGAGCTGTCTATTGTGTTAATGAAGTAGGCCATAATCTACAGGATTAAGTTGTATATTGAGTCAATCTCTTTTGAGATATAAAAAAGAGAAGCGAGCAGAGAGGAGGGGGATCTCATGCCACCAAGAAAGAAGTACCAGGAGCAGAGTGAATCCTTTGGATCCAGGATCCCTGTGCAGAGAAGCTCCTACACCAGGGGAAGACTGATGACAAGGACCTTCCACCAGAACTGACAGAGAGAGAAAGCATTCCCCAGCAGCTGGCACCCTGAATTTGGACTTCTAGAGTCCTAGACTGTGAGAGAATCAATTTCTCTTTGTTAAAGCCATCCACTTGTGGTATTTCTGTTATAGCAGTACTAGATAAGTAAGACAGAATTTGGTACCAAGAGTGAGGTGCTACTCTAACAGATACCTAAAATGTGGAAGCAAATTTGAAATCGTCAATTGTAGAGGCTGGAAGAGTTTTAAAGTTTCTAATAATAAAAGCCTAGATTGCCTTGAAGAGAATGTTAGTGGAATTATGGACATCAAAGACATTTTTGTGAGGGTTCAGAAGGAAGTGAAGAGAGCTGTAACACCAGAGATGCCATAGATGGCAAAAAGCAGCAGCAGAAAAACAGCAACAGCAGAACCAGGAGACCAGTGCAAAACAGCTCAGGAGTCAACCGACCCATGGGGCAAGAGAGGTGAGTGCCTTTGGGCAAGAGGTTTCTTAACAGTGGAGCAAGGCTTGCTGACCCATGGATCAAGATAGCTGAGTGCCTTCCAGTCAAAGTTTACAGGCAGAGTGGGGTGCCTCCAGGTACTCATCAGTAGAGCTAAAGTGCTTTGTAACACTTGCTGTAGTAGAGCAAAGGCCAGCTCGCCCAAGAAACCAGGAAGCAGAAGCTGAAGAGACAAGGAGCACAGGAAGCAGAGCTGCCTAAGCCTAAAAAGGTATTGTCATGACCTTTGGAGTCTCAAAGGGTGGAACCATGGCCTGCTAGGTCTTAAAGGGTGGGGTCACAGCCTCCCAGGTTTCAAATAGTCAAATCTTCATCAACTCGGTTCTGGAGCGTGGGCCTGCCATTAACTAGTGCCAGAGGGGATAGGGCCAAATCTACTGTCCAGTGCTGAGGGGATGGGGCTGCCATGCCCAAGGAACAGAAGAACACGGCGTGCCAGGGCCAAGGAGGTATGATCACCACTCAGACGGACTAGGAGAATGGGGCCACTCAAATTCAAGGGAGTATAGATGCCATCCCAGTGGGCCTCAAAGGCAGAGCTAAAGCACAGGGTCAAGGGTCCCCCACCCAGAATCAGGAGAGTGTGGCCAACACCCAGAGTCTGAAGGGAAAGTCCGTTGCCTACATGGTCTCAGAGAACAGAACTATTTTCAAGCTGTGAGAGCAGAAGTAAATTGTACTGCTAGGTTTTGACTTGCTTGATGTCTGTTATCTCTTCTTTCCCTCCAAGTTCTCCAATTTGTAGTAGAAATGTCTACTTTGTGCCTGTTCCACTATTGAACTTTGGAAGCAGATAACTTGTATTTTAGATTTGACAGACAAAGAGGAATTTCGCAGATGAGATTTTCAACTTGGAGTTGCTTTAAGACTTTTGGAATGATTTGATGGAGTGGTTGTGTTTTAAATGTGGGGAATTTCTGGGGGCCAAAGAGTGGAATGTCATCGACTGAATTGCTTCCCTCAAAAATGTGTGTCAACTTGGCTAGGCCATAATTCTCAGCATTGTGTGGTTGTCCCACCATTTAGTGATCTGATGTGATTATCCTATGTGTTGTAAATCCTAGCTGCTATGCCTGTGGTTATAATCCTATTTGGCAGGGAGCTCTCCGTTGTGTTAATGAAGCAGGACTCAATCTATAGGATTAGGTTATATCTTGAGTGAATCTCTTTTGAGATAAAAAAAGAGAGAAGCAAGCAGAGAGGAGGGGGACCTCATGCTACCAAGAAAGAAGCACTGGGTCCAGCAGTGCATAAGATTTCCAATCTCTCCACAGCCTCTCCAACATTTGTTATTTTCTGATTTGTGCCAGTAATGCCAGGGTGAGATGGTATCTAATTATATTTTTAATTTATTTTTTCTAATGGCTAGTGATCACAAGCATTTCCTCATGTGTCTGTTGGCCGCTTGAGTATCTTCTTGGGTGAAGTGTCTGTTCATTTCCTTTGCCACTTTTTTAATTGGATTATTCGTCTTTTTGTTGTAGAGGTATTGAATTTTCCTGTAGATTTCAGAGATGGGAACTTTCTCTGATTTGTAATGGCCAAAAATTTTTCCCCAGACTTTAGGTTCTCTTTTTACTCTTTTTCTGAAGTCTTTTGATGAGCATAAGTGTTTAATTTTTAAAAGATCCCAGTTATCTAGCTTCTCTTCTGGAGTTTGTGTGTCCTTAGTTATGTTTTGTATCCTGTTAATGTCAAGTATTAGGGCCTGTAGCATTGGTCTTATTTTTCTTCTATGAACTTTATAGTTTTTGGCTTTATATTTTGGTCTTTGATCAATTTTGAATTAGTTTATGTGTATGGTGTGAGGTATGGGTCTCGTTTCATTTTTTTTTTTCAGATGGACATCCAGTTTTGCCAGCACCATTTGTTAAAACGTCTGCATTTTCTCCCTTTGATGGACTTTGGGCCCTTGTCAAAGATCAGGTGTCTGTCGGTGGATGGATTTACATCTGGGTTCTCACATCTGTTACCTTGGTCCATGTATCTGTCCTTGTACCAGTACCATGCTGTTTTGACTACAATAGGTGTATAGTAGGTTCTGAGGTCAGGTGGTGTCAGTCCTCCTACTTTACTCTTCTTCAGTAGTGCTTTACGTATTCGGGGCTTCTTCCCTTTCCATATAAAGTTAATTATTAACTTTTTCATCTCTTTAAAGAATGTTGTTGGTATATGCATCGGGATTGCATTGTATTTGTAAATTTCTTTGGGTAGAATTGTCATTTTCACAATGTTGAGTCTACCTACCCATGAGCATGGTATGTTTTTCCATTTATGTAGATCCCGTTGGGTTTCTTGGAGTAGTGTTTTGTAGTTTTCTTCGTATCTGTCTTTTACATCTGTGGTTAGATTTATTCCTAAGTCCTTTATTTTATTAAGGGCTGTTATAAATGGTATCATTTTCCTGATTTCTTTTTCATACTTCTCTTTATTGGTGTATAGGAATCCAACTGATTTTTGTATATTTATCTTGAATCCTGCTACTTTGCTGATCTTTCTATTAGTTCCAGCAGTTTTCTCATGGAGTCTTTTGAGTTTTTTATGTATAGTATCATATCATGTGCAAATAGGGACAGTTTAAATTCTTCATTACCAATTTGGATACCCTTTTTTTATTTTTATTTTTTTGCCTTATTGCTCTAGCTAGGACTTGCAGGACAATGTTAAACAGGAGTGGTGATAAAGGGCATCCTTGTCTTATTCCTGTTCTCAGGGGGAACGTTTTCAACCTCTCTCCATTAAGAATGATGTTGGCTGTTGGTTTTGCATAGATGCCCTTTATTACGCTGAAAAATTCCCCTTCTATACCTATTTTATTAAGAGTTTTTATCAGGAATGGGTGTTGGACTTTGTCAAATGTTGTTTCTGTGTTGATAGAGATGATAACGTGATTCTTTTCTTTCCTTTTGTTTATGTGGTGGAGTATACCGATTGATTTTCTAATGTTGACCAATCTTTGCATACCTGGTATGAATCCTACTTGGTCATTGTGTTTTGTTTTGTTTTGTTTTGTTTTTTAATATGATGCTGTATTCTGTTGGCTATAATTTTGTTGAGAATTTTTGCATCTATATTCATGAGAGATATTGGCCTGTAATTTTCTTTTTTTGTGGTGCTTTTGCTTGGTTTTGGTATCAGGGTTATGCTGGCTTCATAGAATTAATTCAGTGTTCTGAAATAGTTTGAGTAGTACTGGTATAAACTCGTCTCTGAGTGTTTGGTAGAATTCTCCAGTGAAGCCATCTGGGACAGGGCTTTTTTTGTTGGGAGGTTTTTTTTTTATTATTATTACTACATTTTCAATTTCTTTTGTTATGGATCTGTTCAGATTTTAAACGTCATTTTGTGTTCATTTGGGTAGGTAGTGTGTTTCTAGAAATTTATCTATTTCCTCTATGTTTTCAAATTCGTTGGAGTACAGTTTTTCATAATACTCTGTTATTATCCTTTTTATATCAGTTGGGTCTGTTGTAATGTCTCCCATTTCATTCATTATTTAGATTATTTTTGTCCTCTCCTGTTTTTCTTTTTCTCAATTTGACCAGTGATTTGTCAATTTTGTTGATCTTTTCTAAGAACATAAATAAAAAAAAGAAGAAATGCCCCCAGGGATCCCAAAAATGCAGCTGTGCAGATAGGGGAAGGGGCTCCCAAGCCACAAACAGAAAAAGAAAACAAACAAACATAACAAACCGGAACAGAACAGAACAAAACAAACAAACCAAAAAGGCTCCGGGGATCCCACCAGTGTGGTGGCGCAGACTGGGGAAGCAGTTCCCCAGCTGAGCAGCATTTCACAGCCTTTCAAGAAGAAGCAAAGATGGCACGTGGAGTCAGGTGTTTTAGAGAAAGGAGGGGGAGGTAGTGAGAGGCAGGGAAGAAACCAATAGAAGCAGAAAAAAGCAACACTGGCAACAAACAAATGGTACTGGGGGAGCCGGCCTGTGTGGGCAGGGCAAATCCAGTTGGCACGGACCCTGCACTTCCCTGCCAGCCAAGAAACCGAAGCTAGCTAGGAGTCCAAGTTGGGGGAGAAAGACAGGAGTGGGAAAGCATATATCACTGGTTATCGGGTGCTCTGTCTCCTGCTGGGAGCTCTGTGAAGCTGTTTCCTGTACTCCCTGTCTGCCGATCTCCAACAGGAGTCTGAAATGGTAAATCCAAGCTGCATTAGCTGATGGGGGACCTCCACACGTATCTCTCCTTGCTCTCTGTTCTCTGTCAGTTTCTTATTTCATTCGTTGCTTGGTTGAGTTCTTTATCTCTTCATTTGATGCTTAGGGTTCCAAGATTGACGTTTGTCTGTTTTACTTAGTTTTTCGGGTCTTTGCTGTGGAGGGATGGGGTGGTGCTTCTGTCTATAGTGCCATGTTGGCTCCACCCTGTCAGCTTTTTGATTTCTAAAAAGAAAAAAAAAGCTTGTTAGGATTCTGATTGGGTTTTCAACGACTATATAAGTCAATTTGGGGAGAATTGACATACCAACAACATTGACTTGTCTAATCCATGACACAGGCTATATCTTCATTTATTTAGGCCTCCTTTAATCTCTCTTGAAGGAGCCCTGGTGGTGGAGTGGTTAAGCGCTTGACTGCTAACCAACGCACCAGCCACTCCAAGAGAGAAAAGACCTGACAATCTACTCCCATGAAGGTTTAGAGCCTAGAAAACCCTACGGGGCAGTTTTACTGTATTGCATAGGGTCTCTGTGAGTCGGAAATGACTAGATGGCAACTTTTTTTTTAAGTTTCTTTCAGGTCCCTGGGTGGTGCAAATGGTTTGTGCTCAACTACTAACCTAATGGTTGGTGGTTTGATCCCACAAGAGGCACCATGGAAGAAAGGCCTGAAAATCTACTTCCATAAAGATTGCAGCCATGAAAACACTATGGAACTCATTTCTACTCTGTAATCCATGGGGTCTTTATTAGTTGGAATCTACTTGATGACAGTGGATTTTTTTGTCTGTTTCTTTTTTGCTTTTTAATTTCTTTCAGCAATTTTTTCTAGTTGTCATTTTCAGTGATGCATATCTTTCATAAAATTATATCCCTGAGCATTTCATGTTTTTGTAGCTACTGAAAACAATACTTTATTTCAATTTTAGGTTTTTTGTTGTTAATACATTTGATTCTTGCATATTGCCATTTTATCACACCACCTTGAAAAGCTCACGTTAGTTCTGGTAACTCTTTTGTAGAGTTGTTAGGATCTTCTACATAAACAAACAAGTCATATGTGAATAAACACAGTCTTAAAAAAAACACCAGTTGCGACTTCTGGCAAAACGGTGCTCTAGGTAGAAGCACCACTCCATCCCTCCACAGCAAAGATCTGAAAAACTAAGCCGAACAGAGAAAA
>NW_004443996.1:6032253-6035087 GCF_000243295.1 Trichechus manatus latirostris
GGCCTGTGGAGCTCCATTCGAGTGTGGAGCTGCTTCCTGGTCTGGGCTGCCGTGCTGGGGGGATCCCAGGGCTTTTGTTCATTTGTTTGTTTTGAATTCTTTGTTTGTTTTCATTTCTTTTTCTTGAGTTGGGAGCCCTTTCTCACCAGGCTGTGCTGCATGGCAAGGAGACTATCCCCTCGGCTTGCACAGATGTGCGGAGGGATCCCTGAGGGCATTTCTTTTTTTCATTTTTTTTTTCTTTTTTTGGGGGGTCTTATCTTATTCTTTTTTTTTTTAATTTGTTTTGATTTCTTTTCCCTCTTTTTCCCTTTTTGTCTTTCTTCATTACCCATTTTCTCATCTCTCTATATCTTCCTTCTCTTTCTGTTTCCTGAGGACCTGGTGTTGTATACCTCTACACCTTCTAGCCAGGCTGTAATGCACCACCTGAGGGAGACTTCCCAAGACCTCATAGCTGCACCGGTGGGATCCCTGGGAACTTTGCTGTCTTTAACCTTTCCGATTTTTATTTATTCATTCTTTTCTTTTCTTCCTCTTCCCCTTTCTGTTTTTCTCCATTTCATAGTCTCTCATGTCTCCACTACAACAGCAAGCTTCCCCCAGCATTTTTTTGGTTGGTTGTATGTTTTTGGCTCCTGTTCCTCTGTCCTCTCTCCCATATCCATCTTAACTCCACACATAACACTCTCCCCACTATATCCTGCCTACCTGCACCGTGCGCTTAACATCACACCATGAAGCAGCACAGGCACGGCCTACTGGAACCTGCCCTGCACTGATTACCGACAAGCCCTGGTGGCTGTAGTAAGAGCAACAAACAACCCATCCCAGTAACTTCTCTTAGGCTAAGAGTGCCCTGCCATACCATGTCTGAGTGACTGACCCTGCCAATTGGAGAAGGAG
Source organism: Trichechus manatus latirostris (assembly GCF_000243295.1). NCBI lineage: Eukaryota > Metazoa > Chordata > Mammalia > Sirenia > Trichechidae > Trichechus > Trichechus manatus. The sequence goes on from NW_004443996.1 coordinate 6,033,160, forward strand.
GTGAAAAGTATTGTGGCCATAGACGAGCAAACAACAAAGAACACACAGTCCGCCTGCTCAGACATAGTCAAATTAAAAAAAAGGGATGAAACAAATAAATCTACAATCAATAAACAAGAAAAATAACTACTGAATGCCCTGAAGACAGCATAAAATATCAAAACATTTACAAAAACAGGACACGATGGTTCTAGTAGGCGTCCAAAATAAAACACCAGGTGACTCTCTAGTGGAAGAAAAGGCACTAGAACTACCTGATAGGGAATTCAAATCTCTAATACTCGGAATTCTCCAAGAACTGAGGCAAAAAGCTGACAAAAATGAGGAAAAAATAGACATTCATGGAAAATAGAGACAAAAAATTGGAGGAATTCAGGAAAATAATGCAGGAACAAAATGCCAAAATAAATTCACAACCAGAAATTATACAAAGACAACAATTAGAAATCGAAAAGATAAACAACAAGTTTTCAGAAATAGACAGTGTCATAGAAGGTCTGAGAAGCAGATATGAAACAGTGGAAGACAGGATCAGTGGAATTGAAGACAAACACTTGGATACAACTCTGTTTGAGGAAAACTCAGAAAAAAGAACAAAGAAAAATGAAAAGACCCTGAGAGTTATGTGGAATACAATCAAAAGGAAAAATTTTCGAGTGATTGGAGTTCCAGAACAGGGGGAGAAAATAGAAAATACAGAGAGGATCACTGAAGAACTGCCGACAGAAAACTTCCCCAATATCATGAAAGATGAAAAGCTGGCTATCCAAGAAGCTCAAAGAACCCCATATAGGTTAGACCCCAAAAGAAAATCACCAAGGCATATCATAATCACACTCGCCGAAACCAAAAACAAACAAAGAATCCTGAGAGCAGCTCGAGAAAAACAAAAAGTCACTTACACAGGAGAAACGATAGGACTAAGCTAAAATTATTTGCTGAAACCAAGCAGGCAAGAAGGCAATGGGATGACATATATAAAACCTTGAAAGAAAAAAATTGCCAGCCAAGAATAATATATCCTGCAAAACTCTCTTTCAAATTTGATGGTGAAATTAGGTCATTTCCAAATAAACAGAAACTAAGGGAACATGTAAAAGTCAAACCAAACTTACAAGAATTATTAAAGGGAGTTCTTCAATCTGAGGACAAACAACTTCAGCTGACAGGCAGAATCTAGGATGCAGGATTGTACCAGCCAGAATCCAATCTAGGAAATGAACTCTCGAAGAGTATCCAAAAGCAAACGAAATATAACAGGGAATCAGAGCAGTTAATCAGTAAATGACAACAACATCAAAACAATAGGAGAGGGAATAAACAGCACAGGTATAGAACCTTCTAATGGAGAGGAAGAAAAGGCAATACCAAGTAATGGTAGACTGCTTCAAACTTAGAAAGATAAGGGAAAAATTCATGGTAACCACAAAGAAAGTTGACAAACATACTCATAAAAAACGAGGAAAAATATAAAGTCGCAGCAAAAACAAAACCTACAAAAACAAAAGACATGAAAAAAAAAAAATCCGCAAACAAAAGTAACTCAGCACAAGAGAGTAAGAAGAACAAAGAAAACTTCAGCACTACAAAATGACAGCAAAAAAAAAAAAAAAAAACACATCTATCAATAATTACACTGAATGTAAACGGACTCAATGCACCCATAAAGAGACGGACAGTGACAGAATAGATGAGAAAACAGGATGCATCAATATGCTGTCTACAAGAAGCACACCTTAGAAACAAAGATGTGAATTTATTAAAAGTCAAAGGTAGGAAAAAACCTATCAAGCTAACAACTAGCAAAAAAGAGCAGGAGTGGCAATTCTAATCTCAGATAAAATAGACTTTAGAACAAAATCTACCATAAAAGACAAAGAAGGACACTATATAATGATTCAGGGGACGATCCATCATGAAGACATAAC
>NW_004443996.1:6039761-6044877 GCF_000243295.1 Trichechus manatus latirostris
CAATGTCACTGAACTGTGCATGTAGAAATTTTTGAAATGGTATATCTTTGGCTATGTGTTTTTCACCAAAAAAAATGTTGAGAAGTTAGAGGGTTGACATGTTGTGGGGTTGTTAACGAATGTCATAAAACAATATGTGTACTACTGTTTCATGAGAAACTATTTGTTCTGTAAGCCTTAACCTGAAGTACAATTAAAAAAAAAAAACACCAGTTGCTGTAAAGTCGATTTCAACTCACGGCAACACCATGTGTATCAGAGTAGAACAGTTACTGTCTCCTGATTTGTATGTCCTTTATTTCTTTTTCCTTACTTAATGCACTGGCTAAAACCTAGAGTAAAATATGAAATAAAAATAACGACATTGGACATTTATGCTTTGTTCCCAGTCTTAGGGGGAAAGCATTCAGTCTTTTCACAATTAAACATGATGTCAGCTGTAGGTTTTTCATAGCTGTCATTTGTCAGGTTGAGGACCTCCTTTTTGCTCGTAATTTGTGAAGAAATTTTAACGTAATGTTTAATATTATCTAATGATTTTTCTGCAGTTATGGAGATGACCATATGATTTTTTCTCATTTAGTCTGTTACTGTAAGGAATTACATGGATTTTTATTTAATTTTTTAAATTTTTTTTATTGTACTTTAGATGAAAGTTTACAGAACTTGGGTTCCCTATTACCGGCTTTCCTGTCCCCTCCTGCCTTCTAGTCTTTGTCCCTGGACTGTTGTGGCCCATTAGTTTCATTTTGTTTTATGGGGGTGTCTAGTCTTTGCTGAAGGGTGAACCTTGGGAGTGACATAATTACTGAGGTAAAAGGGTGTCCAGGGGCCATACTGTCAGTGTTTCTGCAGTCTTTGTCAGGCCAGTAAGTCTGGTCCTTTTTTGTGAGTTAGAATTTTGTTCTACATTTTTCTCCAGCTCTGTCCAGGACCCTCTGTTGTGATCCCTGACAGAGCAGTCAGTGGTGGTAGCCGGACACCATCTAGTTAGACTGCACTGAGTCTAGTGGAGGTCTTGGTAGTTGTGGTCCATTAGTCCTCTGGACAAATCTCTCCCTTGTATCTTTTTTCATCATTCTCCCTTGCTCCCGAAGGGATGAGACAAGTGGAGTATCTTAGATGGCTGCTCACAGGCTTTTAAGACCCCAGACGCTACTCACCAAGGTAGAATGTAGAACATTGTCTTTATAAACTGTGTTATGCCAATTGAACTAGATGTTCCCTGAGACCATTTTACCCCCAGCCCTCCACCCAGCAATTCCGTTTGGATGTGTCTATGGAACTTCCATAACTTTTCCTTGTACAAGTTGTGCTGGCTTCCCCAGTATCATGTACTGTCTTACCCTTCACCAAAGTTACCACGTGCCTATTGTTGATTTAGTATTCCCCCCGCACCTCTCGCATCCCTAATAACCAACAAAGATTGTTTCTCTGTGTGTAAACTTTTTCATGAGATTTTACAATAGAGGTCTCATACAATATTGTCCTTTTGTGATTGATTTTTTTCACTCTGCATAATGTCCTCCAGTTTCATCCATGTTATGAAATGCTTCACAGATTCATCATTGTTCTTTATCATTGCCTAATACTCCATTGTGTGTGTGTAGCATACTTGTTTATCCATTCATCTGTTGATGGGCATTTAGACAGTTTCCATCTTTTTGCTATTGTGAACAATGTTGCAATTAATACTGGTGTGCATATGTCTGTTCGTGTGACATCTCTTATTTCCCTGGGATATATTCCTAGGAATGGGATTGAAGGATTGTATGGTATTTCTATTTCTAGCTTTCTAAGAAGCACCATATCATTTTCCAAAATTGTTGTATTATTTTGTATTCACACCAGTAGTGCATAAGAGTTCCGAAATCCCTGCAACCTCTCCAACATTTGTTATTTCCAGTGTTTTTGATTCTTGCCAGTAATGCCGGGGTGATATGGTATGTCATTTTGGTTTTAATTTGCATTTGTCTAATGGCTAGTGATCGAGAGCATTTCCTCATGTGTCTGTTGACTGCTCGAATGTCTTCTTTGGTGAAGTGTCTGTTGATTTCTATTGCCCTTTTAAAAAAATTTTATCATACTTTAGATGAAGGTTTACAGAACAAATATTTTCTGAGTAAACAGTCAGTACACATATTGTTTTATTACATTGGTTAACAACTCCATGTCATGTCAACACTCTCCCTTCTCAAACTTTAGGACCGTTTTTATGGTGAAAATATATATAGCCAAAGTTATACCATTTCGAAAGTTTCTACATGTACAATTCAGTGACATCGATTACATTCTTCCAGTTGTGCTGCTATTCTCGCTATCCTTTTCGAAATTATTCCATCACCATTATCTTCAACTCACTGTCCCCTAGGCTTCCCATCAAACCTTTTGAGTTGCTGTTGTCAATTTGATCTCACATAGATAATTCTTTTTTTTGTACCTTAGATGAAGGTTTGCAGAACAAATAGTTTCTCATTCAATAGTTAGTACACATATTGCCCTATGACGATGGTTAACAACCCCATGACATGTCAACACTGTCCCTTCTCATCCTTGGGTTCCCTATCACCAGCTTCCCTGTCCCCTCCTGCCTTCTAGTCCTTGTCCCTGGACTGCTGTGTCTCATTAGTCCTGTTTTGTTTTATGAGGCAGTTCAATCCCAGGCTGAACGGTGAACTTCGGGAGGGGATTTACCACTGAGATAAAAGGGTGTCCGGGGGCCATACTCTCGGGGTTTCTCCAGTATGTCAGGCCAGTAAACCTGGTATTTTTTTTTTTTTTTTTGGAGTTAGAATTCTGTTCTACTTCCTTTTCCAGCTCTGTCCAGAACCCTTTATTGTGATCCCGTTCAGAGCAGTCAGTGGTGGTAGCAGGGCACCATCTAGCTGTACTGGACTAAGTTGGGTGGAGGCAGTGGTAGCTGTGGTCCATTAGTCCTTTGGACTAATCATTTCTTGTATCTTGTTCTCTTCATTCTCCTTGCTCCGGAAAGGGTGAGACAAGTGAAGTATCTTAGATGGCTGCTCACAGGCTTTTAAGACCCCAGATGCTACTCATCAAGGTAGAAAGTAGAACATTGTCTTTATAAACTGTGTTATGCCAATTGAGCTAGATGTTCCTGGAGACCATGATCCCCACAGCCCTCTGCCCAGCAGTTCAGTCCCTCAGGGAGTTTGGAAGTGTCTATGGAGCTTCCATGACCTTTCCTTGGACAAGTTGTCCTGACTTCCCCAGTAATGTGTACTGTCTTACCCTTTACTAAAGTTACCACCTATATATTTAGTTCCCCCCCACTCCTCCCCTCCCTCACAACCAAGAAAGATTGTTTCTTTTTGTGTGTAAACTTTTACATGAGTTATACAGTGGAGGTCTCATACAATATTTGTCCTTTTTTGATTGACTTATTTTACTCAGCATAATGTCTTTCATGTTATGAGACGCTTCACAGATTCATCATTGTTCTTTATCTTTGTATAATACTCCATTGTGTGTACGTACCATAGTTTGTTTATCCATTCACCTGTTGATGGGATCTAGGTTGTTTCCATCTTTTTGTTATTGTGAACAATGCTGCAGTGAACATGGGTGTGCATATGACTATTCCTGTGATGGCTCTTATTTTTCTAGGATATATTTTAAGAGTGGGATTGCATTTTGTAGTGCTTTTTTTGTGGTGCTGACGTTTTCTTTGTTCCTCTTACTATCCTGGGCTGAGTTCCCTTTGTTTGTGGATTTTTTTTCATTTCTTTTGTTTTTGTAGGTTCTGTTTTTACTGAGACTTTATGTTTCTCTTCTTTATTTTGATGAGTAGGTTTGTTAACTTTCTTTGTGGTTACCTTGGAATTTACCCTTATCTTCCTAGATAAGAACCAGTCTATCATTACTTGGTATTGCTTGACTTCCTTTCCATTAGAAGGCTCTATACCTACACCATTTATTCCGTCTTTTATTGTTCTGATGCTATTGTCATTTACAGATTAACCTCTCTGGTTCCCTGTTGTAATTCTTTTGGTTTTGCATAGTCCTTTAGAGTTCATTTCCTAGGTTGGTATCTGGCTAGTACAATCCTAAGTCCTTTACTCAGCCTGTGGTCTGATATTGTTTGTTCTCAGTTCGAAGGACTTCCTTTAATAAGTCTTGTATTTGGTTTGGTTTTTCCGTAGTTAATTTCTGTTTATCTGGAAATGATCTAATTTCACCATCATATTTAAATGAGAGTTTTGCAGGATATATTATTCTTGGCTGGCAATTTTTTTCTTTGAAGGTTTTATATATGTCATCCCATTGCCTTCTTACCTGCATGGTTTCTGCTGAGTAATCCGAGCTTAGACTTATTGTTTCTCCTCTTTATGTGACTTTTTTTTTCTTGAGCTGCTCTCAGGATTCTTTGTTTCTCTTTCATTTTAGCAAGTGTGATTATGGTATGCCTTGGTGATTCATTGAGCTTCTTGGATGGTCAGCTTTTCATCTTTCATGATATTGGGGAAGTTTTCTTTCGGCAATTCTTCAATGATCTGCTCTGTTTTTTCTGTTTTCTCCCCTGTTCTGGAATTCTGATCACTCATAGATTTTTCCTCTTGATTGTATCCCACGTAATTCTCAGGATTTCTTCATTTTTCTTTGTTCTTTTTTCTGATTTTTCCTCAGAGTTGTATCAAAGTGTTTGTCTTCAATTTTCCTGATCATATCTTCCATCGTTTCAAACCTGCTCCTCAGCCCTTCTATGACACTGTCCATTTCTGAAATCTTGTTGTTTTCCTTTTGGATTTCTTATTGTTGTTTTTGTATGATTTCTAGTTGTGAATTTAATTTAGCATTTTGTTCCTGTATTATTTTCTTGAATTCTTCCTTTTTTTGTCTGTATTTTCCATGAATTTGTCTGCTTTTTCCATGAATTTGTGTATTTTTTCCTCATTTTTGTCTGTTTTTTGCTTCAACTCTTGGATAATTCTGAATATTGGAGATTTGAATTCCCTATCAGGTAGTTCTAGTGTCTTTTCATCTACTGGAAGTCCATCTGGTGTTTTATTTTGGACACCTACTGGAACCTTCCTGTCCTGTTTCTGTAAATGTTTTGATATTGTCTGCTGTCTTCGGGACATTCAGTAGTTATTTT
>NW_004443996.1:6044977-6082470 GCF_000243295.1 Trichechus manatus latirostris
TTTGGTTATGTCTGAGCAGGCAGGCTGTACATTCTTTGTTGTTTGCTTTTCTGTGGGTGAGATACCTTTCACCTCCTTCTCCAATGGGCAGGGTCAGTCACTCAGGTATGGTACAGCAGGGCAGGTCCAGCTGAAGGGGAGTTGCTAGGATAGGTTTTTTTGCGGCACTTACCAGGGATGGCAGTGTGGACCAGGAATCAGTGCAGGGCAGTTTCCAGTAGGCCGTGCCTGGGCTGCTTGGGAGTTTGTTGTGCGGAGCATGGTGCAGGTAGGCAAGAAGGAGAGGGGAGATTGTGATGTGTGGAGCTAAGATGGGTATGGGAAATATGAGAGAGACGAGAGAGGAACAGGAGCCAAAGTCATACACAAAAACAAAAAAGAGTGCTAAGTGAGCTTGCTATTGCAGTGGAGAGATGATAGACTGAGAAATGGGGAAATACATAAATAAAAAAAAGAAAAAGGGTAAAAGAAAAAAATGAATAAATTGAGAAACTGGAAATGAAGAAAGACAAAAAGTGAATAAGAGAGAGAAGAAAACTAAACAAAGAAATGAAAAAAAAAAAAAACCCAAAAAGTCCAAAAAGAGAAAGAAATGCCCCAGGGATGTCCCCTTGCATCTGTGCAGAGTAAGGGACTAGCTTCTCCTCTGCTTGGTACTGCCTGGCTAGAAGGGTCTCCCAACCCGAGAAAAGAAAAAGAAAACAAACAAATCAAAACAGAACAAATTAGAGCAAACAAACAAACAAAAGAGCCCCAGGGGTCCCACCAGCGTGGCAGCACGGGACAGGAAGCAGTCAGTTGAGCAGTGTATCACAGCCTTTCAGGAAGAAGCAAAGATGGCACAAGGAGCCAGGTATTTAACAGAAAGGAGGGGGAGGTGGTGAGAGGTAAGGAAGAAGTCTAAAGAAGCTGAAAAAAGCAACACCAGCAGCCAACAAATGGCACTCAGGGAGATGGCCAGTGTGGGTGGGTGGAATCCAAGTGGCACTAGGGGGAAGCTCGTGCTTCTCGGCCAATAGACTGTGACTGCAGGAAGCAGAGGAGGCTAAGTGGGGGTGAAGAATGGTGGGAGGTGGGAAAGCCTATATCATGGGTTACCGGTTGTTCTGTCTCCTGCTGGAAGCTCCGTGAAGCTGCTTTCTTGAACCTCCTCTTCACTGATCTCCAGTAGGAGTCCAAGATGACGGATCTGTGCTGAGGTAGCTTATAGGGGACCTTTGCATGTATCTCTCCTCATGCTCCGTTCTCTGTCAGTTTCTTATTCCATTCGGTGCTTGGATGAGTTCTTTATCTCTTCATTTGATGCTTAGGGTTTCAGGATTAACGTGTGACTCTGTTTGACTTAGTTTTTCTGATCTTTGCTGTGGATGGACAGCATGGTGCTTCTGACTATAGCACCATGTTGCCCGGAAGTCTCTCCTTTGCCCATTTTTTAATAAGATTATTTGTCTTTTTGCTGTAGAGATGTTGGATTTTCTTGTACATTATAGAGATTAGAACTTTGTCTGACTTGTAATATCCAAAATTTTCTCCCAGTCTGTCGGTTCTCTTTTACTCTTTTGGTGTAGTCTTTTGATGAGCATAAGTTTTTGATTTTTAGAAGACCCCAGTTATCTAGCTTATCTTCTGGATTTTGTGTGTGGTTGGTTATGGTTTGTATCCTGTTAACGCCATGTAATAGGGCCTCTAGCGCTGATCCTGTTTTTTCTTCTATGAACTTTATAGTTTTTGGCTTTATATTTATGTCTTTGATCAATATTGAATTAGTTTTTGTATATGGCGTGAGGTATGGGTCCAGTTTCATTTTTTTGCAGATGGACATCCAATTTTGCCAGCACTATTTGTTAGAAAGACTGTCTTTTCTCCATTTAATGGACTTTGGGCCCTTGTCGAAGATCAGGTGACCATAGGTGAATGGATTTACATCTGGGCTTTCAATTCTTTTCCATTGGTCTATGTATCTGTCGTTGTACTAGTACCAGGTTGTTTTCACTACTGTAGCTGTATAGTAGGTTCTGAGGTCAGGTATTGTAAGTTCTCCAACTTTATTCTTCAGTAATGCTTTACTTATCTGGGACTTCTTCCCTTTCGTTATAAAGTTAATGATTAGTTTTTCCATCTCTTTAAAGAACGTTGCTGGTATTTGGATAAGGATTGCATTGTATTTTTAAATTTCTTTGGGTAGAATTGTCATTTTCACACGGTTGAGTCTACCTATCCATCAGCATGCTCTGTATTTCCATTTATGTAGATCCCTTTGGGTTTCTTGCAGTAGTGTTTTGTAGTTTACTTTGTATAGGTCCTTTACATCTCTGATCAGATTTATTCCTAAGGATTTTATCTTTTTAGGGGTTATTATTAATGATATTGTTTTGCTGATTTCCTTTTCATCATTCTGTTTATTGGTGTATAGGAATCTAACTGATTTTTGTATGTTTATCTAGTATCCTGCTACTCTGCTGAATCTTTGTTTTAGTTCCAGTAGTTTTCTTGTGGAGTCTTTAAGGTTTTATATGTACAGTATCATATAATTCGCAAACAGGGACAGTTTACCTTCTTTATTACCAATTTGGATGCCCTTTATTTCTTTTTCTTGCCTTATTGCTCTAGCTAGGACTTCCAACGCAGTGATAAATAGGAGTGGTTATACAGGGCATCCTTGTCTTGTTCCTATTCTCAGGGCGAATGTTTTCAGCCTCTCTCTATTAAGAATGATGTTGGCTGTTTGTTTTGCATAGAAGACCTTTATTATGTAGAGAAATTTCCCTTCTATACCTATTTTATTGAGAGTTTTAGCAGGAATGGGTGTTGGGCTTTGTCAAATGCCTTTTCTGCATCAATTGAAGTGACCATGTGACTCCTTTGCTTCCTTTTATTTATGTGGTGGATTACTTTGATTGATTTTCTAATGTTGAACCATCCTTACATACCTGGTATGAATCCTACTTGATTGTATGTTATGTTTTTGATATGATGCTGAATTCTATTGCCTAGAATTTTGTTGAGAATTTTTGCATCTATATTCATGAAAGATATTGGTAAGTAATTTTCTTTTTTTGTGGCATCTTTGCCTGCATTTGTTATCAGGGTTATGCTGGCTTCATAGAATGAATTCAGAAGTTTTGCTTCCTTTTCTATGTTTTGAAATAGTTTGAGTAGTACTGGCAAAACTCTCCTCTGAATGTTCAGTAGAATTCTCCAGGTAAGCCATCTGGGCCAGGGTTTTTTTTGTTGTTGTTGTTGTTGTTGTTGTGATTTTTTTTTATTACCTTTTCAATCTCTTCTGTTGTTATAGGATTGTTCAGATTTTCAACATCACCTTCCATGATAGTTTGAGTATGTAGTGTATTTCTTAAAAAATCATCCATTTCCTTTAGGTTTTCAAATTTGTTGGGGTATAGTTTTTCATAATACTCTGTTATGATCTTTTTTATTTCAGTTGGGTCTGTCTTAATGTCCCCATTTCATTTCCTCCCGTTTTTCTTTTGTCAGACTGGCCAGTGGTTTGTCGATTTTGTTTAGTCTTTCAAAGAACCAAGTTTTGGTTTTGTTGATTATTTCTATTTTTTTTATTCTCTATTTCATGTATTTCTGCTCTGATCTTTATTATTTTCTTTCTTCTGGTGGCTGTGGGCTTTTTTTTTGCTGTTCTGTTTCTATTTGTTTGAGTTCTGTTGTTAGTGTTTTGATTGTATCCCTTTCTTCTTCTTTGATGTGTGCATCTATTGGTATAAATTGTCCTCTGAGGACTGCCTTTGCTGTGTCCCAAAGGTTTTGGTATGATGTATTTTCATTCTTGTTTAATTGTAAGAATTTTTTGATTCCATCTCTGATTTCTTCTATTACCCAGTGATGTGTAAACAGGGTGTTATTCATTTTCCATGTAATTGATTTTTCTCCTTGCTCTTCCTGTTGTTAATTTCTACCTTGATGGAGCTGTGGCAAGAGAAGATACTTTAAATTATCTCAGCGTTTTTGATCTTGTTGAGGATTTCTCTGTGGCCTAAGATGCGGTCTATTTTGGAGAAAGTTCCATGTGCATTGGAAAAGAATGTGTACTTTGCAGCTATAGGGTGGAGTGTTCTATATATGTCTATGAGATCAAGTTGGCTTTGTGCCCTTTAGGTCTTCTGTATCTTTGTTGAGTTTCTTTTTAGATGTTCTGTCCTTTATTTAGAGTGGTGTGTTGAAGTCTCCTACTATTATTGTGGAACTGTCAGTTTCTCTTTTCAATGTTGTTAGAGTTTATTTTATGTATTTTGGAGCCCTGTCATTGAGTGCATAAATGTTTATTATGGTTATATCTTCATAATGGATCATCCCTTTAGTCACTATATAGTGTTCTTCTTTACATTTTATAGTGGATTTTGCTTTAAATTCTTTTTTTTCTGAAATTAGTATTGCCACTCCTGATCTTTTTTGGTGGCTGTTTGCTTGATATGTTTTTTCCACCCTTTGATTTTTAATAAATTTATGTCTGTGTTTCTAAGGTGTGCTTCTTCTAGGCATCATATTGATTGATCCTGTTTTTTTTATCCATTCTGTCACTCTCCATCTCTTTATGGGTGCATTGATGCCATTTACTTTCTGTGTAATTATTGATAGGTGTGAGTTTATTGCTGTCATTTTGTAGTGCTTTTTTTTGTGGTGCTGTCCTTTTCTTTGTTCCTCTTACCCTCCTGTGCTGAATTCCTTTTGTTTGTGGATTTTTTAAGATTTCTTTTGTTTTTGTAGGTTTTATTTTTACTGAGACTTTATGTTTTTACTCTTTATTTTGATGAGTATGTTTGTTAACTTTCTTTGTGTTTACCTTGAAATTTACCCCTATCTTCCTAAGTTTGAAGCAATCTATTATTATTATTTAGTAACACCTTGCTTTCCTCTTCATTAGAAGGATCTATACCTACACCATTTATTCCATCTTCTGTTGTTCTAATGTTGTTATCATTTACAGATTAACTTCTCGATTCCCTGTTGTATTTCTTTTGGTTTTTGATAGTCCTTGAGAGTTCATTTCCTTGATTGGTATCTGGCTGGTATGATCCTACATTCTAGCTTCAGCCTGTGAGCTGATGTTTTTGTTCTCAGATTAAATGACTCCCTTTAATAATTCTTGTAAGTTTCATTTGGTTTTTACATATTCCCTTAATTTATGTTTATCTGGAAATGTCCTAATTTCACCATCATATTTGAACAAGAGTTTTGCAGGATATATTATTCTTGGCTGGCAATTTTTTTCTTTCAAGGTTTTATGTATGTCATCCCATTGCCTTCTTGCCTGTTTTGTTTCTGCCAAATAATTTTAGCTTAGTCTTATTGTTTCTCCTGTGTAAGTGACTTTTTGTTTTTCTCGAGCTGCTCTCAGGTGTCTTTGTTTGTCTTTGGTTTTGGCGAGTGTGATTATTATATATCTTGGTGATTTTCTTTTGCGGTCTATCCTGTATGGGATTCTTTAAGCTTCTTGGATAGGCAGCTTTTCATCTTTCATGATATTGGGGAAGTTTTCTGCCAGCAGATCTTCAGTGATCCTCTCTGTGCTTTCTGTTTTCTCCTCCTGTTCTGGATCTCCAATTGCTCACAAATTTTTGCTTTTGATTGTATCCCACATCATTCTCAGGGTCTCTTCATTTTTCTTCCTTCTTTTTTTTCTGATTTTTCCTCAAACATGGTTGTATCCAAGTTTTTGTCTTCAATTTCACTCATCCTGTCTTCCACTGTTTCAAATCTGCTCCCCAGCCCTTCTATGACACTGTCCATTTCTGAAATCTTGTTGTTTTCCTTTTGGATTTCTAATTGTTGTTTTTGTATGATTTCTAGCTGTGAATTTCTTTTAGCATTTTGTTCCTGCATTATTTTCCTGAATTCTTCCATTTTTTCTTTATTTTCCATGAATTTGTCTGCCTTTTCCATGAGTATGTTTATTTTTTCCTCATTTTTGTCTGCTTTTTGCTTCAACTCTTGGATAGCTCTGAATATTAGAGATTTGAATTCCCTATCAGGTAGTTCTAATTCCTTTTCTTCTACTGGAGAGTCATCTGGTGTTTTATTTTGGACTCCTACAGGAACCATCTTGTCCTGTTTTTGTAAATGTTTTGATATTGTCTGCTGTCTTTGGGGAATTCCATAGTTATTTTCCTCATTTATTGATTGTAGATTTGTTTGTTTTATCCTGCTTTTTTGTTTTTCTTGGTTATGTCTGAGCAGGAAAGCTGTGTGTTATTTGTGGTTTGCTTGTCTGTGGGCACGATGCTTTTCACCTCCTTCTCCAACTGGCAGGTTCAGTCGCTCAGATATGGCACAGCAGGGCAGGTCTAGCTGAGGAGGAGTTGCTGGGATGAGTTGTTTGTGGCACATACTAGGCCAACTGGGTGGGCCAGGAATCAGTGCAGGGCAGGCAGTCCCAGTGCTGCTTGGGTGTGTGATGTTCATTTCATGGTGCAGGTAGGCAGGATGGATTGAGGAGATTGTGATTTGTGGAGCTAAGATGGGTTTGGGAAAGAGGAGAGAGAGGAAAGAAAAAACAGGAGTCAAAAACATACAAACAAAAAAGAGTGCTAGGAGAGCTTGCCATTGGACTACGGAGATGAGAAAATGAGAAATGGAGAAAATCAAAAAGGAAAAGAAGAATAAAAAAATGAATAAATAAAAATTAGAAGGAGAAAAGAAACGCCCTCAGGGAGCACACCAGTGTGGCTGCGAGGTCAAGGGAAGTTGCTCTCAGCCCATGAAGTACAACCTGGCTAAAAGGAGTAGAAGTGTCACTCAGTGCCAAATATTCAGGAGACAGGAAGAGAAGGTAAGTATAAAGAGAAGAGAAACTGAGTAAGAAGAAAGACAAAAAGGGGAAAAGAAAACAAAACAAACAGATAAAAGAGCAAGAACCACCCCCCCCCCCCAAAAAAAAAGAGAAGAAAAAAGAAATGCCTTCAGGGATCTCTCTGGGCGTCTGCCCATGGGCTGGGAAGAAGTTTCCCATTTGAGAGGCGTTTCACAGCATTTCAGGAAGAAGCAAAGACGGTGCATGGAGCCTGGTATTTGAGAGGAAGGAGGGGGAGGTGGTTAGAGGTATGGAAGAATTCAAGAGAAGCAGAAAAAAGCAACACCAGCAGCCAACAAACGGCACTCAAGCAGTTAGCCTGTGCTGGCAGGTGGAATCCAAGTAGCTCTGGGGTGAAGCTGTTACTTCCCGACCAAGAGACTGTGGCCACAAGAAGCAGAGGAGGCTGAGTGGGAGTGAAGAAGGGCGGGGGGTGGGAAAGCATATATCGCTGGTGACTAGTTGTTCTGTCTCCTGTTGGAATCTCCTTGAAGACACTTTCCCATACCCTCTGTTCAGCCATCTCTGATAGGAGTCCAAGATAGTGGATCCCTGCTGCGTTAGCTGATTGGGGACCTCTGCATATATCTCTACCCTTTCTCTGTTCTCGACTGTCAGTTTCTTATTCCATTCTGTGCTTGGCTGTGTTCTTTATCTCTTCATTTGATGTTTAGGGTTTCAGTATTGCTGTTTTCTCTGTTTGGCTTAGTTTTTCGGATCTTTGCTGTGGAGGGACAGCTTGGTGCTTCTGCCAAGAGCACCATGTTTCCCAGAAGTCCTAATTTTTTTAATGTTATATCAATCTTGACTTCATGAGATAAACCTCACATAGTCATGATGTGTTTTCATTTTTATAGGTAGCTGGATATAACTTGTTAAAATTTTGTTACAAATATTTGTGTCTGTTCATGATGGATATCGCTCTACAGTTTTAACATGCTGTAATGTATTTGTCTAGTTTTGTTGTCATGGAAATACTGGCCTAATAAGATGTGTTGAGAAATTTACACTCCTCTTCAATTTTCTGGAAGAGTTTGTGTAAAGTTGTCATTATTTCTTCCCTAAATGATCGGTAGAATTCTCCAGTGAAACCATCTGGGCCTACCATCTTTCTTGTGAAGAGGACTTTAACTACAAATTCAATTGTTAAAATAGATATAGGGCTATTCATATTATCTGTTGCTTCTTGAGTAAGCTTTGGTACAGTAATTTTACTCAAACAACACGTGTGTTATGTATTTTTTGCCAAAGGAGTCCTCCTCCAGTGAGGTTTTTTTAAGTGATCTATATTAATTTTTTGTTTCTATCAAGGAATTTGTCTATTTCATATAAGTTTCAAATTTAGTTTCATTAAGTTTTCAGTCTATTACTTTTTAAATGTCTGTAGGATCTGTAATGATATGCCTTCTCTCACTACAAATATTGTTATTTTTTTTTTGTCTGCATATCTGTGATATATCCATCTATCTTTTCAAGGAAATAACTTTTGGTTTCATTGATTTTCTTTTTTTTCAGTTTTCTATTTCATAAATTTCTAATATTATCTTCATTATTTTCTTTTTCTTTTTAAGTTTTGTTCATTCTTTTTCTTTTCTAGTTTCTTAAGTTGGGCACTTAGATCATTGAACTGAGATCTTTCTTATGTTCTACTATAAGTGTTTAATGCCATAAGTTATCCTAACAACAGCTTCATCCACATTCCACAGATTTTGATATGTCATGTATTCATTTTCATTCAGTACAGACGAATTTTTACAACAGAATGGTGCTCCTGTGTCACCAAGATGAATGGATTCCAGGGTTAAGAAGTAGGCTTAGTGAGCCATATGAACAGGGGGAGAAGAACTAATGAGTGGAGTCTTAAGTTTCCATTGGTAGATCTGCAATGGAGGATAAGATGGGAACATATTTAGGACCCCTCATAGGGTCACTATAGGGTTGCTACGAGTCAGAATGGACTCGATAGCAATGGTTTTTTTTACAGATGGTGAGAGCTTGGTTTACTTGCCTATGACATGGACTAAAACTGCTTAGCTGGAGAAATAACTTACCATCTGTCCTTTCATCCTTCTTTGCTTTGGTCAACTAAGCAATTTTTTCTCTTTGTTTTTCTTTATTTCTTATTCTTACCTTTTCTGAGAAAGAATCTTTTCGGAAATTGATGTTCATCTCTATCAAGTGAGATATTTGAGGTAATGATAATTTATTTTGCCAAGCTGATTTTCATTTTAATACACAATGTGTGAATACTAATGGAGAGACCTATACCTTGGTTTTCTTGCATTTTATGTGACATCTTTCATATTTCCTGGTTCTCATTGTCTTGGTCATGTTGAAATCCACATTTAGACTTATCTTTTGGTTCTATATAAACTACTCAATTTAAAATGAGAATGAGGGCATTTGGGAGTATTTTTCTGTCTATATATATATTAGTGTAGAGTCTAATGTGGTTTTCTTAGTCACCACATTCCATATAGTTTAATACTATCAAATAAGATGGCAAGAAAGATGATTCAGAGTAGACTTCCTAGTGGTATTTCTTTTCTTCACTTTAGATCAGACAGAGGCCCTAAAAATGCTGAGGATCACAAATCTTACAATAAAAATAATAAAAGCAACAACACCAATAAATTAAGTAAACCTTTTGGAATTTAAAATAGGCTTAATCTGTGTTTAGAGCGATATTATACATCTAGAGAAACATAATTGGTTAAAATTAAAAAGGACAAACTTGAATAGTTACAAAGCAATGGCAGAAGGCTTTAACAGCTGGAACTTGGTGACATCAGCAAGCTCTTAGAACTCTCAGAAGTGAGTTATGCAAGTTCCCCCCTTTCCTTGCACTAAGTATGTCATATATATACACTCAAATTTAAAGGGGGAGTTAAACTGTTCAATTTTTAATTCTACTACTTGTAGCTATGATTGGGCAAGTGATAGTACAACATGGGAGTTAACCACTGGGTAAGGGATTTCTATGAAAATTAAGCAACCAAACTCAAGCATTTTGAAGCTAGAATATTATAAATATTTCAGGGGAGCAGAACTGTACCTTAATAAGTGTTTATATGTACACAGATCTGTACCTAGCAAATGATAACAAAAATAACCCAAACAAGAGAAATACAATTATCTTCTAAAAGTAAAAGAAATACAAAGACTTTCTAAGAGATCAAACTTTGAAAAAATACAAAGAAAAGACATCAGATAGAGTTATATATGTATTAATTGTGGGTATTTTCTTACACACTGCCCTAGTAGTTGTATTTATAATATCTGTACTTTTTGTTCATTAACCCATTCAACATAAATTTATTGGCCATGTAGTAGGATCTCAATTAATATTTTTGAATAAATAAATGAATATAAAACATTATGCTAGGGGCTGGAAATATAAAAGTGAATAAGTTATAGCATCTGTCTTGAACACTAAGACAAGATGATTGTAACACATAAAACTAACACAAATACATAACTATCTATAATACAGTGTGATAAGTATTATGATAAACATATACACAGAATTCATGGAACATGACCAGTTTGCATGGGAAGCTGATGAAGGCTGTGAGAGGCAGTGTGATATAGTGAAAAGACAGTATGCTTCAGAGTGCCAGAGAACAAGATTTGAATCTTTATTTTAGCACTACCATTGACACCTTGGTTAAAGACCTTACATTCTGAGCATTTTTCTTATCTGTATGAAGGAGGTGTTGAAGTCTAGCATAGAATGTTGTTGGGAAGAAAATGAGTGTTGCAGGAATATAATAAGAAAGTGCTTAGCACTAAGTTTGATATGGTTGGAGCTCAAATATGTCCTTCTTCCCTCCCATAAGTGAGTGTATATTTATATACTGCATAGCAAATTTCCCCAATATTTAACAGCTTATAACAACAATTATTATCTCACAATTCCCAAGGGTGGGCAAGAATCTGGGCATAGTTAAGCAAAGTACTCTGCTTCACCGCCTTTAAAGAAGTTAGAAGTAAGTGTTACCCAGGACTAAGGTCTCATCTGAAAGTTTGACTTGGTAAAGATCCACTCTCAAACTCCCTTTTGTGGTTGTTGGCCCAATTTAAGTTCTTTGTGGACTATTGAACTGAGGTTTTCAATCTCTTTTTAGCCAGAGGTCACCCTCCCTCAGTTCCTTGCCACGTGGGCCTCTCCAATATGATAGCTAGCTTCATCAAAGTCAGCAAGAGATAGTGCGTGCTAGCAAGACAGAAGCTGGTATCTTATGTAATCTAATCATAGAACTGAAATATCATCAATGTTATCATAGTCTATTGGCTAAAAAAATATCATGCTGAACCATTTGTAAACCAAGTCTGAGTTTTGTCATCTTCGGTCAACTGATCTCCCCATGAGGCCATAGGTGCAAGATATAAGATAGAAAGTAATGTAGGAGGAGTATGGACCATGGACATTTTGGCCACTTCCTTGTGTAACTTACTTGTGCCTTCAGGTCCTTATCAAGCCCAATATTATATACATCACTTCCTTTTGAAGATGGAGTGCTGCTTTGCACACTCAATTTTATGACTTGCTGGGTCAGACAACACACAGTTCATGATGGGCACTCACATCATAGGGTAACTTGGTGGCGCATGGTTAAGCATTTGGTCTCTACGAAGGCCCAGTAGCAAGCCAAAAGTTGTTTTTCAAAATAAGAGTAGTTATCTGCAGAGGATGGCAGGGTTTTGTTCCAAAATCTTAAGGGTATGCCTTGTGATTCACCAATAAGAGGCCTGCCAAAGGCTCCAAATAGCATCTTCATCTGCCACCTCCATGTCAAGCACAATTGGATCTGCCATATCATATGGCCCAAGTGGCAGAGTAACATGGATGGCAACCTGGACCTGTTGCAGTCTTTTCTTGTTTTGGATCCTACTCAAAACTAACAGCTTTGTGAGTCACTCAGTAAATGGACTGGAGTAGCACACTCAAATGAGGAATATGCCCACTAGGTGTTGTGCCTCTTTTCTTGGTTGTAGGAGGGACCCAGTGCAACAACTTATCCTTCACCTGAGAAAGAATATCTTGACAGGTTCCACATCACTGTATTCCTAAAAATTTCACTGAGATGGAAGGCTCCTTAATTTTTCTGATTTGTTTCCCACCCTCTGACATGGAAATGTCTTACCAATACATCTAGAATAGTTGGTACATCTTGCTGACTAAGTCCGATCAACATAATGACATCAATGTAATGTGCCAGTGTGATGTCTTGTGGAAGAGAAAGTTAATCAAGATCCCTGCGGACTAAATTATGACATTGTACTGAAGAATTTATGTACCCCTTAGGTAGGACACTGAAGGTGCATTATTGGCTTGCCAGCTGAAAGAAAACTGCTTCTGGTGCTCTTTACTAACAGGTATTGGGAAAAAAAAAGGCATTTTCCAGGTCAAAAACTGCATAACAGGTATCAGTTTTTGTTGTTGTTATTGTTATTAGTTGCTGTCAAGTTGGCTCCAAATTATGGCAATCTTATATATAATAAAATGAAATGTTCCCTAGTCCTGTGTCATCTGCATGATCAATTGTATGTTTGAGACCTTTGTTGCAGCTATTCTGTCAATTCGTTTCATTGATACAAACAAATGATGCTGACCCTCTGCTTTACCAAACGTAATCTCCTGTTCTAGCGATTGGTCTTTCCTAATGACTGTCCAAAATAAGCAAGGTGAAGTCCCGCCATCCTCTCTTATACGGAACATTCTGGTTGTATTTCTTCTAAGACAGATTTATTTATTCTCTGGCAGTCCATGGTATATTCAATATTCTTCATAAATATCATAATCCAAATGCACGAAATCTTCTTCTGTGTTCTTTTTTCATTGTGCAGCTTTTGCATGAAGATGAAAGGATTGGAAAGGCCATGGCTTGGGTGAGGGACACCATAGTAATCAAAATGAAATAATTGATTTTTAAAACTTTGAAGAATAATTTTGCAGCAGATTTGCCCAATACATCATTTGAGTTTTTGACCGCTGCTTCCATAAGCATTGATTGTTGATTCAAGTAGAATGAAATCATTGATCAGTAAGTGCTTCAAGTTGTCTTCATTTTCAGTAAACTGTGTTATCTGTATATCACAGGTTGTCATTAAGTCTTTCTCCAATCCCGATGCTGGATTCTTCTTAATATAGCCCAATTTTTTGAATTATTTGTTCAGCATATAGATTGAAGATGAAGTCAGACACATCTTGGCTAAAAGCAGAGAATACCAGAAAGATGTTTACCTGTGTTTTATTGACTATGCAAAGACATTCTACTGTGTGGATCATAACAAATTATGGATAACATTGTGAAGAAAAGGAATTCCAGAACACTTAATTGTGCTTGTGAGGAACCTGTACATAGATCAAGAGGCAGTAATTTGAACAGAACAAGAGGATATTGCAAGGTTAAAAATCAGGAATGGTGTGTGTCAAGGTTGTATCCTTTCTCCGTACTTATTCAACCTGTATGCCGAGCAAATAACCTGAGAAATTGGATTATATGAAGAAGAACTAGGCATCAGGATTGGAGGAAGACTCATTAACAACCTGCGATATACAGATGACACAATCTTGCTTGCTGAAAGTGAAAAGGACTTAAAGCACTTACTGATGAAGATCAAAGACTACAGCTTTCCCTGTGGATTATATCTTAACATACAGAAAACAAAAATCCTCACTACTGGACCAATAAGCAACATCTTGGTAAAAGGAGAAAATATTGAAGTTGTCAAGGATTTCACTTTATTTGGATCCACAATCAACTCTCATTGAAGTAGCAGTCAAGAAATCAAAAGTCTCATTGCATTGGGCAAATTTGCAGCAAAAGATCTCTTTAAAGTGTTAAAAAGCAAAATGTCACTTTAAAGACTAAGGTTTGCCTGATCCAATCTATGGTATTTTTAATTGCCTCGTATGCATGCAAAAGCTAGACAGTGAACAAGGTGGACTGAAGAAGAATTGGTGCCTTTAAATTATGATGTTTGAGAAGAATATTGAATATGCCATGAACTGCCGGAAGAAAGAATAAATCTGTCTTGGAAGAAGTACAGCCAGAACGCTCCTTAGAAGAGAGGATAGTGAGACTTTGTCTCATGTACTTTAGACATGTTATCAGGAGGGACCAGTCCCTGGAGAAGGACATGATGCATGGAAGAGTAGAGGGTCAGAGAAAAAGAGGAAGACCCTAAATGAGATGGATTGACACAGTGCTGCAACAATGGGCTGAAACACAGCAACAATTGTGAGGATGGTGCCACACTGGGCAGTGTTTAATTCTGTTGTACATAAGGTAGCTATGAATCATAACGGACTCAGGGGCACCTTAACAACAATAACAACATAGAGATTGATTAAGGAAGATGAAAGGATACAACTCTGTCTCACATCTTTTTCGATTTTAAACCAAGCAGTATCTCTGTGTTCTGATCAGAAAACTGTCTCTTGATCCATGTACAGATTTCATATGAGCACAATTAAGTGTTCTGGAAAACCCATTCCTCATAATGTTATTCATAATTTGTCATGATCCACACAATTAAATGTCTTAGTATAGTAAATAAAAAAAATACTGGTAAACATCTTTCTAGTACTCTCTGCTTTCAGCCAAGATTGATCTGACATCAGCAATGACATCCTTCATCCCATGTCTTCTTCTGAGTAGAGGTTGAACATCTGTAGATGTACAGCTGCAGAACTTTTTGAATTATCTTCAGCAATATCTTGCTAATGTTTAATATTAACGACATTATTAGATAATTTCTGCATTCTGTTCGCTAGCCTTTCTTTGTAATAGACACGAATATGTATTTTTTTCAGTCAATTGATCCAACTTATTGACATAGACAAGTAAGCGCTTCCAGTGTTGCATTCATTGGTTGAAACATCTTGATTGGTATTCCATCATTTCCTGGAGCCATATTTTTGGCCAGTGCCTTCAGTGCAACCTGAATTTCTTCTTCCATTATCAGGGATGTGTTGATTTGCCCAAGAACTGAAACCACATCTGGAACAGTAGGTGCAATTTGAGTCACCATCTTGTTAAGTTTACAATGATCCCTTGTCATTCTCCAAGATCCAAGTGTTTTCTGCACAGGGTAAATAGGCTTGTGAATTAGAATGGGGTGGGAATCACCACTCTTACATCCTTCGTTTCCCTGATGGTGGCATTAATCTCCACAACTCCTCCAGAGATGAAGTATTGCTTTTGGTTTAATATTTTCCTAGGTAGAGGCAGTTCTGGTGGTTTCCACTTGGCCTTTCCTACCATAATATCCCTTACTTCCCAGGTTAGGGAACCTTTGTGGGGATTGTGCATGATGCTGAGTGTGTCTATTATGATTATGCATTCTGGAACTGGGAAAATGACCACAGGATAAGTTCATGGACCCACTGGACTCACTATGCAAGAGACCAGAGCCAAGTCTTCATTTATCACCCGACCTCCATAAGTCCCTGATCTGATTGGTGGACCACAGTGATGTTTTGGGTCTCCTGTGATAAGTGTCAGTTTAGAACATGTGTCCAGTAATCCCCCAAAAGTCTGATTAATTCATTTTCCCCAATAAGCTGTTACCCTGGTTAAAGGCCACGGGTACTTTTGGGAAAGACTGGAGAAAGATTTAACAGTATACATTTTTGGCAATGTAGTGGGGTCCTTCCTCAAGGGGACCTGGTCTCTATTTCATTCAAGGGATTGTGGGTCTGTACACTTACTCAAGTCAGGAAATTGAGTTAGTGGTCATTACCCTCTGTTTTGATGATTTAAGTTAGACTTTTGAACACTTTATCTAAAACTCTTCTGCTTAAGCAGATCGGTTAAGATTATAATATACCTTACTTACCTATTGCCTTCGAGTCAATTCCAACTTGTAGCGATCCTACAGGGCAGAGTAGAACTGCCCCATAGGTTTTCCAAGAAGGGGCTGGTGGATTTGAACTGCTAACCTTTTGGTTAGCAGTGGAACTCTTAACCACTGCACCACCAGGGCTCCAGAATATAGTATACTGCCCATCTATTTCACTTCTAGGGAACCAAGACTATCTAGGCAATGCTAGACAAAGGTCTTTGTGAATCAGAGTATTCTTTCTGATTATTATTTTGACTCTACTGTCCATTATGGTAACCATGCCCACCTTATCTCTGGTGATCGTCACTGCTTTGTGTCTGCCACCCCAGTTTAGGAATCCCAGTTAAGTGGTAGTGGTTTCCACTGTAATTCCTGACCTACAAAAAAAAAAAAAAAAGAGAAACCACAGAGCCAGAGCTCTTCAAGGATGCAAGAATTCCCCTCACAAAACAATTTCTCACAGCTATAGTGAAAGGCGTATCTTCTGTTTCTTCCCAGGATGGGTGAGTTGGTCTTACACGATAAACTTATTCTAACACCCCATCTCCTTAAGTCTTTATACACCTTCCTCTGTATACCAAGGTATTTCTGGCATTTCAAATTTATTTAGTGTAGGCCACCATTTGTTTTCCCCTTTGATTTCAGGTAACAAAACAAACTGTTGGAGCCCTTTCTAACCTCTTGAGCTAAAACGTTAAATCCAGAATCTCTTCTTAAGGCCGATATAAATGAATTCAGCCAAATTCAATTTTATGTTCTTTCCATCCTTATCCCACACCCTTAATAGCCATTCCCACTCATATTCCATGGATTTATATCTGTATAAATTAGAAAATTCATGTAGTTCTTTTTGAGTGTAGTGCACCTCCTCAATAGGTCACAATTTGCATCTTACCTTTTGGAGAAGGCTGGGATTTAAGTCTACTTATAATCCTGGAAGCAAAGAAGGGTGACGGAGACTTAGCAATATCTTTCAAGGCAACTACCTCAGCAGAGGTCAATACAAGTTCCTCAGGCAAAGCATTGCTAATCTCCTCAGAATAAGGTGGAAGAACTGCTTCTACTTGCAAAGAAAATCCAGTGAATTTAAGGGTTCAGTGCTCCCAGATGCATCAAAATCTGCCATATATCCCCTTTTTCGGCATCTCATTCTTTCCTAATAAATATCCTCGTTTTAACAGAAGACACTGTGTGATGTTGGGAGTTAAATTTTCATTGTAATTTAACCACACACAGGATGAAGCTCTGGTCTTGGTTTTCAGAAATCTCAGCTCTACTACTGCAAGAAATAAGTCTCTTTCAGGGCAGAAATATAAACTTTCAGTGTATTTATGTGGCACTTGATCTGGAAATTTGAAGCCCTGAGATCATTCTTTTTTTTTCCCCATTTGTGTAGCACAATTAGGAGGAACCAGCCAATCTCATCATACTCATTAGTTTGATAAAAAATAATCTAAGGTATCAAGTACATGGTTACCTTGAAATTTTCCTTTTATAAGTTTTCGATTAGGAGTCTTCAATGGTGATATTTTGTGTATCTCTATTGCTACATCACTCCATAGACTATTAGTGCCCTCTTTACTACTGAAAATAGTCATATGTGCTTTTAAATCTAATCAGATTAGAGAACCAATGCCAGAAACCCCAGATCTAATTCCAAAATCTTATTTTTAAGATTCTGTTCCTCTAGAACTACCCTCAGTATCAAAACGTGTATAAGTCAATGTTCTCCAGTGAAACACAGCAACAACAGGATTTATGGTGTCCCCGACTCTCCATATTCCTCTGACTCCTAGGTATGTTGGTTCTGACACAAGTCGAATACCTCAGGTTTTTTTTTTTTAGTTTTCATTAATGCCTTATATTATCAGTATACTTATAAATCCGATCTTTATTTGTCTTTGGGGGTTGGAAACATTACAGATAAACTTACAAATATATTTTAATACATGCGTACATACATTAAAAAAATCCTAAATCATAAATGTTTACTCCAACCATGAAGAAGAGTTAGATGATGTTGGCATTCTGACAGTTGTGGTAATAATTCCACTTGTGGAAGGTTCTGGATCATCTGAGTTATCCCAAGGAATGGGAATGACATTTCCAGTCAAAAAATTAGTGAAAGTAATCCGTATGGTCCTTTTGTTTTTTCTTCATACATTTCACTGTAACATCTTACTGCTTCCCAAGTCTGCCTATCAACTTTAGCAAAGCAATCACATTTGAGTTCACGTTTTCAAGTAGCTGAAGCCCCTGATACAGTTTAGAAAACTAAATCTATATGGCAGTATTTTGAACAGTAAACGGTAAAACTGAACATCTGTGAACGAACATCTGAGAATAACATCATCAAACACTGTAAGTATTACATATTACCTCTTCAAAGAGGTATAAAAAAGGACAGTAGTTAGTGCAGTTTGTCATAACTCATATACATCGTAAGTCGGCAATACCTGTGTGTGTGTGTGTATATATACACCATCACAGCATCTGAGGCCTCTGAGCCCAAAAAAAGGGTTTGAGAACGTTTTGCCCATGAAGTAATTTAAGCATTTTGTTCACATTTGGGGAATTTGACTGTTTAAACTGACATAACTTCCATTTGTTTAATAAGCCTTTATATTTCACTATCTAATATTCCAATTGAAATGCAAAGGTTGGAACAAAGAAGAAAGATCAGGAGTTGGAAAATATTGCCTTGGTGATAGAAATGACGAAGGAGATCACATAACAAAATATTGGAAGACCAACAATGTATTCATTTGAAATACCATTTTTCAACAATACAAAAGGCAACTAAACACCTGGACCTCACCAGATGAAATACACAAGAATCAAGTCAACTGCAACTGTGGAAAGAGACGATGGAAAACCTCAATATCATCAGTCAGAACAAGGCAGAGGTCGACTGTGAAAAAGATCATCAACTGGTCATATGGAAGTTCAAGTTGAAGCTGAAGAAAATTAAAACAAATCTACAAGAACCAAAGTACAACCTAGAGTGTATCCCATCTAAATTTAGAGGCCATCTCAAGAATAGATTTGAAGTATTTAACACCAATGACAAGTCGAATTGTTGAAAGACATCAAGGACATCATAAATAAAGAAAGAAAAGATCATTAAAAAGTCAGGAAAGAAAGAAAAGACCAAAATTGGATGTCAGAAAAGACTCTGAAACTTGCTCTTGAATGTAGAGTAGCTAAAGTGAATGGAAGAAATAATGAAGTAAAAGAGCTGATCAAAAAATTTCAAAGGGTGGCTTGGGAAGACAAAACGAAGTATAATGAAATGTGCAAACAGCTGGAGATAAAAAACCAAAAGGGAAAACACACTCAGCATTCGTCAAGCTGAAAGAACTGAAGAAAAAAATCAAGCCTTGAGTTCCAATATTGAAGAATTCTACGGGGAAAATATTAAATGATGCAGGAAACATCAAAAGAAGATGGAAGGAATACACAGAGTAACTATACCAAGAAGAATTGGTCGACATTCAACCATTTCAGGAGGTAGCATATGATCAAGAACCGATGACACTGAAGGAAGAAGTCTAAGCTGCACTGACGGCATTGGCGAAAAACAAGTCTCCAGAAATTGACAGAATACTAACTGAGATGTTTTAACCAAAGAATGCAACGCTGGAAGTACTCACCCATCTATGCCAAGAAATTAAGAAAACAAGTACCTGGCCAACTGACTGGAAGATATCCATATAAGTGTCTGTTACAAAGAAAGGTGATCCAACTGAACCTGGAATTTATCAAACAATATCAATAATATGACAAGCAAGTAAAATTTTGCTGAAGATCATTCAAAAGTGATTGCAGGAGTATATCAATGGGGAATTTCCAGAAATTCAAGCCAGATCCAGAAGAGGACATGGAATGAGGGATATCATTGCTGATGTCAGATGGATTTTGGCTGAGAGCAGAGAATAGATATTTGCCTGTGTTTATTGACTATGCAAAGGCATTCGACTGAGTGGATCATAACAAATTATGGATAACATTGCAAAGAACGGGAATTCTGGAACTCTTAATAGTGCTCATGAGGAACCTGTACGTAGACCAAGAGGCAGATATTTGAACAGAACAAGGGGATACTACGTGGTTTAAAATAGTAAAAGGTGTGTGTCAGTGTTGTGTCCTTACACCATACTTATTCAATCTGTATGCTGAACAAATAATCTGAGAAGCTGGACTATATGAAGAAGAACGCAACATCAGGATTGGAGGAAGACTCATTAACAACTTGCATTATGCAGATGACACAACCTTGCTTGCTGAAAGTGAAGAGGACTTGAAGCACTTACTGATGAAGATCAAAGACTGCAGCCTTCAGTATAGATTATACTTAAAGATAAAGTAAACGAAAATTCTCACAATTGGACCAATAAGCAACATCATGATAAAAGGAGAAAATATTGAAGTTGCCACGGATTTCATTTTACTTGGATCCATAATCAACGACCAGAGAAGCAACAGTCAAGAAATCAAACGATGTATTGCACTGTGCAAATCTGCTACAGGAGAACTCTTTAAAGTGTTAACAAGCAAAGATGTAACTTCGAGGACTAAGGTGCGCCTGATCCAAGCCATAGTATTTCCAATTGCCTAATACGCATGTGAAAGCTGGACAACGAATACGGAAGATGGAAGAAGAATTGACGCCTTTGAATTATGGTGCTGGCGAAGAACACTGAATATACCACGGACTGTCAAAAGAACGAACAAATCTGTTTTGGTAGAACAGCCAGAATGCTTCTTAGAAGCGATGATGGCAAGACTTTGTCTTACCTACTTTGGTCATGTTATCAAGAGGGAACAATTACTGGAGAAGGACATCATGCTCGGTAAAATAGAAGGTCCTCAAAAAAGAGGAAGACCCTTAAAGAGATGGATTGACACAATGGTTGCAACAATGGGCTCAAGCACAGCAATGATTGTGAGGATGGTGCAGGACCTGGCAGTGTTTCATTCTGTTTAACATAGGGTCACTTCTGCATGTCATTTTTTTCCTCAGTGATTGTGGTTGAATCAGAATGTTAGTTGACTAAGGTTTAAATAATCTCATTATTTCTACCATATATTATATTGTTCACTAAACATCGATACCATTTTTTTCGTTCTTAAATTTTTCTCCTTTCAAAACTGAGAATTGGTGACTAAGCTACAAAATAAACTAATTCATAAAACTCCTACAATAGACTATCTAAATTCAAAATTCTACTTTTCTATCATGTTTGTTTCATATACTTTGAACAGTCATAATCTTTCTCTTTGTTTAAAAAGAATATTAAGCCTTATTTAGTGTACATACTGGTCTAAAAGGTCTGAAGTTTGTTACTTCAGTTCTGATAAATTAATTACAGAAGATATAGTGATTTCAAAGACCATATCATGAAGAAAACATCAAACTGATGTTGGGAGTATATATTAGATTCCTAATGCTGCTATAACAAATTACCACAAGCTTAGCGGTTTCAAATAACACACATTTATTATCTTATAGTTCTGGAAGTCAGATGTCCTAAAATGAAGCTGTTGGCAGGGCTGTATTCCTTCTGGAGTCTCTAGAGAAAATCTGTTTCCTTGTCTTTTCTAGCTTCTTGAGGCAGCCTGTATTCCTTGGCTCATGACCACTTCCTCACATCACTCTAACCCTTTTTCTTCCATCATCACATCTTCTACTACTATTTCTGCCTCCGTCTTATAGGGTCCTTTCTGATTACGTTGGACTTACTGGGATAATCCAAGATAATCTCCTCATCTTAAAATTCTTAAACACATCTGAAAAGTTCCCTTTGCCATATAAGGTGTCTTATTCAGGGTTCTCCAGCTAAACAGAACAATAGAGAGAGATATTTTAAGGAACTGGCCCACATAATTTTGGTATCTGTCAATTCTAAAATCTGTACGTCAAGCTACAGGCTGGAGATTCTTGCAGGCTTGTGTCCCAAAACCTGGGACACAATGGGAATGAGAAGAGTAAAAAGTAAGGAAGTTCTGACAAAATGTCTATTTACTCTCTGGAGGCAGAACATATCCTAGGAACATTCTTTTTTGCTCTTAAGATCTTCAACATATTGGTTGAGGCCTACTCATATTATGGAAGGCTATCTGCTTTATTTAAAGCCAAATGATTTAATCACATGTAACTACTTCATAACAACAACTGAACTAGTGTTTAACCAAACAACAGAGAACCATAGGCTAACCAAGTTGACACACAAAATTAACTATCATATAAAGTAACATATTCACAGGTTCCAGGCCTCTTTGAGGGGTCATTATTCAGCCTAGCATACCAATTCAAACTCGTTGTCAGAGGTGGGGCCTAGATGACAGAGTAGTCAGACACTTCCAGTGACCCCTCCTACAACAAAGATCCAAAAAACAAGTGAATTGATCATATATATGACAAGCTAGGAGCCATGAACGTCAAAGACAAACTTGAGGAATTGGAATGAGTGGCAGGGGGAGGTAAAGATGGTTCAGAAGCAGCAAGGAGTTGCCAGACCTGACTTGGCAGGAGCCAGCACACTTCAGGCCAGTTTGGCTCATGTGCATGGTAGGCAAACAGTGGCATTTGGGAGGTGTCTTAATCTTTTAGTGCTACTATAACAGAAATACCACAAGTGGATGACTTTAACAAAAGTTTATTCTCTCAGAGTCCAGTAGGTTACAAGTCCAAATTCAGGACATCAGCTCCAGGAGAAGGCCCTCTCTGTAGGCTCTGGAGAAAGGTTGTTGAGATGCATCAGTCTTCCTTTGGTCTGGGAGCATCTCAGCCCAGGAACCACGTGTCCAAATGATGTGCTCTGCTCCCGGCACTGCCCTCTTGGTGGTGTGAGGGTCCCATGTGTCTCTGTTTGCTTCTCTCTTTTATATCTCAAAAAGATTGTCTTAAGACACTACCTAATCTTGTAGCCATCATCAGTAAAACTGCCACTAATCCATCCTATTGCATCATAGTGATAGAGTTTACAACACATAAGGAAATGACATTAGATTACAAAATGGTATACAATTATACAATACTGCGAATCATTTGCCCCAGCCAAGTTTACAGATTTTTTTGGGGACACAATTCAATCCATGACAGGAGGCCTTTTCCACATCGGGAGAGACCCAGAGGCATCCAGAACCAGTGAAAAGCGGTGCTCAATCGCTAAAAGAAAAGAACTTGCATCTGACCTACAATGCAGATCAAAGAACACTCCCTTCCGGGAAAAACCTCTATCCCATTTCCCTACCTGCCTCTCCACTCTGCGCCTGGTCCTGGGTCTGCTTCAGCTATTGCCCAGTCCCCTGGGCCAGAAGTAGGACCTGTCAAACTTCCTGAGCAGTTCTCCCGGTCTTGGAGAAGGAACAAATTAACAAATTGGAAAAAATAATCTTCCAGCTCCCCTATATATTTATGCAACAAATGACAGGGCTCCAAAATATGTAAAACAAACTCTAACAGTATTGAAAAGAGAGATAGACAGCTCCACAATAATACTAAGAGACTTCAACACGCCACTTTCGGTAAAAGACAAAATATCCAGAAGAAGCTCAATAAAGACACAGAAGATCTAAATGCTACAATAAACAAACTTGATCTCATAGACCTATACAGGGCACTCCAACAAACAACAGCCAAGTATACTTTCTTTTCGAAAGCACATGGAACATTCTCCAGAATAGACACATATTAGGCCATAAAGCAGCTTTAACAGAATCCAAAGCATCCTTTCTGACCATAAAGCCATAAAAGTAGAAATCAACAACAGAAAAAGCAAGGAAAAAAATCAAACACAGTAAATCTGAACAACACCTTGCTCAAAAACTACTGGGTTATAGAAGACATTAAGGATGCAATAAATAAATTCACAGAATCAAACGAAAATGAAAACACGTCCTACTAGAACCTTTGGGACACAGCAAAAGCAGTTCTCAGAGGTCAGTTTATAGCAATACATACACACATCCAAAAAGAAGAAAGGGCTGAAATCAAAATATTAACCCTACAACTCGAACAAGTAAAAGAGGGGAGCAAAAGAAGCCCTTGGATCCCAAAAGAAAGGAAATAATAAGAATTAGAGAAGAATTACATGAAATAGAGAATAAAAAAACAATTCAAAGAGTTAAGAAGACCAAAAGCTGGTTCTCTGAAAAGATCAACAAAATAGATAAACCACTGGCCAAACTGACAAAAGTAAAACAAGAAAGGAAGAAAATAACCTGAATAAGAAATGAGATGGGCAATATCAGAACAGACCCAACTGAAATTAAAAAGAATCATAACAAAATACTATGAAAAATTGTACTCTAACAAATTTGAAAATCTAGAGGAAATGAACAAATTTCTGGAAACTCACTACCTACCTAAACTAACACTGAGTTAGAACAACTAAATAAACCCATAACAAAAGAAGAGATTGAAAAGACAATTAAAAAACTCCCAACAAAGGAAAGCCCTGGCCCAGAAGACTTCACTGGAGAATTCTACCAAACTTTCAGAGAAGAGTTAACACCACTACTACTAAAGGTATTTCAGAGCATAGAAAAGGATGGCATACTGCCAAACTCATTGTATGAAGCCAGCATAACCCTGATACCAAAACCACATAAAGACACCACAAAAAAAGAAAACTACACACCAATATCCCTCATGAACATCGATGCAAAAATGCTCAACAAAATTCTAGCCAATAGAATTCAGCAACATATCAAAAAAATAATTCACCATGATCAACTTGGACTTATACCAGGTATGCAGGGATGCTTAAACATTAGAAAAACAGTCAATGTAATCCATCGCATTAATAAAACAAAAGACAAGAACCACATGATCTTATCAATCAATGCAGAAAAGGCATTTGACAAAGTTCAACACCCATTCTTAATAAAATCTCTCAGCAAAATAGGAATAGAAGTGAAATTCCTCAACATAATTAAGGGCATTTATACAAAGCCAATGGCCAACACGATCCTAAATGGAAAGAGTTTGGAAGCATTGTCCGTAAGAATGGGAACCAGACAAGGATTCTCTTTATTACCATTCTTATTCGACAATGTGCTGGAGGTCCTAACCAGAGCAATTAAGCTATAAAAAGAAATAAAGGGCATCTAAATTTGTAAGGAAGA
The DNA here is from genome assembly GCF_000243295.1 of Trichechus manatus latirostris. Taxonomy (NCBI): domain Eukaryota; kingdom Metazoa; phylum Chordata; class Mammalia; order Sirenia; family Trichechidae; genus Trichechus; species Trichechus manatus. The sequence goes on from NW_004443996.1 coordinate 6,069,780, forward strand.
AGAAAAAGTATTTCTATTTGCAGATGATATGATCTTATACACAGAAAAGCCCAAAGAATCCACAAGAAAACTACTGGAACTAATAGAAGATTTCAGCAAAGTATCAGGATACAAGATAAACATACAAAAATCATACAAGAACTTCAAAGAGGAAATTACCACATCAATACGATTTGCAAAAGCCACCAAGAAGATAAAATACTTAGGAATAAATCTAACCAGAAACGTAAAAGACCTATACAATGACAACTGCAAAACACTACTGCAAGAAACCAAAAGAGACATGCATAAGTATAAAAACATACCTTGCTCATAGATAGGAAAACTCAACATTGTGAAAATGTCATTTCTACCCAAAGCAATCTAGAGATACAACGTAATCCCCATCCAAATTCCAATGTCATTTTTTATTGAGATGGAGAGACAAATCACCAACTTCATATGGAAAAGGAAGAGGCCCCAGATAAGTAAACATTACTCAAGAAGTAGAACAAAGTGGGAGGCCTCACATTACCTGATTTTAGAACCTATTATACCACCATGATAGTCAACACAACCTAGTAGTGGTACAACAGATACTTAAAACAATGGAACAGAATTGAGAATTCAGAGGTTAATTCATTCACCTATCAGCAGCTGATATTAACAAAGGCTCAAAGTCTGTTAACTGGGGAAAAGACAGTCTCTTTAACAAATTGTGCTGGCATAACTGGATATCCATCATCAAAAAACTGAAACAAGAGCCATACCTCACACACCATGCACAAAAACTAATTCAAAGTGGATCAAAAACCTAAATATAAAATCCAAAATGATGAAGATCATGGAAGAAAAAATAGGGACAACTCTAGGAGCCCTAATACATGGCATAAACAGAATACAAACCATAAGTAACAATGCACATACACCAGAAGAAAAACTAGATAACTGAGAGCTCCTAAAAATCACACTTATGCTCATCAAAAGACTTCACCAAAAGAGTAAAAAGACAACCTAGAGACTGGGAAAAAAAAACTTTTGGCAACGACATATCCGATAAGATTGTAATCTCTAAAATCTACATGATACTGCGAAACCTCAACACAACACAAATAACCCAATTGAAAAATAGGCAAAGGATAGGAACAGACACTTTGCCAAATAAGACATTCAGGCGGCTAACAGACACATGAGGAAATGCTCAGGATCATTAACCATTAGAGAAATCCAAATCAAAACTACAATGAGATACCATCTCACCCCAACAAGGCTAGCATTAATCAGAAAAACACAAAATAATAAATGTTGGAGACTTTGCAGAGAGACCGGAACATTTATACACTGTTGGTGGTAATGTAAAATAGCACTACCACTTTGGAAATTGATTTGGCACTTCTTTAAAAAGCCAGAAATAGAAGTACAATACAATATAGCAATCCTACTCCTTGGAATATATCCTAGAGTAATAAGAGCCTTCACACGAATAGATATATGCACACCCATGTTCATTGCAGCACTGTTCATGATAATAAAAACATGGAAACAACCTATGTGCCCATCAACGGACAAATGGATAAACAAATTATGGTACATTCACACAATGGAATAGTACGCAATGATAAAGAACAACCATGAATCTGTGAAACATAACATGAAGCAATCTGGAAGGCATTATGCTGAGTGAATTTAGTCAGTCACAAAAGGGCAAATACTGTGTAAGACCACTATTATAAGAACTCAGTAAATGGTTAAAACACAGAAGAAAACATTCTTTGATGATTATGAAGGTAGGGAGGGAAGGAGAGGGGTATTCACTAACTAGATAGTAGACAAGAATTATCTTAGGGAAGGAAAATACACACTATAGGGGAAGTCAGCATAACTGGACTAAACCAGAAGCTAAGAAGTTTCCTGAATACAATCAAACACTTCAAGGGATAGAGTAGCATGGGAAGGGGTCTGGGGATCATGGTTTCAGGGGACTTCTAGGTCAGTTGGCATAACAAAGTTTATTAAGAAAGTGTTGTCCATCTTACTTTGGTGAGTGACGTCCCTTCTTAAAAGCTAGCAAGTGGCCATCTAAGATGCATTAATTGATCCCAACCCACCTGGAGCAAAGGAGAATGAAGAACATCAAAGACACAAGGAAAATATTACCCCAAGAGACAGAAAGGGCCACATAAACCAGAGACTCCATTAGCCTGAGACCAGAAGAACTAGATGGTACCCGGCTACCACTATGACCACCCTGATAAGAAACACAACAGAAATTCCCTTATGGAGTAGGAGAAAAACATGATGCAGAACTCAAATTCTAGGAAAAAGACCAGTCTTAATGGTCTGACTGAGACTGGAGGGACCCTGGAAGATATGGCCCCTGGACTGTCCATTAGCCCAGAACTGAAACCATTCTCAAAGCCAAGTCTTCAGACACAGATTAGATTGGACTATGGGACATAAAATGATACTCGTGAAGACAGTGCTTCTTAGCTCAAGTAGATACATGAGACTAAATGGGCAGGTCCTGTCCAGAGGAGTGATGAGAAGGCAAAGAGGGAAAGGTGCTGGTTGAATGGACATGGGAAATACGAGGTGGAAAGGAGGAGTGTGCTGTCACATTATAGGGAGAGCAGCTAGGGTCACATAGCAATGGGTGTATAAATTTTTGTATTAGAAACTGACTTGAATTGTAAACTTTCACTTAAAGCACAATAAAAAAGAAAGTCATTACAGTCAATTCTGACTCATATCGACTGTATAGGACAGATTAGAACTGCCCCATAGGGTTTCCAAGGAGTGCCTGGTGGATTTGAACTCAGAAAAGACAGTGAAAAACAAACAGTGTTTATTGACAAGTTTTCAAAGATATCCTAGGACTCACAGATTGACTTCTTTTTTTACTTTATTTATTTATTTTTTGTCTAGACTATACAGAGGAAAACACACACCAATTCAACAGTTCCTATAAGTAAAATTCAGTGACATTGACTACATTCTTTGAGTTGCTGCCATTGTCACCCCCCATTCTGAGTTGCTCCTCCATCTTTAACATTAACTTACTACCCCCTAAGCTTTATATCAAATCTTTCGTGTTGTTGTTGTCAATTTGATCCCATATAGATAGTGCTCTGAAAAGCATAGTGCTGTGCAGTGCGTGATGTTATGCCACTGGGCTGACAACTGGTGGCAGTGCACGCCTGCTCTGCCCACCACCCTCACCACCTCGCCCACGTTAAAAGAGGCAATGCACATTGATCAGCAGTGGCAAGTGCCCGCCCTGCCTGCCACACCCTTGCCCCCCACCCACATAGCGAGTGGAGACGTGCCGTCCTGCACCACTAGACCTGCAACCAGCTTTGGCACATGTCTGCCCCACTCACCGAGCACTTGCCTCTTCCATCGCTCCCTCACCCACTGCCTCACCAGCGAGTAGAAGTGCACTGTCCTGCACCACCAGACTGATGACTGATGATGGTGCACACCAATCACACCTGCCACATCCACCTCTCTGCTCACTCAATGAGTGGCAGCGTGTGCTCCCACACCATTGGACAACTAGCAGCAGTGACTGCCTGCTCCACTTGCCACCCACCCCCACAACTCCACCCACCCTGTAAGTGGCAGTGTGTGCTCCAACACCGCTGGACAGATGACTGGCTGTGGCTCAGGCCCACCCCACCCATGACTTTCCCCATTGCCCCATCCACCAAGCAAATGGCAGCATGTGATCCTGTGCCTCCAGGAGCCCATACAGGATAGATGCCAGAAGAAATTCACCAAGACATATCATAATCAAACTTTCCAAAACCAAAGACAAAAAAAAAATACTGAAAACATCTCTTAAAAAACAAAATATCATTTACAAAGGGGCACCGATAAGACTAAGCGCTGATTTCTCACCAGAAACCTTGCAGCCAAGAGGACAATGCGATGGACATATATAAAATCCTGAAAGAAAAGAATTGCCAACCAAGAATCATATATTCAACAAAATTGTCTTATAAAAACAATGACAAAACTAAGACACTCCCAGATAAGCAGAAATTAAGGAAATTTGTAAAAACCAGACCAGCCTTACAAGAAATATTAAAAGGAGTCTGTAAGAGAGAGAACCAATGACATCAGACAACAACTTGAGATAAAAGACACATGACAGCATCATCACCCAAATAACAACTCAGATAAAGATTTAAGAAAAATAAAATAAAGCTACAAAATTGACTACAGGGAACCAGATATGTTAAGCTGTAAATGATGACAACTTCAAAATAAATAGGGGGAGTAAAAGGTGTAGTTATAAAGCTTCCATACGAAGTGGAAGTCAAGGCAATTCCAAAATACAACACAGTGTTTTAAATTTAAGAGGATAAAAGTAAACTTTGGGGTAACCACAAAGAAAATTAATAAATCTACTCACCAAAATAAAGAAAATTAAAGATACTCATTAAACATAAAAACAACGATTGATAGGAAAAGAAAATCCATACACAAAAAGAACTCAGCACCAAAAATTAAGAGGAACAAAGAAACTGTTGGCACCAAAAAAAGTATAACAAAATGACAGCAATGAATTTATACCCATAGTTAATTACACTGAATGTAAATGGATTAAATGCATCAGTCAAGAGACAGAGAGTGGCAGAATGGATTTAAAAAAAAATGACCTATCAATATGTTGCCTACAAGAGACACACCTCAGAAACACAGATATAAATAAGTTAAAACTCAAACGGTAGAAAAAAATATTTCAAGCAAACAGTAACCAAAAGAGAGAGGGAGTAGAAATAATAATTTTTGATAAAATTGACTTTAAGTCAAAATTTAATAGAAGAAACAAAGAAGAGTTTTATATAATGATTAAAAGGGTCAATTTACCAAGAAAACATAACAATAATAAATATTTATGCACCCAGTGACAGAGCTCAAAAATACAAAAAACAAAATCTAACATAATTGAAAAGGAGGTCTGGTGGTGCAGTGGTTAATCGCTTGGCTGCTAACCAAAAGGTAAGCAGTTCAAATCAACAAGCCACTCAGCAAGACAAAGATGTGGCAGTCTGCTTCTGTAAAGATTTACAGCCTTGGACAAGGTCATGGAAGCTTCTAGACACATCCAAACTCCCAGAGGGACTAAATTACAGGGCTGAGGGCTAGAGACAATGGTCTCGTGGGACATCTAGCTCAATTAGCATAACATAGTTTACAAAGAAAATGCTTTACATCCTACTTTGGTGAGTAGCATCTGGGGTCTTAAAAGCTTGTAAGCAGCCATATAAGATTCTCCACTGGTCCCACCCCATCTGGAGCTAGGGACAATGAAGAAAACCGAAGACACAAGGGAAGGATTAGTCAGAAGGACTAATGGACCACAACTACCACAGCCTCCACCAGACTGAGTCCAGTACAACTAGATGGTGCCCAGCTACCACCGCTGACTGCTCTGACAGGGATCAGAATAGAGGGTCCCTGACAGAGCTGGAGAAAAATGGAGAACAAAATTTTAACTCACAAAAAAAGACCAGACTTACTGGTCTTGACAGATACTGGATAAACCCTAAGAGTATGGCTCCCAGACACCCTTACAGCTCAGTAATTAAGTCATTCCTGAGGTTCACCCTTCAGCCAAAGATTAGATACGCCCATAAAAGCGAAACGAGACTGAATGGGTACACCAGTGCAGGGGCAAGGAAGAGAAGCCAGGAGGGGACAAGAAAGCTGGTTATGGGAAGCCCAAGGTCAATAAGGGGAGAGTGTTGACATGCCATGAGGTTGGCAACAAATGTCACAAAACAGTATGTGTATTAATTGTTTAATGAGAAACTAATTTGCTCTGTAAAGGTTCGTCTAAAGTGCAATAAAACAATTTAAAAAGATGTACAGGTTTGAAAACCCTATGGGGCAGTTCTACAGAGTCTTATAGTTTTGCTGAGTCAGAATTCACTCCAGAGCAATAGGTTTTTGTTTTTGTTTTCTTTGTTTTAAGATAATTGAAAAGAGAAAGAGACAGTTCTGCAAAAATAATAGGAGGCTTTAACACAGCGCTTTCATTGATGGACAGAACAACTAGAGAGGAACTCAATAAAGACAGATCTAAATGACACAATCATCCAATTCTACCCCATAGACATATACAGCACACACCATCCAACAGCATCACAGTACACATTCTTCTCCAAAACACATGGATCATTCTCCAACATAGACCATATTCTAGGCCACAAAGGTAACCTCAGTAAATTCAAAAACATGGACATAATACAAAGTATCTTCTCTAAGCATAACATTATAAAACTAGAAATTGATAAAGGCAAGAGCAAGGGAAAAAACTAAATACATGGAAATTGAATAAAACATTACTTAAAAAATGTTGGCTCATAGAAGAAATTTAAAATAAAATAAATTCTTAGAATCAAATGAGAATAAAGACACAACACACCAAATCCTCTGGGACACATCAAAAGCAGAGTTCAGAGGAAAATTTATAACAATAAATGCACACTTCAAAAAAGAAGATCCAAAGTCAATAGCGTAACCTGAAAATTTAAACAAATAGAAAAGAAACAGCAAAAACTGTCCACAGTCACCAGAAGAATGGAAATAATAAAGATCAGAAAAAAAATAAATGAAATAGAAAATAGAAAAACAATAGAAAGAATCAGCAAAACTAGAAATTGGTTCTTTGAGAAGATCAATAAAAGTGACAAGCCACCAGCCAAACTGACAAAGGAAAACAAATGAGAAAGTGCAAATAACCAAAATAAGAAATGAGATTGGCAACATTACAACAGAACCAACCGAGACAAAGAGGACCATACCAGAATATTATGAAAAATTGTACTCCAACAAATTTGAAAACCTAGAAGAAATGGACAAATTTCTAGAAACACACTACTTACCTAAAATAGCACAAATAGAGGTAGAAAATCTAAATAGACTGAATAAATGAAGAAATTGAAGACGTCATTAAAAAAAACTCATAACAAATAAAAGCTCTGGCCCACATGGCTTCACTGGAGAATTTTACCAAACATTCAGAGAAGCGTTGACACTAATTCTACTCAAACTATTCCAGTACATAGACAAGGAAAGAATACTCCCGAATTCATTCTTCAAGCCAGCATAACCCTGATACCAAAGCCAGGCAAAGATACCACAAAAAAGGAAAATTACAGATCAATATCCCTCATGAACATAGGTATAAAAATTCTCAACAAAATTCTAGCCAACAAAATACAGAAGCATATCAAATAATAATAATAACAATGCATCATGATCAGGTGGGATTCATACCACGGATGCAAGGGTAATTCAACATTAGAAAATGAAACATAATTCACCACATAAATAAAACAAAGGAAAAGAATCACATTATCATCTCAATTGGGGCAGAAAAGGCATTTGATAAAGTCCAACACCATTTCCTAATAAAAACTCTCAGCAAAATAAGAATAGAAGGGAAATTTCTCAACATAATTAAGGGCATATATGCAAAACCAACAGCCAACATTATTCTCAACAGAAAGACATTGAAAGCATTCCCCTTGAGAACAAGAATGAGACAAGAATGCCCAATATCACCACTCTTATTCAATATTGTCCTGGAAATCCTAGCCAGAGCAATAAGGAAAGAAAGGGAAATAAAGGGTATCCAAATTGATAAGGAAGAAGTAAAACTATTGCTATTCCCAGATGACTTTAGCCTATACATAGAAAATTCCAGAGATTCCACGTGAAAGTTATTGAAACTAATAGAAGGTTCAGTAAAGTGCCTGGATACAAGATAAACACACAAAACTCAGTAGGGTTCATCTACACTAACAAGGTGAAATCAAAAAAGGAAATCAAGAAAACAATATAATTTACAAAATCCCCCCAAAGTATAAAATACCTAGGAATAAATCTAACTAGGGATGTAAAAGATTTACACATGGAAAACTATCAAAAAACTACTGGCAAGAAACCAAAAAAGACCTACATAAATAGAAAAATATTCCATGCTCACGGACTCAAAGACTTAACATTGTAAAAATGTCAATACTACCGAAAGTGATCAATAAGTATATTTAATGCAATCCCGATCCAAATCCCAACAACATTATTCTACAAAATGGAAAAAAAATAAGCTCCAATTTTATATGGAAAGTAAAGAGGCTTTGAATACCCAAAACAATATTGAAGAAGAACAAAATAGGAGGCCTCACACTTCCCGATCTCAGAACTTAATATACAGTCACAGTAATCAAGACACCCTGGAACTAGTATAATGACAAACACATAGACCAATGGAACAGAATTGAGAACCCAGAAGTAAATTCATCCATCTATGGACAACTGATATTCTACAAAGCGTGGAAGTTCATTCAAGGGGAAAGAGACAGTCTCTTTAGCAAAGGATGGTGGCAAAAGTGGGTATTTATTTGCAGAAAAATGAAACAGGATCCATACCTCATACCATACACAAAAACTAACTCAAAATAGATCAAAGACCTAAATGTTAAAGCTAAAACTATAAAGTTCTTGGAAGATAACATAGGGACAAAGCAAGGGGTTCTAATTGTTGGCATAAATACACTATCAAACACAACTAAAAATACATGACCAACAGAGGATAAACTAGATAACTGGGATCTCCTAAAAATTAAATACTTATTCTCATCAAAAGACTTTACCAAAAGAGTATAAATAGAACCTACAGACTGGGGAAAAAAAATTTGGTGAACAACGTATCTGACAAGATTCTAATCTCTAAAATATATATAAAACTTCAACAACTCAACTACAAAAAGACAAACAATCCGATCAAAAAATGGACAAAGTATATGAACAGACACTTCACCAAAGAGGACATTCAAGTGGCTAACAAACATATGAACGGATGCTCACGTTCATTAGCCATTAGAGAGATGCAAATCAAAACTACAATGAGATGCCATCTCACCCCTGCAAAAATGGCACTGATCTAAATAAATAAATATATAAAACCCAGAAACCAACAAATGCTGGCAGGATTTGTGGGGAGATCGAAACTCTTATGCACTGCTGGTGGGATTGTAAAATGGTACAACCACTATGGAAAACGGTATGGCATTTCTTCAAAAAGTTAGAAATACCTTATGATCCAGCAATCCCATTCCTAGGTATATATGCTAGAGATACAAGAGCAGTGACACAAATATACATATGCACATCTATGTTCATTGCAGCATTAATCGCAATAGCAAAAAGATGGAACAACCTAAGTGTCTATCAATGCATGAATAAACAAATTGTGGTACATACATACAATAGAAGACTACCCAACCATAAAGAATAATGATGAGTCCTAGAAACATCTTACAACATTCATCAATCTGGAGGACATTATGCTGAGTGAAATAAGTGAAAGACAAAAGGACAAATATTGCATTTTATCACTTTATTAAAAAGCCAAGAATAGGTATACATACAGAAAACCATGTTCTTTGATGTTTACCAGGGATGAGAGGGAGAATCCCTTACTAGATAGTAGACATGTGTTAATTCTGGTGATGGGAAAAGTAATACACAATGTGGGGGAGCCAGCACAAATTGACCAAGGTAAATGAAGACACTGAGAGGTACACAAGAATAAAGGACAACTACCATAAATTCCATGACACATACAATTTTGCAGTAGTAATAACAAGCAAAAAATATGTGAGGGGACTTCCGGCAAAATGGCGCTCTAGGCAGAAGCACCACACCGTCCCTCCACAGCAAAACTAAGCCAAACAGAGAATACAACAATCCTGAAACCCTAAAACATCAAATGAAGAGCTAAAGAACTCAGCCAAGCACCAAATGGAGTGAGAAAACTGACAGAGAATGGAGAGCAAGGAGAGATTCATGCAGAGGTCCCCTACCACCAAACCCAGCGTGGATCCGCCGTCTTGGACTCCTATCGGAGACCAGCAAACAAGGGATACGAGAAAGCAGCTTCATGGAGCTTCCAGAGGTAGACAAAACAACCGGTAATTTGAGATATACGCTTTCCCACCCCCCACACTTCTTCACCCCCACTTGGCCTCCTCTGCTTTCTGCAGCCACAATCTCTTTTCTGGAAACACCAGCTGCTTGGATTCCACCAGCGTGCACTAGCTGGCTCTCTGAGTGCCATTTGTTGGCTGCTGGTGTTGCTTTTTTTCCACTTCTTTTGATTACTTCCATACCTCTCACCAAGTCCCCCTCCTTTCGCTCAAATACCTGGCTCTGTGCGCCATCTTTGCTTCTTCCTGAGGGGCTGTGGAGCTCGGTTCGAGTGTGGAGCTGCTTCCCAGACTGGGCTGCCGTGCTGGTGGGATCCCGGGGCTTTGGTTCATTTCTTTGTTTTGAATTGTTTGTTTGTTTTCATTTCCTTTTCTTGAGTTGGGAGCCGGTTATGGCCAGGCGGTGCTGCGTGGCTTGGAAACTACCCTCTAGGCTTGCACAGACGTGCAGAGGGATCCCTGAGAGCATTTCTTTTCTTGTTGTTTTTTTTTTTTCTTTTTTTTTGGGGGGGGGTTTCTTGTTTTTTTTTTTAATTTGTTTTGTTTTGTTTTCCGCTTTTTGTCTTTCTTCATTACTCAGTTTCTCGTCTCTCTATATCTTCCTTCTCTTTCTGATCCCTGAATACCTGCTCTTGTATACCTCTACACCTTCCAGCCAGGCTGTACTGCAACACCTGCGAACAAATTCCCCAGGCCTCATAGCCACACCGGTGGGATCCCTGGGAACTTTGTTGTTCTTTAACCTTTCTGATTTTTATTTATTCATTCATTTCTTTCCTTTTATTTCTTCCTCTTCCCCTTTCTGTTTTTCTCTATTTCATAGTCTCTCTCCTCTCCAATGACAAGCACCCCTAGCCTTCTTTTTTGTTTGTTTGTAAGTTTTTGGCTCCTGTTCCTCTCTCCTCTATCCCATACCCATCTTAGCTCCACACATAATAATCTCCCCGCTACATCCTGTGTATCTGCACCGTGCACTTAACATCACACCAGCTAGCAGCACAGGCACGGCCTACAGGAAACTGCCCTGCATTGATTACCGACCCGCCCTGGTGGCTGTAGTAAGAGCCACAAACAACCCATCCCAGTAACTCCTCTTCAGCTAGGCCTGCCCTGCCGTACCATATCTGAGTGACTGACCCTGCCAATTGGAGAAGGAGGTGAAAAGTATTGTGCCCACAGATGATCAAACAACAAAGAACACACAGTTCGCCTGCTCAGGCACAGCCAAATTAAGAAAAAAGGATGAAACAAACAAATCTACAATCAATAAACTAAAAATAACTACTGAATGCCCCGAAGACAGCAGACAACATCAAAACATTTACCAAAACAGGACAGGATGGTTCAAGTAGGTGTCAAAAATAAAACATCAGATGACTTTCCAGTAGAAGAAAAGGCACTAGAACTACCTGATAGGGAATTCAAATCTCTAATACTCAGAATTTTCCAAAAGTTGAAGCAAAAAGCAGACAAAAATGAGGAAAGAATAGACAAATTCATGGAAAATACAGACAAAAATTGGAGAAATTCAGGAAAATAATGCAGGAACAAAATGCAAAAATAAATTCACAACCAGAAATTATACAATTAGAAATCCAAAAGATAAACAACAAGATTTCAGAAATGGACAGTGTCATAGAATGGTTGAGAAGCAGATTTGAAGTGGTGGAAGACAGGATCAGTGGAATTGAAGACAAACACTTGGATACAACTCTGTTTCAGGAAAACTCAGAAAAAAGAATGAAGAAAAATGAAGAAACCCTGAGAGTTATGTGGGACACACTTAAAAGCAAAAATTTTCTAGTGATTGGAGTTCCAGAACAGGGGGAGAAAACAGATAACACAGAGAGGATCACTGAAGAACAGCTGACAGAAAACTTCTCAGTATCATGAAAGATGAAAAGCTGGCCATGCAAGAAGCTCAACGAACACCATATAGGAGAGACCCCAAAAGAAAATCACCAAGGCATATCACAATCACACTCGCCAAAACCAAAGACAAAGACTCCTGAGAGCAGCTCGTGAAAAACAAGAAGTCACATACAGAGGAGAAACAATAAGACTAAGCTCAGATTATATGGCAGAAACCATGCAGGCAAGAAGGCAAAGGTATGACATACATAAAATCTTGAAAGAAAAAAAAAATTGCCAGCCAAGAATAATATATCTCACAAAACTCTCGTTCAAATTTGATTATGAAATTAGGTTATTTCCAGATAAACAGAAATTAAGGGAATATGTAAAAGTCCAACCAAACTTACAAGAATTATTAAAGGGAGTTCTTCGATCTGAGAACAAACAACTTCAGCTGACAGGCAGAATCTAGGATGCAGGACTGTACCAGCCAGATACCAATCTAGGAAATGACCTCTCGAGGACTATCCAAAACCAAAAGAAATACAACAGGGAATCAGAACAGTTAATCAGCAAATGACAACAACCTCAAAACGGCATAGATATAAAACCTTCTAATGGAGAGGAAGGCAAGGTGATACCAAGTAATGGTAGAAGGCTTGAAACTTAGAAAGATAAGGGTAGAATTCATGGTAACCACAAGGAAAGCTAACAAACATACTCATTAAAAAAAGAGGAAAAACCTAAACTCTCAGCAAAAACAAAACCTACAAAAACAAAAGAAATGAAAACAAAAATCCACAAACAAAAGTAACTCAGCACAAGAGAGTAAGAAGAACAAAGAAAACTTCAGC
>NW_004443996.1:6087021-6117067 GCF_000243295.1 Trichechus manatus latirostris
TGGGGTTGTTAACCAATGTCATAAAACAATATGTGTACTACTGTTTCATGAGAAACTATTTGCCCTGTAAGCCTTCACCTGAAGTACAATTAAAAAAAATAAACATTAAGAACACCAAAAAGAAAATAAGAGGAAAAACATAATGTCTCAGCAAAAACAAAACCTACAAAAACTAAAGAAAGGAAAAAAAAAAATCCACAAACAAAAGTAACTCAGCACAAGAGAGTAAGAAGAACAAAGAAAACGTCAGCAAAAAATATGTGAATGGTTACATAGGAAAATATGTATGCTATATGAGTGTGGAAAGGCATATGAGAGTCATAGGTGTGCATATATAGGAATGTTTGTAGTCATATGTATATATATGTTTGTGTGTCCTGCATGTATATTCATATATACAATTTAGCACATAGTGGACATAGCTATGGATACTTCCTAAAAATCCAGAAACCACATCCATTGCCATCAAGTCAATTCTAACTCATGGCGATCCTATAGGACATCCTAGAACTGCCCTACAGGGTTTCCAAGGAGCAGCTGGTGGATTCGAACTGCTAACCTTTTTGTTAGCAGCCAAATGCCTAACTACAGCGCCACCAGGAAACTTCCTAGACATGCCTAAACACCTCATGTAATTGATTTACTGAGTTTGAAGGCTCGTGGGACAACCAAGTCAATTGGCATAACTTAGTTCATAAAGATAATGTTATACATACTAGCTTGGTGAATAGCATCTGGGGTCTTAAAAACTTGCAAGCAGCCATCTAAGATACAACTATTGGTCTCTTCCGGTCTGGAGCAAAGGAGAGTGAAGGAAACCAAAATCTCAAGGAACAAACTAGTCCACAGGACTAATGGCCCACGTGAAACACAGCCTTTTCTAGTCTGGGACCCAAAAGAACTAGATGGTGCCCGGTTACTGCTCCAATCATTCTGGCCAGGGACAAGATAATGGGTCCCAGTTAGAATGGAAGAAAAATGTAGAACGGAACTCAAATTATTAAAAAAGACGAGACTTACTGGACTTATAGAGACTAGAGGAAACCCCGAGACTATCGCCCGAAAATACCCTTTTAATCTGGACCTGAAGCCACTCCCAGAGGTCACCTTTCAGCGAAATAATAGATTGGCCTATAAAATAAATAACACCTGTGAAGAAAGTGCTCTTTTAAACAATCAACTATACAAGACCAAAGGCCAACATTTATGCAAAAGTAAAGATGAGAAGGCAAGGAAGGGCAGCGAAACTAGATGGATACGAATGGGGCAGGTGGAGTGGAAATGGTACGAGTGCTGACACATTACAGGGATTGTAACTAATGTCACCGAATAATTTGCTTATGAATTGTTGAATGGGAATCTAATTTGCTCTGTAAACTTTCAGCTAAAACACAACAAAATATTTAAATAATAAAAGAGCACAATGCTCCAGGCAGACATTTTTTAGTAGATAAGGTAAACTATTGTTTGTTTTTAAGACTGCTTCATGGGTTATTTTTGGTTTAAGGTTTAAAGATTATCTCAGGGCAATACTTTCAGGTGTTCATACAGCCTCCATGGCTCCAGACAGTCTGGAGTCTCACAGACTGACTTCTTACAACAGCAATCAATTCAGTCAATTAAAACATGAGACTTTAAGTTGTATCAAAGATTATCTATATTTGAAGCTCCTTACAAACTAACAGCAATGACGGTAATTTTTTTTCTCCTTTACTAACCTCTTTTGGGAAATTAATTGATATGGCAATAGGGAAAAAAAATTATACAGAAAATGAAAGTAGGCATTGTTTTATTTTCCCATAATTATATAATGAGGTAAAATAGAAACTAAACTTATTTTCGGTAGTTCCAGTGAGAAAACTGTACTAAATAGTGTAGTTATTGAGAAGCAGACCTTACCCCAAGGATATATGTCTTAATAATAGGAGAATTTTCCTTCAAGAGAAAATGATTTCTACATTATTAGAGGAGTTCAAGCAGACCCTAGATAAACAATTGTCAGAGATGTAGACTTCAAAGGGACAGACCCAAGGTCTCAATCCATAAATTTATTGACTTATAAAAAATATTGATTTGTATTTAGTTCTTAGCAAAAGTTAGGTATAAAATATTCAGGGTGAGATTTTCTACAATTTTCCAACATATATGGCTAATAAAAGCTTTATCTTTCTATATTTTTTAGACTAGGTATTTGTTATTCCCTCGCAGATTAATGAAACATCAACCTCAACTTTAATTCAATTCAAGGAATATTTATTGCACACATATTAGATGTCAGATGACACGTCAGCTGGCCAGAGGCAAGAGTGGGAGAGTGGGAAAAAACGGCTGAAAGAGAGGTGGAAAGCCACCAAATGTAGTTTTTGCCTTCTCCTTCAAAACTATGCCTCACTCTTCAAGCAGAGATCTATCCAGAGGCTTTTTTTTCCACTCTGGAAAACTCATATCTGAGAATATAACTTTTTGAATAAACACAATATAGTAGTCTATTAAACATAATAAACTTTTTACACTTAAAAAGGACATGTGTTCCATGGTTTTCTCCTAGAAAAACTGGAGTTTAAATTTCACCACAAGGGTAGAATGTGGAAGAACTTGGCAGATAAACTTCCTGAGAGTTGGAGGAAGGGACATATTCAGAGCAACTAGCCAGCTCTTGTTGCATGCCTGGACTTTCAGAAGATTTCTTTTCTCTGAAGCTGCAAATCATAACTTAAGTTTTTCTTTTACCCAGTTTTTATTATCCATTTTTTATTGTGTGATCCACATTTAAGTTAGATAATATGGAGCAGATTTCATTCTCTGTTCTTCATACTACACCCACTCATCTCCCTCAGATTTTTTTCCATCTAAAATTTTTACTCAATCACCAGATTTTTTTGGCCAGGTCAGCATGCTAGCAGATTTAAAGAGGAGGAGAGGGAATACCTTAACAGGTCTGAAACATATTTTAGGCCATACTCCAATTTCAGCTTTGTAACAAACTAAAAATTTTTATATGTAAAGCAATTGGGTGGAATGAAATTAATGATTACAAAACTTCTATGACTTTATCATGAATAACTGCTGCTTTAAAACCTATGTATATAGACTTTAAGACAAATACAGATTTACTAAAAACAAATGAGAACATTATATAATGATAATAGGGTCAATCCACCAAGAAGATATAACAGTTATAAACATATATACACCTAACAACATAGCCCTAAAATACATGAAACAAAACTGTTAGAACTGAAGGGAGAAATAGACAATTCAACAAACATCTATAGAACACTACACCAACAACAGCAAAATTCACATTCTTCCCAAGTGTATATGGAACATTCTCAAGGATAGACCATGTATTAGGTCATAAAACAAGTCACAATAAATTAAAAATGTTTGCAATGATACAAATTATATTCTTCAACCACAATGGAATGAAATTAGCAATCAACAAAGAAATAAATGTGGGTAATTAACAAATATGTAGAAGTTAAACTACACATTCCTAAATAACCAATGAGTCAAGGAAAAAAATTATAAGATAAATAAGAAAATACTTTGAGATGAATGAAAGGAAACACACAGCATACCAAAACTTAAAGGATGCAGCTAAAGCAGTGCTTAGAGGAACACTTGTAGCTGTAAATGTCTATATTTAAAAAATAATAAAAATGTCAAATCAGTAACCTAACTTTATATCTTGAAGAACTAGAAAAAGAACACAAAGCATGGGAAGGGAGGAAATAGTAAAGACTAGAGTAGAAATAAATGAAATAGAGAATAGAAAAACAATAAAGAAAGTTAACAAAGCAGAAAATTGGTTTTGTGAAAAAGTCAACATTACAAACTTTTTAGCTAGACTGACATAGAAAAAAGAGAAAATTCAAATTTCTAATATCGGTAATGAAAGAGGTGACATTACCATCAACCTTACAGAAAAAAAGTATGGATCGAAAGGAAATACTATGAACAATTGCATGGCAACAAATTTGACAAGTGAGATGAAATGGAAAAATTCCTAGAAATTCACGAACTACCAAAACAGACTCAAGAAAAAAAAAATAGAAAATCTAAATAGACCCATAACAAGAAAAGAGATTGAGTTAGTAATCAAAAAACTTCCCATGAAGAAAATCCTAGGAGGAGACTGCTCACTGGTGAATTCTTCCAAACATTTAAATAATTAACAATCCACAAATTATTCTAAAAAATAGAAGAGGACACTTTCCAAATAATTCTATAAGAACACTATTACCCTGATACCAAAACCAAACAAATACATAATAAAAAAGATAAATTACAGATCAACATCTTTTATAAATATAGATTCAAAAATCCTAAACAAAACACTAGCAAATTAAATCTAGCAACATATTGAAAGGATCATACATCATGACCAAGTGGGATTTATCCAAGGAATGCAATGTGAATGAAAAATGATAATCAATATAATACACCATATATAGAGAAAAAAAAGGACAAAAACCACATGGTCATCTCAGTAGATACAGGAAAAGCATTTGATAAAATTGAACATGCTTTTATGATAAAAAATTCTCAACAAACTGGGAATAGAAAGTAACTTCTTCAACCTGAGAAAGGGTATCTATGAAAAACCCACAGTTAACATCACACTTAAGATTAGAGGTTGAAAGCTTTCCATCTAATATCAGGAACAAGACAATGATATCCCCTCTAGCCATTTCTATTCAACATTGTACTCTAGCTTCTAGCCAGGCAATTAAGTAAGAAATTAGAAATAAAAAGCATCTTGACTGGAAAGAGAGAAGTAAAACTATCTCTATTTGAAGATGACATGATCTTGTATGTAGAAAATCCTAAGGAACCCACAAAAAATTATTACTTAATAAAAGATTTCAGCAAGGTTGCAGGGTACAAGCTCAATGTAGAAAATCAATTGTATTTCTATGCACTAGCAATGCAAAAATGAAATTACAAAAACAAGTTTATTTGCACTAGCATCAAAAAGAAAAAAATAAAGTGTGTACACCTTGACAAAGATAAATGATGTCACTAAGATGTATATAAGAACAAAAGACATTTTGGTAATTGCTATAGCATATATAATTTTACAACAACAAACAAAAAAATATACGTGTGAGTACGTAAGCATATATGTGTATAGGTATGTATATGTGGGAGCCTTGGTGGCGTAGTGGTTAAAAGCTCAGCTGGTAACCAAAAGGTCATCAGTTCAAATCCATCAGCCACAACTTGGAAACTCTATGGGGCAGTTCTACTCTGTCCTATAGGGTCTCTATGAGTTGGAAACAACTCGATGGCACCTAACAACAATATGTATATGTGAATATACATGTGTATATATAGGTGTATACATATGTATATGTATGCATGTGACTGTATGCATGCATATTTATATATAATAAAGCATATAAGGGGCACAGTTAAGGATATTCCTTTGACATACACAAACACCATGTGAGATTGGTTTTTTGGGTTGGAAGGCTTAGGACCATAGTCTCATGGGACAACTCTGTCAACTGGCATAATATAGTTTATAAAGTTTATGTTCTACATCCTAGTTTGATGAGTAGTGTATGGGATATTAAAAGCTTGAAAGTGACCATCTAAGATACAACTATTGGTCTGCACTTGTCTAGAGCAAAAGAGAAAGAAGGAAACCAAAGGCTCAAAGAAGAAACTCCTCTCCAGGACCAATAGTTGACTTGAACCACAACCCCATCTACCCTGAGAACAGAAGAACTAGATGGTGCCTGGCTACTACTACCAACTGTTCTGATCAGGGCCACAGTATATGGATCCCTATAGAATGGGATAAAAACGTGGAACATAACTTCAAATTCTTAAAACAAAAACAAAAACAGACTTGCTGGACTGCTTGAGACTGGAGGACTTGCTGAGACTATTGCCCTGAGATACTTTTTCAACCTTGAACCGAAACTAGCCCCTGAGGTCACCTTTTAGCTAAATAACAGATTGGCTCACAAAATAAAGAATGTCATCTGTGAGTACTGTGCTCCTTTAAAAAAATTATGTATATGAGACCAAACGGTGACAATTCCTTTAAAACAAAGATGTGAATGTAAGGAGGCAGAGAAACTAGATTAATGGAAACAGAACAACCAGAATGGAAATAATGAGAATGTTCAAGCATTGTGAAGAATGTCACCAATATCACTGAACAATTTGTGTAGAAATTGTTGAATGGGAACGTAAACTGTTATGTAAATCTTCACCAAAATCACGCTAATATTTTATTTTTAAAGAATAAAATACTTAGGAATAAATCTAACAAATGAAGTATGAGATTTGTACAAAGAAAACTAAAGTGACTTCAAATGTGTACAGGATTTCTTATTGGGAGACTTAAATGTATTGGAATTAGACAGTGGTGATGGTTGCACAGTTTAGCAAATATACTTAAAACCACTGAAATGCATGCTTTAAAATGATGGATTTTATCAGCTGTGAATTATATATCAATAAAAATAAACATGTATGAGGAACAGAAATTGTCAAGTTAGAAGTCATTTATAGTTCATACTCAAAACAAAGAAGCCTTGATTGCCTCATGCCTAACTGTATGTATATATTTTTTAATAATTTATTTTATTTTTCGTTGTTGAGAATAAACACAGCAAAGCACACACTAGTTCAACAATTTCTACATGTACAATTCAGTGACGTTGATTACATTCTTCAAGTTTTGCAACTATTCTCACCCCCCTTTTCTGAATTGTTCCCACCATATTAACATAAACTCACTTCCCCCAAGATTCCCATCTAGACTTTCAAGCTGCTATTGTCAATTTGATCCCATACAGACAGTTCTTAAAAGAGCATAATACTCAAGGCAGACATTCTTTACTAGTTAAACATTCTTTACTAGTTTACATTGTTTGGGGATATTTTTGGTTTAAGGTTTAAAGATTGCCTCATGGCAACAATTTTGGGGGTTCATACACCCTCCATGGCTCCAGAAAGTCTGGATTCCATGAGAATTTGAAGTCCTGTTATGCATTTTACCCTTTTTGGTCAAGATTCTCCTATAGATTCTTGGATCCAAATGTTCAGGAATGCTAGCCAGGCACCATTCAGTTCTGGTTTCATGGCAAACGAGGCATTTATTCATGGAAGCACTTAGACATACAATCCATTTCTTTCCCCTATTCCTGACTCTCCTTCTTTCTCTATTGCTTCAGAGGAATATAGACCAATTGTACCTCGAATGGCTGCTTGCGAGCTTTTAAGAGCCCAGGCATTATACAAAAAACTAGGAGATAGAACAGGTTGCACAGTCAGTTAATTCAATTGCTGTCATAAATTGTGCACCTATAAAATGTTGAACTGGCAAAAGTTGTGTGATAGAGGGGGGCAGAGCCAAGATGGCAGACTAGTCAGACACACTAAGCCATCTCTCTGCAACAAATACCTGAAAAACCAAGTAAAACAGATACAGATGTCAAGCTTGGAACAATGAACAATAAATGAATGTATAAAGTATTAGATTGGAAGTCACTGAGGAGAAGAACAAACTGATAGAAAATGGGGAAGGATTAGAGATGTAGAGTGGAGGTTCCCAGCCAAACAGCATACCTCAGCTTGGCCATCTTGGAATAAAACCAACACTGCATGCAGAAAGACACCTCCACGGAATTTCCAATAGGCAACAGAAGTAAGATAAAGACACAGCCAGGGCTAAGTAAGACCACGTATGCTGGCTGCAACTCAAGGACCCCAGACTTTCTAACCGAGTAACCACAGAATGCTCCTACAGCTTCCACCCCTCTGGTGAACAGCAACTATAACTGTACCATTCTGGAAACCCTGACTGCTGATAACCACACTACCAACCCACCCTATTGCCCTCCCCCACCTAGCCCACTCTGCCCCTACCTTTGCCACTCTTCTCCTACCTCTCTCCTCGGCCCTGCCCCCAATATCCCAGAGGAGATCCGGTCCAGACCCTAGGCCCTTCCCTGCCAACTCCTGATCCACCTCTGGCCTCCAGCTGCAGCCCAGAGGGGACATGGCCTGGACTCCAAGCCCCTACCTGCTGGCTTGGGACCCCCTCAGCCAACTGTCATGGCCCTGCTCCAACCTCCAGCCCAGAACAGGCTGTAGACAAATGACCCATCTCCACTCCTTCCCCCCTCTTCTGGATGTGCCCTGCTGCACCATAGCTGAGCTACTGGCCTGCACACTTGGACAAGGTGGTGAGAACTATCATGCCCACAGAGAAGCAAGCAACAAAGCACACCTGGCCACCCACTGAGATACAGACAAACAAAACAAAAAAGTAGGATGAAACAAACAAACCTACAATCAATAAAGTAAATAATATCTGAATGTCTTAGGAACAGCAGACAATATCAAAACATAAAAAAGGACAAGAAAGCTCCAGTAAGTGACTAGAATAAAGCAGCAGTTGACCTTCCAGAAAAAGAAAAGACAGTGGAACTACCTGACAGAGAATTCAAAACTCTAATATTCAGCCCTCTTCAGGAGATTGAGAAAGAGATCAAGAAAAATGCAGACAAGATCATGGAAAACAGCCAAAATCAACCAAAACACAGCCAAAATCAAAGGAAACACAAAGCAATAGAACAATTCAAGAAAATAATACAAGAACAAAATGTCAAAATAAATAAACAATTGGAAATCATACAAAAACAGCAATTAGAAATCCAAACATAAACAACAAAATTTTAGAAATGGACCATACAATAGAAGGTTTTAAGGACAAATTTGAAACAATGGAAGACAGAGTCAGTAAAATTAAAGACAAATTCAAAGATGCCACTTTGTTTGAGGAAAAATCAGAGAAAAGAATGAAGAAAATGAAGAAAACTTAAGAACTGCGTGGGATACAATCAAGAGCAAAAATCTGCATGTGATCAGAGTTCCAGAACAGAGGGAGAAAATGGAAAACACAGAGAGGAACATTGAAGACTTGCTTACAGGAAACTTCCCTAATATCAGGAAAGATGAAAAGCTGACCATCCAAGAAGCTCAACAAACCCCATATAGGATAGATCCATAAAGAAAGTCACCAAGACATATCATAATCACACCCACTAAGACCAAAGACAAAGAAATAAATTTGAAAACCTAGAGGAAATGGACAAATTTCTAGAAACACACTACCTACATAAACTAATGCAAACTGAGGTAGAAAATCTGAACAGACAATTAACAAGAGAAGAGATTGAAAAGGTAATAAAAAAATTTTTAAAAAAAAAAACAACTCCCAACTAAAAAAGTCCTGACCAGATGGCTTCAATGGAGAATTCTACCAAACATTCAGAGAAGAGCTCACACCATTACTACTCAAACTATTTCAGAACTAGAAAAGAAAGGGACACTTCTGAATTTATTTATGAATTCAGCATAACCCTGATGACAAAATTAGCCAAAGGCATCACTAAAAAGAAAATTACAGACCCATACCTCTCATGAATATAGATACAAAATTTTTCAACAAAATTATAGCCAATAGAATTCACCACCGTATAAAAAAATTAATACACCACGACCAAGTGGGATTCATACCAGGTTTGCAAAGATGGTTCAACATCAGAAAATCAATGTAATCCACCACATAAATAAAATAAAAATAAAAGAATCACATGATCACTTCAATTGATGCAGAAAAAGTATTTGATAAAGTCCAACACCCATTTATGATAAAAATTCTCAATAAGATAGGAATAAAAAGGGAATTCCTTAACATAATAAAGGGCACCTATATAAAACGAAGAACTAACATCATTTTCAGTGGAGAGAGGTTGAAAATATTCCCTGAGAAATGGAAAAAGACAAGAATGCCCTTTATCACCACTCCTACTTAACATTGTGCTGGAAGTACTAGCTAGAGCAATAAGGCAAGAAAAAGAAATAAAGGGAATCCAAATAGGAAAGGAAGAAATAAAACTATCCCTATTAACAGATGATATGATATTATACATAGAGAACACTAAAGACTCCACAAGTAAACTACTGGAACTACTAGAAAGATTCAGCAGAGTAGCAGGATACAAAGTAAACCTACAAAAAAGAGTTAGATTCCTATACTCCAATACAGAGAGCTATGAAAAGAAAATCAGGAAAGCAATATCATTTATAATAGGCCCTAAAAAATAAAATACTTAGGAATAAGTCTAACCAGGGACATAGAAGACCTATACAAAGAAAACTACAAAACACTTGTGCAAAAAGCCTAACGAGAACAACATAAATGGAAAAACATACCATCCTCATGGATAGATAGACACAGCATTATGAAAATGTCAATTCCACCCAAAACAATCTACAAATATAATGTAGTCATGATCCAGATACCAACAGCATTCTTTAAAGAGATGGGAAAAGTAATCTTTAACTTTATATGAAAAGGATAAGTAAGGCATTGTTAAAGAAGAATAAGAAAGTAGGATTCCTTGCACGACCTGACCTCAGAACCTATTACACAGCTACGGTAGTCAAAACAGCCCAGTACAGGAACCACAATAAATTGACCAATGGAAAAGAATCGAGAACCCAAATGTAAATCCATCTACTTACGGCCACCTGATCTTTGATAAAGTCCATTAAGTGGGGAAGACAGTCTTTTTAACAAATGATGCTGGCAAAACTGGATGTTCATCTATAAAAAAAAAATGAAGCTGGTCCCATACCTCACACCATACACAAAAACTAGTTAAAAATGGGTCAAAGACCTTAATATAAAACTAAACATATAAAGATCGTAGAAGAAAAAATAGGGTCAACACTAGAGACCCTAACACGGCATAAATAGGATACAAACCATAACTAACAATACACAAACACCAGAAGACAAGGTAGATAACTGGGAACTTCTACAAATCAAACACTTATGCTCATCCAAACAGTTCACCAAAACAGTAAAAAGGGAAGCTACAGACTAGGAAAAAAAAATTTGCTATGGCATATCCCACAAAGATCTAATCTTTAAAATCTACAGGAAAAATCCAACACCTTTACAATAAAAAGACAAATAATCCAGTTAAAAATGGGCAAAGGATATTGTCATGGATTGAATTTTGTCCCCCAAAAATATCTGTCGACTTGGCTAGGTCATGATTGCCAGTGTTGTATGATTGTCTACCGTTTTGTCATCTGATGTGATTTCTCTATGTCTTGTAAATCCTATCACAATGACGTAATAAGAAGGATTAGAAGCAGTTATATTGATGAGGTCTACAAGATTAAATAGTGTCTTAAGCCAATCTATTTTGAGATATAAAAGAGAGAAGCAAGCAGAGAGACGGGGGACCTCATACCACAAAGAAAGCAGTGTCGGAAACAGAGCACATCCTTTGGCCCTGAGGTTCCTGTGCGGAGAGGCTCCCAGACCAGAAGAAGACCGATGACAAGGACCTTTCTCCAGAGCCAACAGAGAGAGAAAGCTTTCCCCTGGAGCCGGTGCCCTGCATTCAGACTTCTAGCCTACTGGACTGTGACAGAATAAATTTATCTTTGTTAAAGCCATCCACTTGTGGTATTTTTGTTATACCAGCACTAGATGAGTAAGACAGATATGAACAGACACTTCACCAGAGAAGACAATCAGATGGCTAACAAACACATGAGGGAATGCTTAGGATCACTAGCCATTAGAGAAATGCAAATAAAAACTACAATGGGATACCATCTCACCAGATATTACTGGCACAAATCAAAAAACAGAAAATAACAATTGTTGGAGAGGTTGTAGAAGATTGGAACTCTGATGCACTGCTGGTGGGAATACAAAATGCTAATGCTACAACCACTTTGGAAAATGATGTGGCACTTCCTTAAAGAGAAAGAAATAGAACCACCATATGATCCAGCAATCCCACACCTGGGAATATGTCCTAGAGAAATAAGATCCATCACAAGTATAGACATATGTGCACCCATGCTCACTGCAGCATTATTCACAATAGCAAAAAGATAGAAACAACCTGATATCCCACCAACAGATGAATGGATTTACAAAGTACGGTACACACACACGATGGAGTTCTACACAATGATAAAGAACAATGATGAATCTGTGAAACATCTCACAACATGGATGAATCTGGAGGGCATTATGCTGAGTAAAATAAGTCAATCACAAATGGACAAATACTGTATGAAACCACTATTATAAAAACTTATGAAAAGGTTTACACACAGAAAGACACAATTTTTGATGGTTATGAGGGAAGGCATGGGTGGGGAGGGACAAACACTAACTAGATAGTAGATAAGTGGTCATTTTGGTGAAGGGTAAGACAGTACACGATACTGGGGAAATCAGCACAACCTGACCAGGGAAAAGTCATAGAAGCTTCACAGACACATCCAAAGGCTCTGAGGGATTGAGTTTATGGGCTGAGGGCTGGGGACCACGATCTCGGGGGACATCAAGCTCAACTGACATAATATAGTCTATAAAGAAAATGTTCTACATCGTTCTTTGGTTAGTAGCGTCTGGGGTCTTAGAAGCCTGAGTGTGGCCATCTAAGATACACATCTACTGGTCCCACCCCATCTGGATCAAGGCAGAATGAGGAAAACCAAAGACAGAAGGGAAAGATTAGTCCAAAGGACTAATGGACCGCAACTACTAAAGCCTCCACCAGATTGAGCACAGAACAACAAGACGGCACCTGGTTACCACCATCTGCTGCTTTGGCAGGGATCGCAAGAGAGGGTCATGGACAGAGCGGGAGAAAAATGTAGAACAACATTTAAATTCACACACACAAAAAAGACCATACTTGCTGATCTGACAGAGACTGGAGAAACCCTGAGAGTATGGCCCCTGGACACCCCTTTAACTCAGTACTGAAGTCACTCCTGAGGTTTAACCTTCAGCCAAAGATTATGGATGATTAAAGAAGATGGAAGAAATACACAGAGTCACTATACAAAAAAGAATTGGTCAACATTTGACCATTTCAGGAGATAGTATATGATCAGAAACCGATGACACTGAAGGAAGAAATCAAAGCTGCACTGAAGGCATTGGCAAAAAACAAGTCTCCAGGAATTGACGGAATACCAATTGAGATGTTTCAACAAATGGATGCAGCACTGGAAGCGCTCACTTGTCTATGCCAAGAAATTTGGAAAACAGCTACCTGGCCAACCGACTGGAAGAGATCCATATTTATGCCTATTCCCAAGAAAGGTGATCCAACTGAATGCAGACATTATCAAACAATATCATTAATATCACATGCAAGTAAAATTTTGCTGAAGATCATTCAAAAGCAGCTGCAGCAGTATATCCACAAGGAACTGCCAGAAATTCAAGCTGGATTCAGAAGAGGACGTAGAACCAGGGATATCATTGCTGATGTCAGATGGATCCTGGTTGGAAGCAGAGAATACCAAAAAGATGTTTACTTGTGTTTTATTGACTATGAAAAGGCATTCGACTGTGTGAATCATAATAAATTGTGGATAACATAGTGAAGAACACTTGATTGTGCTCATGAGAAACTTGTACGTAGATAAAGAGGCAGTCCTTTGAACAGAACAAGGGAATACTGCATGGTTTAAAGTCAGGAAAGGTGTGTGTCAGGGTTGTATCCTTTCACCATACCTACTCAGTCTGTACGCTGAGAAAATAATCCAAGAAACTGGACTATATAAAAGAAGAACTGGGCATTAGGATTGGAGGAAGACTCATTAACAACCTGTGTTATACAGATGACACAACTTTGCTTGCTGAAAGTGAAGAGGACTTGAAGCACTTATTGATGAAAATCAAAGACCACAGCCTTCAGTATGGATTACAACTCAACATAAAGAAAACAAAAATCCTCACGACTGGGCCAATAAGCAACATCATGATAAACAGAGACAAGATTGAAGTTGTCAAGGATTTCATTTTACTTTGATCCACAATCAATTCCCATGGAAGCAGCAGTCAAGAAATCAAATAATGCATAGCATCGGGCAAATCTGCTGCAAAAGACGTTTTAAAAGTATTAAAAATCAAAGGTGTCACTTTAAGGACTAGGGTGTATGTGAAAGCTGGACAATGAATAAGTGAGACTGAAGAAGAACTAATGCATTTGAATTACAGTGTTGGTGAAGAATATCGAATATATCACAGACTGCCAGAAGAATGAACAAATCTGTCTCGGAAGCAGTGCAGCTAAAATGTTCCTTAGAAGTGAGGATGGTGAGACTTTGTCTCACGTACTTTAGAC
Source organism: Trichechus manatus latirostris (assembly GCF_000243295.1). Classification (NCBI taxonomy): domain Eukaryota; kingdom Metazoa; phylum Chordata; class Mammalia; order Sirenia; family Trichechidae; genus Trichechus; species Trichechus manatus. The sequence continues at coordinate 6,101,232 of NW_004443996.1, forward strand.
ATGTTATCAGGAGGGACCAGTCCCTGGAGAAGGACATCATGCTTGGTAAAGTAGAGGGTCAGCAAAAAAAAGAGGAAGATCCTCAACAAGATGGATTGATGCAGTGGTTGCGACAATGGGCTTAAGCATAAGAACGACTGTGAGGATGGCACAGGACCAGGCACTGTTTAGTTCTGTTGTACATAGGGCCACTACGAGTTGGAACCGACTCGACGGCACCTAACAACAACAACAATAGTGGCAACAATAACACACTTGAAGAAAGTACTTCGTAGTTCAATCATGTATATGAAACTAATGGGCACAACATCCCAAAAGCAAAGACAAGAAGGCAAGAAGGGACAGGAAAACTGGACAAATGGAAACAGGGAACCCATGATGGAGAAGATGAGAGTGTTGACACATCATTGGATTGGCAACCAATGTCACAAAATAATTTGTATATTAACTATTTAATGGGAAACTAATATGTTCTGTAATCTTTCACCTAAAGCACACACACAAAAAAGTACCAAATGATTTTTTTTTTAAAAAAGAGTTGTGTAATAGACATATTTACAATAAAAAAAGAGCAGCTTCTGAGGCTGCTTATGTACAACCAAATACCTCATGGGATTTCTTTTTTTGGTTTGGAGGTTTAAGGTCATGGTTTCATGGAACATTCCAGTTAATTGGCCTAAAATTACCTTTAGTGCCTCTTTTCTATCTCCTAGTTCATTGTGTAGTACCTGGGGTCTTAAATATATGTATATTAATAATGTATACCCTTTCTAAGGAGTCCTCACGGTACATTATTTAAGTACTTGGCTACTAACGGAAGGATTGGTGGTTAGAACCCACCAGCCACTCCTGCGGAGAAAGACGTGGCAGTGTGCTTTCATAAAGATTACAGCCTTGGAAACCCTATGGTGACAGTTTTACACGGTCCTATAAGGTCACTATGAGTCGGAATCAACTCGACAGCAACAGGTTTTTATACCCTTTCTACTTTCATATTTTCATAGAACATTTGAAATGGCTTACTATAATGACATATATGTAATGAAATGTTTGAAACTAAAATTAAAAGGCTAGAAAACATAAAAAAGAAAGGGTATATTTTTGGTAATTAAGCATCATAATTAGATCTGAGCTTTCTGGAAACCAAGAAAAAAGGGGAAACTTTATGTGTTATTATAGTTATAATCCAACACAAGAAAGCATATCATTTGTTAGGAGAGACTAAATCCTAAAAGGAATCACAGATCCTTGTATTAGGACCACAAAGTGTCATAATGGACATTGTATGCAATAGCAATTTTCATTAAAGATCCTGGGTTTTTTTCAAGTAACTGCTTCTTGCAGTGATCCTTGATAATATCAGCTTCGTAGATTAAGTCAGCTAAAACACATAAATGGGGATTATACTGAAAGGTGGTTGAGTTGGGAAGTTTGGTTTGTGCAGAAACTGTCAGATTTGGTGAATATACATAGCTGGGGCCCCAGCTGAGGATGTTGGTCAATTTGTTTTACAGAGCCCTCTGCAGCCTTGAGCCTCCTATTTCTCTGTGGCATGAGGAATATTGAGGACTTTCTCCAAAGCAGGCCATCTGCGTTTGGGAGATGTCAGTTTCAAGCTCCAAGTTTTTAAATAATAAGACAAGGAAACCACTTCTTTCCCAGCAATCCATGTGGACAAGGCCCCAGCTAGAGGCCACCTCTCAGTTTTCATGGTTAGGGAAGAAAGGCAGCTAGGAAGGGTTACCTGTAAAGAAACCTAAATCCTTTTTGGAATTTTGCCTTGGAGGGAAGCAAGATAGTTGAATCCAGGTTATTCTGATTTTTTTCCCCTAAACTTAAACTAACTGACAACTGAAGGCCCCTTCCAGGGTAAGACTTCCCAATTACTTCCTTCTCCTGCAATCAGCTGGATCCTCTGTCCCCCTGGGTGACATTTGACTGTTGGATAAAACAGAAGGCAGGAGTTAAGTACACAGATGTCCTCTTCTGGAAACTGACTCGTCCTTAAAATAGAGGTAACAGCATTGTTCTAGCAGTTCTCCAGAATCGTTATTGGGAAAGACTTTGTAGTCTACTGGAAGGTAGGCTTGGCCCACCACTTTCCTGAATTATCCAGCTCGAGAAGTGCTAGCGAAAGGCTGATGGCATTTTCCAGTGAACTGACATAAATATCATGGGGTTCTTCTGAGGTTGGAATGGGAGTCCTATTGGGGGCTACTCTTAGGAGTGTCCCTGCAGAGTTGATAAGCGAAGAGGCCTTCAAGGTTTCTGTCTTTTTAAAATGGATGACTAATGGCCCCTAACTTATGCTGATACTATTCCCCACTTAAAAAACCTAAAGGAAAACTGTCAGTGAATTCAGCTGAAATACAGCATATTTGTTGTTAGGTGTCTTCAAGTTGGTTCTGCTTCATAGCGACCATACAGGACAGAGCAGAACTGCCCCATAGTGTTTCAAGAAGGGGCTAGTGGATTTGAACGGCTGACCTTTTGGTTAGCAGCTGAACTTTTAACCACTATGCTACCAGGGCTCCATCGCATACTAGAAGTAAGATATATAAACCGATAAAAGAATACAGGGAGATTTTTTTTAAAAATAGGCCCCAAGTCCAAATCTAATAACTTATGGTATATTCAAAATTAAATAGCATCAGCTTTGGAATTAGATTACTTGGGTTTGAATACCAGCTACATATAACTTCACCCTTAAACACAGTGCGTTTATAAAATGAAAACAATAACACCTACCTCATAGAGCTATTTCAAATATTAAATGTAAAATGTATATAATAGTACCTGACAGCATATGACAATTATTAATGTTACTAGGAGGAAGAATGATAAACTGGTTAATGTAGCCAGCTAAGATACAAAAGATTCCATATCCGTTTAAAAAATGCACAAAAAATGAGTGAAGTTTCTGGTCTAGGTTAGAGCTTATTTGTGGGAAAACTCAGAGGAGCTGAAGACTGATGTCCAACAAATTCTAAACAACTCTAAACCACTTTAACTGTTTGAAGTCCTCCCCAGCCAGCCCCAGCGAGTCAAGCAAACCACCCCCGTCCACAGCAGTGGTCTTTCTCGGGCTTTTTTCAGGGCTGTACTTGGAGGGAAGCTTGGAAAGTCAGTGAGTATTCTGACCATTAAGTCATAGAAATATTAGGTGAGATTCATCAATTTGTTCAACTCATTTTACCTATATTATCCCTTTAAGTAATACTCTTAGATAAAAATGTGATCAGACTTTGTCCTACCTTCTCAGTTTACCTTCTATCCACCCCAAACTGCCCCCTCCCAGGTCTCTCCAGCTGAAAGACTCACTGATAATTTTTGTGGTTTCTGACTATAGACTTAAAGTGTGACCCTCTAGTGTATTTTCATTTCCACAATGGTCAATATAAGACCTTCTTAGACAACACACACACACACCCCTCAAAACTTTCAACATTTAAAAGAATGCCATTATAATAATGTAATGACATATGATAATGTATATGGGTGTATGTAGATATATTGAATTCTACAAATATGTCTGCTTACACTGCTGCTTTAGAAATGTACCTGAATTTTGAAAGCAAGGAAATAATTTCTAATTTAAGTGTTATCTGGATGAATCTCCCCTGAATGACTACTCAGAAGTTATTGAATCTACAGTACTTCAATGTCTCACTGTCAAATATATCTCTTTCCCCTCTCCTTATTCCTAAGGAGCAGCTGGGGTTCAGATTTCACACTCGCTGGTTGAGTGGAATTTTGCTGTTAAAAAATGTCATGCCCCCATGCATGGATTACAGAGGTACCAGAGAAGAACATGGCCATGAGAAAGCGATTCCCAAAGCAGCCAGAACCTGGGATCTATTGAGGCATTTGTCCCTTTTTGCTTGTTCTTCCTAATGCTCTGCTTTTTGTCATTAGCCTCCAACTTCAGTAACTCTCAAGGGTGATTTAGCGTTGATAATACAAACCAGTTCTGGGTCTGCTGTGCTTCAGTTATTTTGTTATAATTCCATCAAATTAGAGCCGTATTGTTTTTGCTTAAAAATAAAAGAGGAGTATTAATTTTGGGGACCATACCAGTGAGTTTGCCTTAAGGTTTCTCCAGATGTGTGTGTGTGAAGGTGCAGATGTGCACACTTACATGCATGCACACACATACACGTTGTCTATAACTTCTAAATAGGTTGAAATTTAAAGCTTTCATATGAGTATAAACTGTCAAAGTGACTGAGATTTTCTTTTCAAAAATACGTATCCTTCAATGGTATGTTTATATTCCATTGTCTTTAAGCAAAATGAATAAATACTTGGCCAGATGGTCAGTTTATTTAACTTTGATTATGAGTTTTGTTTTTTCTCTTAGCAGGTGGGAATTATGAACTCAGTCTGTTAATCAGTGTTTTGCACACAATAAATGTTCAGTAAATATTTGAAGAAAGAATGAAAGTTTAATACTCCAGCAGAAGCAAATGGTGGCATCATGAGCTTCCTTGATTTGCTTTCATTCTTCTTAATCTGAGGGCATGGGATGTTGATACTCTGCTCTGGTGGTTTAAGATAGGAATACAATTCAATTACCATAAGCCCAATTTGGAAGATTTTTTTCTACATAGCTTCCTGGTGTAAGGCTTAGAACATGAGTCAAGTAGTTTCTCTGTAGTGTACTTTTAGCTTCAGAAGTCTAAACTTCTGAATAAGTAGTATTCTCAAAGATTATCTTTTAGCTTCTTTCTTGGTCTTATCTTTGAAAGTGGAGTGGAAAATACAGGAGGGTCTTCAATGAGACTTAGGGAAAAAGTTGGCAATTTGGCTCAAAAAATGAGGTACGAATTGCTGATCCTTGATTTTGGAGAGGGTAGTAGGAAAGATCATAGAGATCATAACCCTATAGGGTCACTAAGAGTTGGAACCGACTCAATAGCAATGGGATTTATGGAATAGGAGAGAATAAGGGACTTCTCTAATCTTTGAGCCTAGGACAACCTAAAGGCCTGCAGTTCACGTTTGGGTCCTGAAGTCCTTCTTTAAATGTGCAGAAACACCCTTGGGAATGTGAAGCCAAATGTCCATTCACACCTCTCTGTGAAATACATTTAACTCACTCAACTAATCAATCCAAACAGTAGAGGAGAACAGTGATTCCCTCTACTACATCCTCTCCTTGTCTGCTTACTAAAAAATGGAACAGCCTTTGACATGCCTGCAGTAGGTGGCTGAGGCTTGTGTGTCTGCCTGCAGACTTATGTGTTTGCTCTCTATGCATGTTACTAGATCAAGTCTGTGACTTCCAAAGAGAAAACCCTCTTCCCTAAGGCCTGCTTTTATCTGAAGTGAAGCTGTTATATCATTCAAATTAATATGTTACTGCTGTTCATTAATTGCCTTTGAGTTGATTTCAACTCGTATGTATTTTATATTTCCATTTTAATATTTTGGTATCATGTCTTTTGCAAGGTGCTCCAAGTCCTCATGTTTCTATTATTCAGGATAATTATTGTCAGGCAGTTTGGTCCATTAGGCAAAATAAAGAAGTAGTATTGGTGATGATGTTGGTGGCGGGGTATGTATGTCATTTGACATTAAATATTTAAGTATCTTCTCACTTCCAAATGAGACTTCAAACCAAAGAAGTGAAATAATTTCAAGTCTAATCCAATACAACCCTTGCACTCAAATCACTGAAAACCCTTAAGGAAGTCTATGGACAAAGGTCAAATTTAAAATCTCCTTATGCATTACTTGCTGTTTAAAGTTAGAAGAACAAATCTGATGAAATGGCTTACCCGGCACTGTATTTATGTATAGTACTTATGTGGCATATGCTACTTCCATCTCACCAACCTAGTAGACAACAAAGTATAACATAAAAAGATTGCAACTAACTATATAGGTGTGGGGGTGGTCTGCTCCAGAAAAAAAAATCATAATCTAGTAATGTGCAAAATATTACACCTCTTGAAAACAGATTTGCAAGTAGGTGTGAGAAAGTTGTCTGACAACTTGGGGTTTTATATACCCATCTTCCTTTATAGAAACACGGAGAGAAATGATTTAAATCTCCATGTATTTTTTCCATTAAAAGTGTGTGCTTTACATTGTCGGATTGCAACTAATGTCACAAAACAATATGTATATAAATTTTTGTATGAGAAATTAACTTGTGCTGTAAACTTTCACCTAAAGCACAATTAAAAAAAAAGGCACAAGAAAAATTTTAAAAAGGAACCTAAATACAAACAATTCTTACTGAGCACAGGTAGTCCTGGACTTACGACATATTTAAGTTATGAGGACAACGTATTTAACTTAGGATGAACCACATTTACAATCGTTGTGCATTTTTTCTTTTTGTACATCTTATCATTAGTAATATGTTACAGAGTAATTTCCTGATGCTATCATTCTCAGATATTCACTCACAGATGCCCAATTTTATGATTTACTGTTCAAAACATTGACGGATTTATAAAGCTGTTGTTCTTGTTAGGTGTCCTCAAGTCGGTTTCAACCCATAGCGACCCTATGTACAACAAAACAAAACACTGCCCTGTCGTGCGCCATCCTCGCAATCGTTGCCATGCTTGAGCCACTATTGCAGCCACTGTGTCAACCAATCTTGTTGAGGGTCTTCCTCTTCCTCGCTGGTCCTCCACTTTACAAGCATGATGTCCTTCTCCAGGGACTGATCCCTCCTGATAACACGTCCAAAGTATGTAGGGCGAAGTCTCGCCATCCTTGCTTCTTAAGAGCATTTGTTTGTTCTTTTGGCAGTCCATGGTATATACAATATTCTTTACCAACACTACTATTCAAAGACATCAATTCTTCTTCGATCTTCCTTATTCATCACCCAGCTTTCACATGCATATGAGGCGATTGGAAACACCATGGCTTGGGTCAGGCACACCTTAGTCTTCAAGGTGACATCTTTGCTTTTCAACACTTTAAAGAGGTCTTTAGCATCAGATTTACCCAATGAAGTTCGTCTTTTGATTTCTTGACTGCTGCTTCCATGGATGTTGACTGTGGATCCAAGTACAATGAAATCTTTGACAACTTCAATCTTTTCTCTGTTTATGATGATGTTGTTTATTGGTCAAGTTGTGAGGATTTTTGTTTTCTTTATGTTGAGTTGTAATCCATACTGAAAGCTGTGGTCTTTGATCTTCATCAGTAAGTGCCTCAAGTCCTCTTCACTTTGAGTAAGCAAGGTTGTGTCATCTGCATAACACAGGTTGTTAATTAGTCTTCCTCCAATCCTGATGGCCCGTTCGTCTTCATAGAGTCCATCTTCTCAGATTATTTGCTTAGCATACAGATTGAATAAGTGTGGTGAAAGGATACAACCCTGACACACACCTTTCCTGACTTTAAACCATACAGTATTCCCTTGTTCTGTTCGAACGACTGCCTCTTGATCTATGTATGGGTTCCTTATGAGCACAATTAAGTGTTCTGAAATTCCCGTTCTTCACAATGTTATCCATAATTTGTTATGATCCACACAGTCGAATGCCTTTGCATAGTCAATAAAGCACCAGTAAACATCTTTTCAGTATTCTCTGCTTTCAACCAGGATCCATCTGACATCAGCAAAGCCTCCTTCCACATCCTCTTTTGAATCTGGCTTGAATTTCTGGCAGTTCCCTGTTGATATACTTCTGCACCCGCTTTTGAATGATCTTCAACAAAATTTTACTTGGGTGTGATGTTAATGATATTGTTCAATAATTTCCGCATTTGGTTGGATCACCTTTCTTTGTAATGGGCATGACTATGGATCTCTTCCATTCAATTGGCCAGGTAGCTGTCTTCCAAATTTCTTGGCATAGATTAGTGAGCACTTCCAGTGCTGCATCCATTTGTTGAAACATCTCAATTGGTATTCCGTCAATTCCTGGGGACTTGTTTTTTTGTCAATGCCTTCAGTGCAGCTTGGACTTCTTCCTTCAGTACCATCAGTTCCTGATTGTATGCTACCTCCTGAAATGGTTGAATGTCGACCAATTCTTTTTGGTATAGTGACTCTATATATTCCTTCCATCTTCTTTTAATACTTCCTGTGTCATTTATTATTTTCCCCGTAGAATACTTCAGTATTGCAACTCGAGGCTTGAATTTTTTCTTCAGTTCTTACAGCTTGAGAAATTCCCCATGTGTTCTTCCCCTTTGGTTTTCTATCACCTGGTCTTTGCACATGTCATTATAATACTTTACTTTGTCCTCTCTAGCCGCCCTTTGAAAACTTCTATTCAGCTCTTTTATTTCATCATTTCTTCCTTTAACTTTAGCTACTTGATGTTCAAGAGCAAGTTTTGGAGTCTCTTCTGACATCCATTTTGGTATTTTCTTTCTTTCCTGTCTCTTTAATGACCTTTTGCTTTCTTTATGTATGATGTTCTTGATGTCATTCCACAGCTCATCTGGTCTTCGGTCATTAGTGTTCAAAGTGTCAAATGTATTCTTGAGATGGTCTCTAAATTCAGGTAGGATATGTTCAAGGTTGTATTTTGGCTCTTGTGGCCTTTTTCTAATTTTCTTCAGTTTCAACTTGAACTTGCATATGAGCAATTGATGGTCTTTTCCACAGTCGGCCCCTGACCTTGTTCTGACTGATGATATTGAGCTTTATAAAGATACTGATAACAAAAGGCAATAGTAATGAAAACTAAAAAAAAAAAAAAAAATGAGGTATTCAACTTAAGTCAGAACTGGCTTATGACAGAGTCATGAGAGTGAAACCCCGTTGCAAGTCAAGGACTACCTGTACCTTGGTTTGTGTCAAGCCCTCCTGTTCCACTCTTGTCAGTGTACCTGCTATAGTAAATTAGCTCCTTGTGACATCCTCTTTAACACAATCAGATGCACTGGACCTTCTTAAAGGGACTATGTTGATTGGATGAGATGCAAGTATTACAATTTAGCCCCCAAAATAGATACTTGCTTCTAAAGCCTTTTATGATGGTAATGAATATAATTATGACTGCCTCCGTAGGATGAATGGAGGAACCAATCTCCATCAAAAGAGCTGATGAGAAAATATTAGTATTTTGTTCATTATAAACAAGGAAAGTTTTCTGATGAACAATTTCATATAAATATTTTTGACACACTAAATTTATTCATTCATTAAAAAAAACTGTGTGCTTTAGGAGCATATGACAACAATAACTGTGGGTGACACAAACGGTTAAGTGCTCGACTACTAGCCTAAAGGTTGGCAGTTTGAACCCACCCAGAGGCACCTGGGAAGACAGGCCTGGTGACTGTGAACAAAAGGTCACAGCCTTGAAGACCCTATTGAGCACAGTTCTATTCTGACACACATGGAGCAGCCCTGAGTCAGAATCAACTCAACGTCAACAATCAACAGCAACAACAACAACAAAATATATGTATAGTACTCTTTATTTTTCAGTAGAGCCACCAGATTCTCCAACTCTAGGGAACACCATTCACACTGCATTCTAGGTACATGCCACACTCCTGTAGTTGTGCAGTGCAGTGGTACAGGGTATCAGTACTGTTCTAAGTGTTTTACATGTGTTACTCCAACATAATACTCATAACAACCTTAGGAGGTAAAGTACTGTTATTACCTCTCCTGTACAGATAAAGAAACTGTGGTAGAGAGTGTAAGAACCTTGTCCAGGTTCACATAGTTTAGCAAGGGGCAGGAACTACATTCAAAAGCAGCCAGTCTAACTCTAGATGTCGTGATTATAACCACTAAACATACTGCCACTATAAATCTAGGAAAAAGTTTATGGCTTTGGAAGTGAGGATATATCAGTGACTGGATGAAGAATGTCTGAATGCAATTAGCACACAAAATGTATGTCAATAGATCATTCACATTTGCTAAACATGGGCCACAAATTTGATTCTGAACCTTTAGGCAGCTAATGCAAAAATGGAATTCCCATCAGTTGTATGATTCATTGACTAAAGAACAAACAGACCAGTTGCTCAGAAGCGGAGTCACTATTACTAAGATCAGAGAACTAGTCTTTCTTGAGCCTTCTTGAAGCAGACACCATGAACAATATCCTCAACAGGGCCTCTACAGTACACTAAGGGTTGTTACCAATAATTTCCAATATAAGATTCCCTAATAAGTTGATGGTTATAATTCCAAAATGATCTTCAGAAAAAGCAATTCTTGGGATATACTATATCAAAATAAAGTAGCCCAGTAGTACAGATTCACATTTCTCTGATGGTCTGGCTTAATCAAGCAATAGATTGTAAATCAACCAAGGGAAAGAAAGCCCTTTGAGGGACTTCCTATAAATATAAGTTCTTTCCACTTAGATTTTGGAAATTTTGAGTAGCAGTAAGTTCTAGATTACACTTTGTGATATAGCCTGATGTGCAGGTATAGCATGTTGCTGATTAATTAAGTACAGTTACATACATGCTTTATCAGTGCTGCTGCCAAGAACACCAAGTGTATAGTCCAAAAAGAATAGGTGCACTGTAGTGGCCAAATGCATGCACTTTTGAGTCAGTCATACTTGACCCTAAATCATGGATCAGCCACTTAGTGGCTATGTGACCTGGAATAACTTATCAATCTCTTTAAACTTCTTTCCTCTCTGTTACAATTGGGATAATAATACCTAGCACATAAGTTTAAGATGAAAAGGTAAAATGTTAGCAGGGTGTTTGGAACAGGTAGGACTCAATCATTATAAAGTCCAATAATAATAATGGTAACATACTATGAAATTATAGGTATATGAAATGGCAATGATATAAATATTTTTTCAAGTGTCAGAAATATATGGTTATTGGTAACTTTCTCAATATTCTGCAGACACTTTATGTATCATAGTTAGAATCAGGCCTGGGCAAAATGGTTAGAAAAAAGGTTTACTTTTAGCTTCCCAGCCTCCCTTTTTCTGAAAATTTTCTCATGCTATTTATAGTGACCCTCAAAACTCATTCATATGGAAGCATTAGTGAATCAGTGTATCAGTATAGAATGGTGAGGCTTTTTAGTCTAACAGACACATCCTCAATCTTTGAGTCCTTCTTATGTTTACTGTACCAAAATTCCTCACCTAAAAACAAAGGCAATAACTCCTTTCTCATAGTGTTACTGAGATGATTAAATATAATAAATGTGGAAATATTAATATAATATATTGATATTATGTAAGTGTTACCACATATAAAGTAAGCAATAAATGGTAGCTATTATTGGTATTATTATTATTATCTTACTATAAAATGTAGCCTAGGATACAGGAGGCCTGGGCTTGTGTCAGCTGTTCCTGTAACTCATGTTGTGTCCTGGGGTAATATGCAAAAGTGGTTGGTTAAATTACAAAGGATTATTCAAATAATAGTAGTAATATCTGACAAAATGAGAGTAATAAGAAAATCAGCACCTGCCAAGCACTTTATATACAGTATGTTATTAAATACTTACGCTGTTGTTGTTGTTAGGTGCCATCAAATCAGTTCCCACTCATAGCGACCCTATGTACAACAGAACGAAACACTGCCCAGTCCTGATCCATCCACACAATCGTGGCTATGTTTGATCCCATTGTGGCAGCCACTGTGTCAATCCGTCTCGTTGAGGGTCTTCCTTTTTTTTGGCTGATACTCTACCAAGCATGATGTCCTTCCCTAGGGACTGGTCCCTCCTGATAACATGTCCAAAGCACCTGAGACGAACTCTTCATCATCCTTGCTTCTAAGGAGCATTCTGGCTGTACTTCTTCCAAGACAGATTTGTTTGTTCTTCTGGCAGTCCATGGTATATTCAATGTTCTTTGCCAACACCATAATTCAAAGGTATCAATGCTTCTTTGTTCTCTCGTTCTTTCCTTACTCATTGTCCTTCTTTCACATGCATATGAGGCTATTGAAAATACCCTGGCTTGGGTCAGGTGTACCTTAGCATTTTGCTTTAAAGAGGACTTTTTTTTTTTAAGAGGTCTTTTGCAGCATATTTGCCCAAAGCAATACGTCATTTCATTTCTTGACTGCTTCTTCCATGGGTGTGGATCCAAGCAAAATGAAATCCTTTCCTTGACAACTTCAATCTTTTCTCCATTCATCATGATGTTGCTTATCGGCCCAGTTGTGAGGATTTTTATTTTCTTTATGTTGAGGTGTAATCCATACTGAAAGCTGTAGTCTTTGATCTTTGTCATTAAGTACTTCAAGTCCTCTTCACTTTCAGTAAGCAAGGTTGTGTCATCTGAATAATGCAGGCTGCTAACGAATCTTCCTCTAATCTTGATCCTATGTTCTTCTTCATATAGCCCAGCTTCTAGGATTATTTGCCCAGCGTATAGATTGAATATGTATAGTGAAAGAAGACAACCCTGACTCACACCATTTCTGATTTTAATCCACACAGTTTCCCCCTTGTTCTGTTCGAAGAACTGTGTCTTAGTTACCTATTGCTGCTATAACAGAATTACCACAAGTGGATAGCTTTAACAAAAGGAAATTTATTTTCTCACAGTCTAGTAGGCTTGAAGTCCAAATTCAGGACATCAGCTCCAAGGGAAGGCTTTCTCTCTCTGTCGACTCTGGAGGAAGGTCTTTCTCATCAATCTTCCCCTGAACTAGGAGCTTCTCTGAGCAAGAATCCCAGGTCCAAGGGATGCGCTCTGCTCACAGCGTTACTTTCTTGGTGGTATGAGGTCCCCTGTCTCTCTGCTTGCTTCTCTCTTTTATATCTCAAAAGAGATTGGCTTAAAACACAATCCAATCTTGTAGATTGAGTTCTGCCTCATTAACATAACTACTGCTTATCCCACCTCATTAACATCATAGAGGTAGGATTTACAACACATAGGAAAATCATATCATACAAAACTGTGGACAAGCACACAATACTCGGAATCATGACTGAGCCAAATTGATACACATATTTTTTTTGGTTGCAATTCAATCCATGGCAGATTGCCTCTTGGTCTATGCACAGGTTCCACATGAGCACAGTTAAGTGTATGGAATTCCCATTCTTTGCAATGTTATCCACAATTTGTTATGATCCACACAGTTGAATGCTTTGCATAGTCAATAAAACACAGGTAAATATATTTTTGGTATTCTTTGCTTTCAGCCAAGAGCCATCTGACATCAGCAATGATATCCCTCATCCCACATCCTCCTCTGAATCCGACTTGAAATTCTGGCAGTTCCCTGTTGATGTACTACTACAACCATTTTTTAATTATCTTCAGCAAAATTTCACTTGCATTTGATATTAATGATGTTCAGTAATTTCTGCATTCTGTTGGATCACATTTTTTGTAATGGGTGCAAGTATGGATGTTTTCTAGTTGGTTGCCCAGGTAGCTCTGTTCCAAATTTTCTGGCATATACGAATGAGGCTTCCAGCTTTGCACTGGTTGTTGAAACATCTCAATTGGTATTCCCTCAAATTTTGGTTTTCACCAATGCTTTTGTGCAACTTGGACTTCTTTCTTCAATGCCATCAGTTCTTGATCATATGCTACCTCATGAAATGGTTGAATGTTGACCAATTCTTTTTGGTACAGTGATAGCATGTCCAAAGCACCTGAGACAAACTCTTCGTCATCCTTCTATCTTCTTTTGATGTTTCCTGAGTCGTTCAATATTTTGTCTATGTTGCTGTTAAGTGCCATTGAGTCAGCTCCGACTTATTGTAATCCCATGTACAACAGAACGAAATATTGCCCAGTCCTGCACCATTCCCACAATTGCTGCTGTACTTGATTCCATTGTTGCAGCCACTGTTTCAATTCCATCTTGTTGAGGGTCTTCCTCTTTTTTGCTGACCCTGTACTTTACCAAGTATGATGTCCTTCTCCAAAGTCTTGTCTCTTCTGATAACATGTCCAAAGTACCTAAGATCAACTCTTGCCATCCATGCTTCTAAGGAGAATTTTGGCTGTACATCTTTCAAGACAGATTTCTTCATTCTTCTGGCAGTCCATGATATATTCAATATTCTTTGCCAACAGCAAAATTCAAAGGCATCTGTTCTTCACTCTTCCTTATTTATTGTCCATATTTTGCATGTATATGAGGTAATTGAAAATATCATGGCTTAAGTCAGGCACACGTTAGTCCTCAAAGTGACAGCTTTGCTTTTCAACACTTTAAAGAGATGTTTTGCAGCATATTTACCCAAAGCACAACGTCTTTTGGTTTCTTGACTGCTGCTTCCATGGGCATTGATTGTGGATCCAAGTAAAATGAAATTCTTGACAACTTCAAAAAAAAAAACACGCAAAAAACCAAGCCCGTTGCCATCAAGTAGGTTCCGACTCATAGAGACCCTTACAGGACAGGGTAGAACTGCCCCATAGGGTTTCCAAGGAGTGGCTGGTGGATTCGAACTGCCGACCTTTTGGTCAGCAGCCAACCTCTTAACCACTGCTCCACGATAGAATCCTTCAATATTGCAACTTGAAGCTTGAATTTTTTTCTTCAGTTCTTTCAGTTTGAGAAATGCAGAGCATGTTCTTCCGTGTTGGTTTTCTTACTCCAGATCTTTACACATTTCCGTACAATACTTTACTTTGTCTTCTCGAGCTGCTCTTAGAAATATCAGACAATGTCTCACTGCTATTCATAGAGTTTTCACTAGCCAATTTTTTTAGAAGTAGATTGCCATGTTCTTTTCCTAGTCTGCATTAGTCTAGAAGCTCTGCTGAAACCTGTTCACCGTGGATGACACTTCTGTTATTTAAAATATCTGTGGCATAGCTTCCAACATCACAGCAACATGCAAGCCACCACAGTACAACAAATTGACACTCGAGTGGTGGTTAATGCTTGTAATAGCTTAAAATAACTCAGGTTAAGATAATTTACTGTCCATCTGTTGTAAAACTCTGTGTTTTTTCTACTGTTCAGCCTCAGGACTGTAGCTCAGATGAAAAAGCCCTGTTCTCCTTATCATTATTTCTTTCTTGTAGGAGGCTGCTTCTCCTTTAGAGTCTAATACTTACCACTCTATCCACTGGGCTGCTTCTACCTCTTATGTTCTACCTCTGAAGTGGAGTTTATATCTATATCAGAGCAGTTTAAAGAGGTAGAAGTTGTGGAACTAGGTTGAAGGAGCTGAGTTTCACCCCAGAGAAGAGTTGACTCCAGTCCAGAGGCAGGCTCTGGGAAGAGGGAATATATTGGTGTATTTGGTGAGACGATATAATTTCCCTTCCTGATTCATTCATTTCCTGTGATCTAAACTTAGAGGTGTCGAGAGTGGGAAAATGTTTGTAAGGAAGACTTCCTTATTTTATGGTGCATTTTACTCCCCCACCCTCTTTCTTCCTTCTTGCTCTCAGAAAAGTACATAGACCTTCTATTTTAAGAGTTTTACTATATATCACACTGTGGGAACATATGAAATAACAGGAAAAACAATTGTGAAGAAGACTTAATTTTTATTTTTTTTGCTAAAAAATTAACATAAAATTGGTAGCTTAATACAACATGCATTTATTAGTTCACAATTCTGTAGGTCAGAAGATCAGATCGGCTTGACTAACTTCCTTCTTCGCAGGATATCACAAGGCTGAATTCAAGGTGTTGGCCAGGCTGAGTTCTCATCTGTGGACTCTGGAGAAAAAACACACTTCCAAAATAATTCTTTTTTTTAATATATTTTATTGTACTTCAGGTGAAGGCTTACAGAACAAATAGTTTTTCATGAAACAATAGTACACATGTTGTTTTATGACATTGGTTAAAAACCCCACAAAATATTAACCCTCTAACTTCTCAACCTTTTTTTTTTTTTTGGTGAAAATACACATAGCCAAAGAAACACCGTTTCAAAAATTTATACATGCACAGTTCAGTGACATTGACTA
>NW_004443996.1:6123228-6124971 GCF_000243295.1 Trichechus manatus latirostris
AATTTGTCTATTTTTTCCTCATGTTTGTCAGATTTTTGCCTCAGTTCTTGGAAAATACTGAGTATTAGAGATTTCAACTCCTTATGAGGTAGTTCTAGTGCATTTTCTTCCACAAAAAGTTTTCTTGTATTTTATTTTGAATTCTTACTGGAACCATTCTGACCTGTTTTTGTAAATGTTTAGATATTGTCTGCTCTTTTTGGGGCATTCAGTAGTTCTCGTTTATTGTCTGTAGATTTGTTTGTTTCGTTCCTTTTTAAAAAATAATTTGACTATGTCTGAGCAGGTGGACTGTGTGTTCCTTGTTGTTTGCTCATCTGTGCGCTCAATACTTTTCGCCTCTTACTCCAACTAGGAGGTTCATCGCTCAGATATGGTACAGCAGGGAAGGTCTAGCTGAAGAGGATTTACTGGGACGGGTTGTTTGTGGCACTTACTACAGCCACTAGAGTGGGTCGGTAATCAGTGCAGGGCAGGTTCCAGTAGACTGTGCCTGTGCTGCTTGGTGGTGTGATGTTAAGCGCACAGTGCACGTAGGCAAGATGCAGCGGGGAGATTGTTATGTGTGGAGCTAAAATGGATATGGGAGAGAGGAGAGAGGAACAGGTGCCAAAAACATATAAGGAAACAAAAAATAATGTTAGGGGAGCTTGCCATTGGAATGGAGAGATGAGAGACTATGAAATGGAGAAAAACAGAAAGGGGAAGAGGAAGAAAAGAAAAGAATGAGTAAATAAAAATCAGACAGGTTAAATAACTGCAAATTTCCCAGGGATCTCACCGGTGCTGCTATGGGGTCTGGGGAAGTCGCTCTCAGCTGTTGCAATACAGCCTGGCTAGAAGGCGTAGTGGTATACAAAGCCTGGTATTCAGGGATCATAAAGAAAAGGAAGATATAGAGAGACGAGAGACTGAGCAATGAAGAAAGACAAAAAGGGAGAAAGAGGGAAAAAAAACAAAACAAATTAAAAAAAAAAGAAGATGAAAGGCCCCCTAAAAAACAGAAAAAACAAACCAACAAAAAAAGAAATGCTCTCATGGATCCCTCTGCACGTCTGTGGAAGCTGAAGGGGAGTTCCTTGCCATGGAGCTCCGCCTGGCCAGAAAGGGCTCCCAACTCAAGAAAAGGAAAAGAAAACAAACAATTCAAAACGAACAAATGAACAAAATCCCCGGGATCCCACCAGCTCGGTATCCCAGACCGGGAAGCAGCTCCACACTCGAATGTAGCTCCGCAGCCCCTCAGGAAGAAGCAAAGATTGTGCACGGAGCCAGGCACTGGAGCAAAAGGATGGGGAGGTGGCGAGAGGCAAGCAAGAAATCAAAAGAACCAGGGAAAAAAAAGCAACACCAGCAGCCAACAAATGGCATTCAGAGAGCCAGCTAATGAGGGCTGTTGTTTCTAGACAAGAGACTGTGTCCACGGGAAGCAGAGGGGGCTGAGTATGGGTGAAGAAGTGTAGAGAGTGGGAAAGCATATATCACAATTTGCCGGCGTTCTGCAGCCCCTCAAGAAGAAGCAAAGATGGCGCACGGAGCGAGGCACTCGAGCGAAAGGAGGGGGAGATGGCCAGAGGCAAGGAAGAAATCAAAAGAAGTGGAAAAAAGCAACACCAGCAGCCAACAAATGGCACTCAGAGAGCCGCCCGCTTAGGTGTGTGGAATCCAAGGAGCCGGCGATTCCCAGTCAGGAGACCGTGTCCACAGGAAGCAGAGGAGGCCGAGCCGGGGTGAAGAGGGGTG
>NW_004443996.1:6125149-6154846 GCF_000243295.1 Trichechus manatus latirostris
CATTCTCTGTCAGTTTTCTCACTCCATTTGGTGCTTGGCTGAGTTCTTTATCTCTTCATTTGATGTTTTAGGGTTTCAGGATTGTTGTATTCTCTGTTCGGCTTAGTTTTTCGGATCTTTGCTGTGGAGGGACGGCGTGGTGCTTCTGCCTAGAGCGCCCTTTTGCAGGAACTCTCCCAAATTCATTCTTGGTAGCAAAATTCATTTCTTACAGCTGTGGGACTGAGATTCCCATTTCCTTGTTGACTATCAGCCCAGGGACTTCTCTTAGCTCCTAAAGGACACCTACATTACTTGCCACTTTGCCTTCTCCATCTTCAAGCCAGCAGAGATGCATCAAATGTTTGACTTTCTCTGTCTCTGACATCTAGACCCAGAATTTAAGAGTCCATATGATTAGGTAAGGCCCACCCAGATAATCTCCCTATCTTAAAGTCAACTGTGCGGTATAACACAACTTTATCATGGTAGTAAGTTCCAGCATAGTCCCAGGGATTATGCAAGGTATATACATCAGGTAAGGAGCCCTGGTTGCACAATAGTTAAGTACTCACCTGCTAACAAAAAGGTTAGTGGTTCTCACCTGCCCAGTGGCTCCATGGGCGAAAGACCTGGCAATTTGCTCTTATAAAGATTACAGCCTAGAAAACCCTATGGGGCAGCTTTACTCTGTCATATGAGGTCACTATGAGTTCAAAATCGACTCGACGGCACCTAACAACATACATCAGTGAGCAAAGATTTGGGGGCCATCTTGGAATTCTGTCTACCACAGGGAGTTACCCAATTCTTATAACTGTGCTTCCTAGTCACTAGGTGTGCTGGTAAATGTACAATAACCAGCTCTCTGGGGAAAAAAAAAATCCCTGTTGTGCAGTGTTTGCTGGTTTTTGTGGTGTAAATACGCTACCATGGTCAATTTCAAGCTACCAGCGTGACATCTCTGAATGCAGAGTTGGGAAGAGATGTGCAAAACAAAAATCAAACCGATTAATGTTGAGTCGAGTCTGACTCATAGTGACTGTATAGGACAGAGTAGAACTGCCTCATAGGGTTTCCAAGGAGTGGCTGGTGGATTTGAACTGCTGACCTTTTGGTTAGCAGCCAAGCTCTTAATCACTGGGCTACCAGGGCTCAATAAATAATAGTAAAATATAGTAAAGTGATTATAAAATTAAAATTAGCTTGGACTGTAAAAATCCTCCTTGCCATTCATCAGGCCAGAATAAAAGAACAAATAGAAAGCCAGATGCAACTGTAAAGTGTCATATAAACCCCTTTGAGCGATTATTGCTTTCTTACTCACTGAGGAACATTGTTCTCTAAAAGCATAGACTATCAGAAACTTTTCTGTTTAAAATTCTATCAGTGAAATATCCCACTCCTATCTGCAGGATCTAAGTCACTTTGACCCAGAGAAGCAGCCTGGGTTTCTAATCAAGGTGCAGAAAGTCAGATGAGGGATTTCTAGATGCAATATTCTGTATCTATGTTAACTATTATTTGCAAGGAAACAGGACCCTGGTTACACCTTATAATTCACCTTGATGGATTTTTATTATTTATTACTTTTGTTTTAATATAATTAATTTAAATGCAAATTTGTATGATTTAGTTTTTAATAATGGTTGTGTTTAACTTCCAATTCAAAAAATTTCTGAAAATTAAAATTTGGCACCGTGTAAGTCAATAAGAGACATCTCCAGCATACATTGACGTAGATTCTATTGTCTTCATTTAAAAAATGAGGGAACTGAGACCCAGACAAGTTCAGACAAGTTGAGTAATGTGACCTGTGACCACATGACACAGCTAGGAAGTATGTAAAGCTGGGATTTCAACTCATGAAGTTTGGCTGCAGAGTCCATGTTCTTAATCATCTGCTTCCTCTGATATGCTAAGTGAAAGTTGTAAGAGGATTTTTATGCTTGGCTTTCATTTCTGAGAGTGGGGCCTATCTGATGTTGTGATTTTCTTCAGGAAGAATACACTACTCAGCCCACAGATGCAATTCCTGCAGAATATCAGATGTCTTCTTTGCCCAAAGTTGGTGATTTGCTAATACTAGGCTTCATCCAAATTCAAAAATAATATTCTCTAGGAATTTCCTACCACTTTATACATAAATTTCTTTATCCGTAAAAGGTAGATAATAATGTTAAGTCCAGGAAGAAATTTGCTTCCTCAAGGTACATTTTTGAAGACCAACTAAGTTCCAGGTGCTTCTCGCACATTATACCAGAGAAGCAGATATTCTGAGAAGGTTAAAAGGTTAAAAAGCTCAGGCTCTTGCTCAAGATCAATCAGTTAGCAAAATTATAAGGTAGGATGTAAACTCAGTTCTATTTAACTCCAACGCTTATGTTCTTTCCACTATTTCAGGTTTGAGAATATCTGCCTTCTCTCTCAGCAAAGAACACTGTGAGAAAAAGAAAGAAAGAAAAAAAATTGATGTGAACCATTCGGAAAGGCTGAAATAATTTTTTGCAAATGTAAAATGTACCTAGATCACCTCCACCTCTGCACCAACCCCCTCCCCCGTGGAAGCCCTTTGCCTAAACTCTAGCATTGGAACACTTTATCCACATTCTTCATTCAACTCAGAGCCCTGGTGAGACATAGTCCCCACAATGTTGCATTTTCTTTGTTTAGCTTCCTCCTCCACAGTGTTGCATTAAAACTTCTGTTTTCTTTGCTTGGCTTCTTCCACCACAGTGTTGCATTAAAAATCCTGTTTCCTTTTCTGGGCTTCCTCCCCTCCAGCTTTGAATTTAAATCCTGATTTTGCTTGGAAGTTATATGTAAACTCCATTGCGCCTGCATAGTATGATTAAGAATGTTGCTGAGGCAACTTGTATGAACTCCCTATTTGTAAACCCCTTAAAAGAAACTTTTCTCCTCACCCTTGGAGAGCAGGCTTGGCTGCAGCAGCTCCAACTGACTCTTTTTCTTTGCACAACAAAGTCTCCCACCTCAGTCTCTCGTTTATTGGCCAATACAAGTCATGCCGAGCAAGAACCTGGGGTTTCCACCAGGTAAAACATCTGGTGAGCCAGGCAGGAGTCATCTGCTCAGTTGCTGAGGTAGACTTGCCCTGATGTCTGGTGCCACCCTTGAGATTTTTCCTGGAGACTTTGGAGCAGCCCTGAAAGCCAATCCATCCAGACCGAAAAGATGACTCCGTGGGCGACACAAAACATGCCTGGATTGTTTTGTACGTACCTAGGTAAGGCCTTAGAAGAGTCCCAAGAAGAGGGAAGAATTGACCGCTGAAGGCATGAAAGGCTCTAGGTACCTGTTAGGTTGCTGCACCAGATTAGGTAGTGTGAGTGTATGTTTGTGTCCAGAGAATGGGGAATGTTCAAGGGATCCCTGAATGCAGTCTTCTAAGATGCATCTGTAAGAACTGGGAACAGAGACTCAGACAGACATGGCTCTGGCAGCATGCTTGTCCCTCTCCTACTTTTTTGCCTCTTTAAATATATGTCAAATAAAACCTTTCTTTTTGCTTTACTAAGCTGTGTGATATTTTCACCTTAGAAGAGTTAATGGTGTAGTCTTCACAGGGATTCTAAGGCCATGAATCCAGCTGACCTCGGAGACCTGGACTGCAGAGCAGGAGCTGACAAAAAAAAAAAAAAAGAGGTCCTATCTTCTGGACACACGAGTTCATACTCCACTTCCCTTCGACACTGACCTGGTGAGGGCCTGGAAAACAAGCCTTCGCTTATTCTTTTTGTTCTCTTTCTCATGTTTTCTTAAGTTTTGTCTGGAATATTTGTTTTGAAAACCAATTGTTTCATTAAGGAGAATCTTTCTTGTATTTTTGCATGATCATTTGATTTTTGCTTAATCATTTGGTTAAGAGTGACATGTACTAAAACTTTTGGTGAACTGCAGTTTAGTGTCTGGATTCAGGTGCTTAAAACTTTACAGAGGTAATTCTATTTCCAAAGAGCTCTGGATCACTATGAGCTGCACAATTTGGGCCCTGGTAGACCAGTAAAAGACATTAGAGTGGTTGCCGGTGCTAATCATAAGCATTAAAGACTCCTGTGACAGGATAAAGTGGTCTCGAGACAAGCTAGAGCTCTAGAGAAAACCTGGGAAATAGTGCTCTGTTTTGTAAAGTTCGCAGGGAGAAGTGGTAGTTCCATACCTGTTTTATGATATAGTTTCTCAATAAAGAATCGCAATGTTAAAATTAAAATCATCAGTAGCTACTTTAAAACACTTTACAATTAAAGGAACTAGTATATCTAAGGTCTAAAGTAAGAGAATAGGTCTCTAGCTAACAGAATGAATTAAGTAAAAAAAAAAAAAAAAAGAAAACCAAAAGCTTGAACGTTAGAGCTTAACCTTTTTGATAAATGAGCATGGATTTCCCCCCACTACTGAGACACTAGTTTAGGGTTCATATTTAAAAATACTATAAACTGATTATACTAGAAGCAATTTAGAATTTCAGTGGCCATTTTGGGAAAGTGAGCTTCCATTTGTGTTGTCCTGTCTTTTCCTTTTTGGAGAACTTTTACTTGATGCTCAGTTTTTGTCAAAAGTTTTAGTATTCCTCCATCTGAGGCTCTGGCAAGTTAATAAGTTTTACCTAAAACTTGTTTTTTTATATGAATTGAGTTAAGAGGGTGAGGGTGGGGCAAGATCAGGCCTCCCCACCCCCGAATCTCACTAGCCAAGAATTGATGGATTCATTTAGAAAATTGCTAAAGATCTTGTATTTATTGGGTAGGTAGCCCTTCAAAATGCCTAGGTCAACTTAAACATATGTAAATGAATTGGTATGACCCAATCTTGTCTTCCCTGAGTCAATAAAGTAAGGGCAAGACAGGATCAGACCTCCCCAGCCCTCAGTCTCTGAAGTCATATAGCTCCAGGGAAGCTTTTGAAAGACCCCTTCCAACTAAGTGGAGAATTTTTAAGAAAATAAGAAAAAAATTGCTGCTTTACTATAGTTACCAAAAATTAGATAAATCTCAATCATGAAATAACTGTAAAAAAGTTTTATCATAAGAGAACTATAAAAAGCAAAAAATAAAAATCACAAAGAGACACACTTAAAATGGCCAAGAAAAATGTTTCCACACCTAAGCAGAGAGGTAAGGCAATATCCATCTCAATGAATTTGTCAGTTGCACAGAAACTTTGTGATTTCCAAAGCAGGTTGATGAAATCTTTAAGTATTAATATTAGATTGATAAAAATAATAAAATTTAAATAAGAACTTGGAATATGTAAACAAACTTCATTTCGACAATTATGTTTTATGGTATAAGAGCTTAAAATAACTTCCAAGGCCTTTTAGGTAACTTACAGATATTAAATTGAATAAATAGATATTTGTCATAATTTAAGTTAACATACTTTTGCTTTTTATAGCACAAAAAAGATATATATTTATATGTTGTTGTTCTTAGGTGCTGACGAGTTGGTTCTGACTCATAGCGACCCTATGTACAAAAGAACGAAATACTGCCTGGTCCTGCGCCATCCTCACAATCAATGCTATCCCTCGTAATAACATGTCTAAAGTATGTGAGATGTAGTCTTGCCATCCCTGCTTCTAACGAGCATTGTGGTTGTACTTCTTCGAAGACAGATTTGTTCTTTCTTTTAGCAGACCATGGTATATTCAATATTCTTTGTCAACACCACAATTCAAAGGCATCAATTCTTTTCTGGTCTTCCTTATTCATCGTCCAGCTATCGTACGCATATGAGGCGATTGAAAACTCTATGGCTTGGGCATGCACACCTTAGTCTTCAAGGTGACATCTTTGCTTTTCAACACTTTAAAGAGGTCTTTTGAAGCTGATTTACTCAGTGCAATGTGTCTTTTTCTTGACTGCTGCTTCCATGGGTGCTGACTGTGGATGCAAGTAAAATGAAATCCTTGACAACTTCAATCTTTTCTCCATTTATCATGATGTTGCTTATCAGTTCTGTTGAGGATTTTTGTTTTCTTTATGTTGAGGTGTAATCTGTACTGAAGGCTGTGATCTTTGATCTTCATCAGTAAGTGCTTCAAGTCCTCTTTACTTTCAGCAAGCAAGGTTGTGTTATCAGCATAACACAGGTTGTTAATGAGTTTTCCTTCAATCTCGATGCCCCGTTCGTCTTCATAGAGTCCAGCTTCTCAGATTATTTGCTCAGCATACAGACTGAATAAGTATGTTGAAAAGATACAACCCTGACACACACCTTTCCTGACTTTAAACCACGCAGTATTCCCTTGTCCTGATAGAATGACTGCCTCTTGATCTATGTACAGGTTCCTCATGAGCACAGGTAAGTGTTCTGGAATTCCCATTCTTCACTATGTTATCCATAGTTTGTTATGATCCACACTGTCAATGCCTTTGCATAGTCAGTAAAACACTAGTAAACATCTTTCTGGTATTCTCTACTTTCAGCCAAGATCCATTTGACATCAGCAATGATATCCCTGGTTTTACATCCTCTTCTAAATCCAGCTTGAATTTCTGACAGTTCCCTGTTGATATACTGCTGCAGCTGCTTCTGAATAATCTTCAGCAAAATTTTACTTGCATGTGATATTAATGATGTTGTTCGATAATTTCTGCATTCGGTTGTATCACCTTTCTTGGGAATAGATATAAATATGGATCTCTTCCAGTCGGTTGGCCAGGTAGCTGTCTTCTAAATTTCTTGGCGTAGATGAGCGAGCACTTCCAGTGCTGCATCTGTTTGTTGAAACATCTCAATTGATATTTCATTAATTCCTGTAGCCTTGTTTTTCACCAGTGCCTTCAATGCAGCTTGGACTTCTTCCCTCAGTACCATTGGTTCCTGATCATATGGTACCTCCTGAAATGGTTGAACGTCCACCAATTCTTTTTGGTATAGTGATTACGTGTATTCTTTCCATCTTCTTTTGATGCTTCCTGCATCATTTAATATTTTCCCATAGAATCCTTCTCCACTGAAACTCTAGGCTTGAAATTTTTCTTCAATTCTTTCAGCTTAAGAAATGGCAAGTGTGTTCTTCCTTTTTGATTTTCTTTCTCCAGGTCTTTGAACATTTCATTATAATACTTTACTTTTTCTCCTCGAGGCTCCATTTGAAATCTTTTGTTCAGCTCTTTTACTTCATCATTTCTTCCTTTCACTTTAGCTACTCGACATTCAAGAGCAAGCTTCAGAGTCTCTTCTGCCTTCCGTTTTGGTCTTTTCTTTCTTTCCTGTCTTTTTAATGACCTCTTGCTTTCTTCGTGTATGATATCCTTGATGTCATTCCACAACTTGTCTGGTCTTGGATCCTTAGTGTACAACATGTCAAATCTATTCTTGAGAAGGTCTCTAAATTCAAGTGGGATATACTCAAGGTTCTACTTTGGCTCTTGTGGACTTGTTCTAATTTTCTTCAATTGAAACTTGAACTTGCATAGGAGAAATTGATGATCTGTTCCATACTGGGCCCCCGGCCTTGTTATATCTGATGATATTGAGCTTTTCCATTGTCTCTTTCCACAAATATAGTTGATTTGATTCCTGTCTATTGCATCTTGGAGGTTCATGTGTATAGTCACTGTTTATGTTGGTGAAAAAAGGTATTGGCAGTGAAAATGTCGTTGGTCTTGCAAAATTCTATCATGGATCTCTGGCATTGTTTGCATCACCAAGCCCAGATTTTCCAACTATTGATCCTTCTTTGTCTCCAACTTTCGCATTCTAATCACCAGTAATTATCAATGCATCCTGATTGCATGTTCGATAAATTTCAGACTGCAGAAGCTGGTAAAAAATTTTCAATTTCTTCACCTTTGACCTTAGTGGTTTTTGCGTAAATTTGAATAATTGTCATATTAACTGGTCTTCCTTTTAGGCGTATAGTTATTTTCCTATCACTGACAGCATTTTACCTCAGGATAGATCTTGAAATGTTCTTTTTGATGATGAATTCAATGCCATTCCTCTTCAAGTTGTCATTGCCGGCACAGTAGCCCATATGACTGTCTGATTCAAAATGGACGATACTAGTCCATTTCAGCTCACAAATACCTAGGATATCAATGTTTATGCATTCTATTTCATTTTTGATGATTTTCAATTTTCCTAGATTCATACTTTGTACATTCCTAGTTCTAATTAGTAATGGATGTTTGCAGCTGTTTCTTCTCATTTTGAGGTTGACTCTACTTTAAGGAGGCAACTCTTCCCCAGTTGTATTTTGAGTGCCTTCCAACCTGGGGGGGGGGGCTTATCTTCTGGCAATATATTAAACAATATTTGCTGCTATTTGTAAGGTTTTCACTGGCTAATTCTTTTCAGAAATAGACCACCTGGTCCTTCTTAGTCTGTCTGAGTCTAGAAGGTAGTCTTCCTAGTCTGTCTCAGTCTGGAAGCTCAGCTCAAACATCCATGGGTGACCTTGTTGATATTTGAATAGCGGTGGCATAGCTTCCAGCATCACAGCAACACAAAAGCCCTTGCAGTATGACAAATTGACAGACACGTGGGGTATATATATATTTGTGTCTGCTAACGAGTGTGTTCATTTTTTCCATTTTAAGAAGATGTATTATAAGAGATATAGAAAAAAGACACTGTTTAAGAGATTTATTAAAAATAACTTTAATATGGTCAAAAGTTTTATCTGTCTAACTAAAGTTTATTGCTTTAATTTATGAAATTTTTAAGAGCCTTAACATTAAATAATATATAAAACAAAGAAATGGGTTCCTCACTGTTAAAATAACAAAAATTTTCTTTGATTTCTGAGTTAAAGGGTTAATTTATTCTTTGTGTAATCTGCCTCAACGACAAAGGTTCATCCTCTCATTAGAATGAAATTCCTGAGTCAGAAACCAAGCCACATGGCTGGAGAGAAAAAAGATTGTATAAATGAGAGGTTTATTTAATATGTTATAAATTACATGGAATGTGTAGTCGAAATCAAGTGAAACGCCTGATTCTCTCTGGGTCAAAATTTGTATGATAGTATTTCCTCTTACGTTTTTATCTAATATTAGACAACAAATGCATAATATTATGCCATAATTTTATTTTTATTTCTTTATTGCTAACTTGGCCGCAACTTTATTTTTTTTAAATCTAGCATCAAAACCAATGGTTTGACTGGGACATTCACATCATTTACCTATGAAGTCTTTTTATGACTCTTCAGGTATTTAGAGACTTGATAATCTTTGTATATCCTGACTATATAGTATTATGTCTAAAAATTATTATATAATGTGTTATATCTGAAGCTCTTTAAAAATAAGTTTAATCATGTTTTAAAATTTTTTTCTAAAGTTTTTTTTAAACTGACTTTATTTGGCTCTGAATTTCTATAATTAAGAGTATCATCTTTATAAATTAATCATGGCCATATTAAGATTTGTTTTCTACAGATAAGTTTTTACTTTACTGATTTGCTGAAAACATTTGATCAAAATATCTCAACAAAAAGATGGACTATATTAGACTTACGAAAAGAACTGTGACTAGACTGAATCAAGATTTCCTAAACTCTTATGTAGAAGCAGATGGGTTCACAGACTGCAGCTGATCCAGAATCACATGGAACAGAAATTACATAAGACTAAGTAAAGAAATATTATGGGTTTATGTGGGAACATTGTTGATGTTTTAAGGTCCTGCTTTCTGGATATGAAAAACCATCTTCTTTTCTCCTAAATTATTTAACTGATGAGTTTAGGTATTGTAACTCTTGAAATAGAATTTCTTATTGGTAAACTTAGCAAAGTTGTAAATATTATAACCAGAGAAGTGTCTGAAATTCATTCCAGTTATGATTTTACAAAATAGAATAACATTAGATTTCATATTAGTTTTCTCAAAGAACAGTTTTGTGACATTTCTGCTTCTGAGAAAGTGACCCATGACTGTTAATAGGTAAACCAATGAGAGGCAGTTTGCCCTCAGGAAGAACACCTAGTATGCTTTAAACATATTAACTGAAGACCTCCAACAGGAGAGTTTCATCCTGTCTTATCTTGCTAATCATGTATTCTCTAATAAAAATTTGGTTGTCACATGTAAATTTTACTATACCTTCTGTTTCCTCTAGACAAACTTTATGTACTCCTTATGGATATATGTTTTTGTGTGCTGGATCCAACTATACTATTTTAAATGATCCCTTTCCAACTGACAATGAGTTTATGTGGGCAATCTCTTGTTTAGATTCCTGGTGAATGCATCAGCAACACGTTTTGAGAATTTTAAGATTACCTTTAGATATTCACAGTAATAATGCTAGTAAATATTGAAAAACCAAAAAACCATTGCCATTGCATCTATTCTGACTCAGAGTGACCCTATAAGACAGAGTAGAACTTCCCCATAGTGTTTCCAAGTGGTGTCTGGTGGATTTGAACTGCCAACTTTTGGTTAGCAGTCATAGCTCTTAACCACTACTTCACCAGGGTTTCCAAATATTGAAAAGGTAATGTTAAATTGTTATACATTATAAAATGAGAGTCAAAAAGAAACCAATTGGTCTGATACTCAGGGTAGGGTTGCTAGCTTTAATTCCTATTATGGTATAGTTAAATTGAAAAAAACTCTGTAAGAAATTTATCAATCATTATGGGACAAATAACAGACCAAGTTGATAATGAGGTAAAAATACAACAGTAGTCTCTGACCTCATTAGTCAAGGTTACATGAGATAACAAAATAGCCTTAGTTTTTTTAGCCCAAGAAAGGGTAATCTGTACTGTAGCAAATATTTCTTGTTGTATTCAGAAAAATAACGCAAGAGAAATAAAACAGGATACACACAGAATTAGGCAACAAGCTACTTGGATACACATTATAACACCCTTACAAATGCCAGATTTACTTGGTTAGTTACCATCAAGAATAAATACATGAGCTAAATCACTATTACAAGAAATAATAATATTCTTAATCTGCATCCTGATAGTATTAGGTATAATAAAACTTATCTTCTATTGTTCTACACACCTTAAAAAAAAAAACCCTCAGACTAAAATGTTGATGTACGTTGAATCTGCTCACTTCGGCAATGCAACTGATAGGAACGTTGCTCTTACTTAAGATCCTGGAGAAGAACCAGATGGTATCCTGTGAAAAACAACACCATGAGTTTAAAGAGCCTGCTGTGGCCACCATCTAAGGGCTAGATTAAGTCCAGGTATTAATCATCAATGTGTTATCTCGAGTCTCCAATCAAAAGAAAAGAATGATTTAGGAGATAATATTGGAGCCATTATTCCCTGTCCTTGAGCATAAAAAATGTGACCCAGCTGGAGTTGGACTCACAAAGACTCACAAAGACACATCAACTGGTCCCTGAGGTATAAAGACAATAGCTAAGACAATCTTAAAAAAATATCTTTTAGGGAAACATTCACATTTAACAGGGCATAAAAGCCACTCTTTTTGTTTTAGTATTTAATAAATAGTCAGATATAAACCAACAAGATGTCAATAGCCACAATGAAAGGTCTGGATCCAATATTTGCCCCTCCCTGAGAATATGCCAAACAATTCCAAGACAGGCTATAGTTCAAAATGGACACTGGTCCTGAGTGAGCAATGCCCAAAAAGAAATGGAAGGAATGAGACAAAGCCTCCACAGTGGTGCATTAAGACTCCTCTTTTTTTTTCTTGGCTTCCTCTCCCACAGTGTTGCATTAAAAGTCTCGTTTCCTTTGCTGGACTTCCTCTCCCCAGCTTTGCAGTTAAATCCTTCTTAAATTTGGAAGTTATATGTAAATCTCATTGGGCTTGCATAGTATGATTAAGAATGTTGCTGACGTAACTTGTATGAACTCCCTACTTGTAAATTCCTTAAAAGTAACTTTTCTCCTCTCCCTTGGAGAGCAGTCTTGGTGGCAGCAGCTCTGACTGACTACTTTTCCATGTGCAACAAAATAAATGTGTCTTTCCTGTTCTCCCACCTTGGTCTCTCATTTACTGGCCAATATGAGTCATGACAAGCAAGAACCTGGGGTTTCCACCCAGTAACAGTGGTAGTGTAGTGATTAAGAGATATGGCTGCTAACCAAAAAGTCAGCAGTTCGAATCCACCAGCCGCTCCTTGGAAACACTATGGGGCAGTCCTACTTTGTCCTATAGGGTCTCTATGAGTCGGAATCGACTCCATGGCAAAGGGTTTTGTTTTGTTTTTTCATTCAACCCACTCTCGTTTACCTGCAGCCTGAGCCTTGGTGAAGGGAAGAGGAGAATCAGACTCGTACTGAAATGAGAACGCTAACATTTATTATTCATAATCATCTCCAAAGAACTTTTAGTCCTCTGAAGAGGAAGCCATCAGCTTTTAAGTCAAAAACTTACTCAGTCTACAAAGTTCCGGCTCAAGCAGGGAATAACAGAATCCTAGTTTTCGAGTGGTGATTGCTTCCCCCAGGTGCAACTGACTATATGCTTTTGTTTGTACACTCTGGAATGACTCCGGGATGTTAAATTTAGCAGTCTCTAGCCAGATTATACAGCAGGTCACTCTTTATAAGAAATTATTGCTGTTTAAATTCAATATCAAAGCACCGGGGAACCAACCATGATCATCCTAGGCTAATGAAATTCTGGGCAAAGGCTGTCATCATTGCCTTCCTCTTCTCCTGAAATGTTGGTTACTCAAAAATTCAAGTAAAAACACAGCAGCCGTCTCTTGCTGTTGCCCAGAAAGTTAAGTAATAACATATTTGAAACTTTAGTCTGAAAGTTCAGTAATGTTAATGATCTCATTCATTACTTGGCATTGAGATGTGTTAGGAGCTGAGGTTGGTATAATCCAAAAAGGTGGTGATTTGTGGTTTGTCACCATTGCATTTTATAGGAAAGAAATATAAAAGTGAGCTTTTGTATCCTCCATCCCCTCAAAAAGGCTTCTTAAAATGTTGCTTTGGTGTTTATCTCTCTTGAAAATCCCAAGACCTATTGAAACAACTTCTTCTGGCTTTAGGTATTGGTCTCTTTAATACCCATTTCTCTGCAAGTCAGAAGCCAATTACTTGCTCAATGTTTTTAGCTAAGTAAGAAAGCATAGTTGTGTGACTAGAGGTTTGACTGAGAAATCAAAGACTAAAATCCCTGGCTCTATCACTGATTGATAGAAGCAAAATTTGCCTCTTAATGATCTCCTTGTCCCCCCCCCCCCGCCTTTTTTTAATTAAGAAATTGCTAAGTACCTACTTTGCCAAGGATATTTTGAGGATGTTATTGCCT
The DNA here is from genome assembly GCF_000243295.1 of Trichechus manatus latirostris. Lineage (NCBI taxonomy): Eukaryota > Metazoa > Chordata > Mammalia > Sirenia > Trichechidae > Trichechus > Trichechus manatus. The sequence goes on from NW_004443996.1 coordinate 6,138,371, forward strand.
GGGTTTATAAAGTGCACTAAGAATCCACATTGCTCAGAATGTTCTACATATATTTTTAAATGGTTTAGAGAAAACCCAAGCCATGGATGGATTGTATTTTAAATATAAATATTTTATCTTGGGTAGTCTCATAACTCGTGTTTGGTTGAAGCTTTGTTTGAGGTAATGTGTTATGAGACCAAGACAAATTCTCTTAGCTTCCAGTTGTTCTGCAGTTCCTGGAGCCATTTTTCTTTTAATCTGGGAGTCCTGGTGAAGCTTCTCAGCTTTGTGCTAAAACAAATGTGTTACTGATCTTTAGAAATAAAAACAAACCCACTCCAGTAAACTAGCCTCTAAATCTACCTAAGTCTAAGCTAATGGTTGAAACACTCATAAATTTGTGACCTAAATGCTAAGGTGAATATTGACAAATATCTACAGAAGGGTAAACTTTATGAGTCAATTTTATAGGAAGGGAAACCTGGATGGATTATTCCCATCTGGCAATTCTAGGAACAGGAAGTCTTTACAACAGGGTTTCTCAATCTTGGCACTACTGACATCTTGGGTTGAATAATTGATTGTTGTGGGAAGGCTGTCCTGTGCACTGCAGGACATTTAGAAGCATCCCTGGCCTCTACGAACTAGACGTCAGTAGCACTCTCCTCCCACTGTGTGACAATAAAAAACTATCTCCTCCAGACATTGTCAAATGTCCCCTGGGAGGAAAAATCACCCTTTTTTGAGGATCATTGGTCTATATGATGTGAATAAGATACTTTACCTCCCCCACTTTCCTGCTTCATTTTGTAAACTTCAACTATTAAGATTCCTTTCTTCAGCTTAAAGATTATCTCAGGGCAATAGTTTCAGGGTTTCATCTTTAAACCTTAAAGCAAAAATATCCCCTGAAGTCTTCTTAAAAACAAACAATAGTTTAGCTTAACTAGTAAAAGACATCTGCCTGAGCTTTATGTTCCTTTAAGAACTATCTGTCTGGGATCCAAGTGACAACAACAACTTTAAATATGACAGGAACCTTAGGGGGCAGTGAATTTGTGTTAATGAAGGAGGAACAAATCAGAAAAGGGAGGTGAGGATGATTGCACAACTTGAAGAATGTAAACAATACCTTTGTTGAATTCATGCACACTTTGCTGTGCATATTCTCAACAAAAACAACAGGAAAATAAATAAATAAAATTTTAAAAAGTTTCCTTTCTTCTGAATAAAGCAGTGTTTTATGAGTAATCCTCTTTTAAAATATAGACACCATTAGGAGAATAAACAAATTAAGCTGTAAGTGGTCATTAGCATTTACCAACAATTCATTTAAAATAATTATAATATCTGACTCTTTCATATGCATTATTATACACAATTAAGAGACTGAGCTTTGGCTCAGACAAACCTGAATTCCAGTTTGAGATCTACCACTTATCTACACTGACTTGGGACAAAGTTCATTAAACTTCTCTACTCTTCAGTCTCTTCATCTGTAAAATGGAAGTTTAATACTATCAATCTTGTTGGTTTTTTACAGGAATAAATAAAATATAATGAACATATGCTGTTTAGCACAGTGTATGGCTTAATAAATACTAGTTATTATGTTGTTATTGTTATTTTGTTTAATAAGAACCTAGTGAGGAGGATATTAGTATTATTCCTATTTAGGAAATGACATATGTGATAATGTATGTAAAATCACTTTCCAAATAGTAAGTTATCACTTAGTAGAGATAAGGTAAAGTAACTTATTCAGTGTTACAACTGACTACTGAACCTGGGCTCATATGTAGGTCTTCTGACTTCAAATACTTTTCACCTGCTTAACAGAATTTAGAACCCTAAGGAATGTAAATTTTGACTTGGAGAGGTGGAGGAAGATGGAGGCATAATTTGAAGAACTGAGAAAGACCTAGATAAATCAGTTCTGGTAGGAAGCCCTGGGCAGTAGTCAGTCACGGAGCACTCAAAAGAACCAAGTTATGTATGCTGAGAATAGGGAAAAGTGAAAAAGATGTTTCAGTTGAGCCAGGCCCATTCTCTGACACTTGCTTGGTTAAACAAACTACTCTGGCTCTTTCAGGCCCACCGTTAACATTTTATTGTTATTAGTCGCTGTTGAGTTGATTCTGACTCATGTCAACTCTAGGCCTAGAGAAACAGTATAAGTGGAGGTCACCAGGGCCCACAGTCCACCTTCCTTTTTTCCCACTTTCAGCTCTATCCTGAACCACAAGAACCTCTTGGGCGTGTGTGTGTACATCTCTGTCCATACATTCAAACTCCATCTACCACCTCCCACCTTGTAATCCACAAAGAGCTATCCCTTGGCCACACCTAAGACCCAAGGGTGCATACACTTGTGGGTTATTCCATGCTTGGGAGGATGCATTCAAGTAAGAGACCCACTCAAATCCTGGAAATCAGATGGTTAACCACTTGAGCAGAAAAATATATAATTTTGGGTACCTGGAGTATGGTTTAGAAAAGAGAGTTCAGTCTTCAGGTACAGTATGTACCCTTGACATTGTGGAAGGAAGTAGCTGGAGGAGGATCAAAAGCAGAACATTCTAAAGCACAAGGCCTAGTTTCTCAGTTCTAACAGTGATACTGAACTCCTCTGTCTGAAGTTCTGTACCTCTTTTTCATTTTTCCTGAGCAAGTTGTGTAAGTCCTCTGTATTAAGTTTCATGTGTGATGGTTAAGATCGTGTGTCAGCTAGGCTGGGCCATGATTCTCAGTGTTTATATGTGATCACTCCCATGATTGAATATGCTGTGAGTAGCCAATCAGTTGAAAGGGAGTTTCCTTGGGGGTGTGGCCTGCATCTGAATATATATGTTCTGGCTTTTTGCTCACTCTGGATCCCGCAGCTGCCTCTTGTTCATCTGACCTCCAGTTGTTGGGACTTGAGCTAGCAGTTTATCTGCCAATCCTGGGATTTGTTGATCTTCACAGCCTGTGAGTGGAGTCCTGCTTTCCAACCTGCAAATCTTGGGTTTGCCAGCCCCTACAGCTACGTGAATGAGGAGAAGCATCTATCCTAATCCAAGGACTTGGGACGTTCCAGCTTCTACCATTGCGCGAGCTGTTTCTTTGATATTAATCTCTCTATATATATATTTATACTCTTTACTGGTTTTGCTTCTCTAGAGAACCCAGCCTAAGATACTAAGGCTGCCATAACAAAATATCACTAACCGGGTGACTTATAAGAACAGAATTTATTGCCTCACAGTTCTGTAGTCTGAGAGTCTGTGATTAGAGTGTCGGCTGTTTTTAAATTCTCCTGAGGCTTTGAGGGAAAATTTGCTCTATGCCTTCGTCCCACCTTCTGATAACTCAAGGCATTCCTTGGCTTGCTGCTGTGGCATCACATGGACACATGAAGTCCTTCTTCTCTTTCTCTTCTCTTTTATAGGACATCACTGAGACTGGATAATGACCCACCCTACTCTGGTATGATCTCGTGTTAACTGAATGATAATATTGTCAAAGACCTTACTTTGAAACAAGGTAACATTCACAGGTACCAGCTGTCAGGATTTGAACATGTCTTTTTAGGGGACACAATCCAATATTTGGCATCCCCCAAAGCTCTACTTTCTCCTATGATGTTCATCTAATCTTAACAATGAACATAAATTCTTTGGGAACAGGGGAGTAGAACACAGGATTGCTAAAGGTTTACTGAGACTCACAGTTTTCAGGCATTGTTTTAGGAGAGAACCTTTTGGGGTCCAAAAGAATATTTCTAACTGTGGACATTTTATAGTTGTAAAAATATAGGGAACACAACATTTCCCAATTCAATATTTTTCACATGTACACTTCAGCTCGTGAGAAAAATATTACTGAAAAAGAAAGAACAGTTAACGATTGTCAGATCTAGCTAATTGAAAAGTTAAGCCAGACATATTCAATTTCTAGGATGCCTACTTAATTAATTCAGCAAACATTTATTAAGGATTTTATAAGCTGTCAAGCACTATTCTAGGTGTGTTGCTACATGGGACCGCAGAAGGGGTTTAGGTAAGGAGGGAGAAAGAGGAGTCAGGATTTCCAAATGATATCATGTCTAAACTGATTTTTAATAGATAAATTAGTCAAGGGAAGAGAGAGAGAGAAAGAGATATGTGTGTGTGTTTGTGTGTGTGTCTGTGGTGTGCAAGCATGCCTGCATGTTGAGTGATGTAGGGATAAAGTATTCTAAGTGGGCTAGCCATACCTTAACTTCAAATATTAATATTTATATAATAAATATTATTTCCATTTTACAGATACAGAAACTGAGGTTGAGAGATTAAATGACTTGCTCAAGTCCACATAGCTACTACATTTTTTAGCTCAAAACCAAGCCAAGCAGGTCTGTCTAAGTCGACAGTCTGAATTTTCTATGATATATACCCTCCTCTCTCCAGTCAAGTCTTACCAGAACTAGGGTATCCTAAGCTTAAAAAAAAAAAAAAAAAAAAAAAAACCTGGCAAGTTTTCTATGGCATTTTTATGGTGTTAGGTTACATTTTCTTAGTGAGAAAACACACATACACACACGTACACACAAACTACCCAATTCATGTTTATTAAATGAATGAATAAAGTATTTGAGGCAGGAAACATTTATTGAAGTCTTCTATCCGAAAATCAGTATGCTTCTACTAGATACTGAGGAGGAAGCAGGCAACATCCCTATTTTTAAACGAAATTATATATTTCAAGTATGTGATATAAGTGATATATTTGCTAATGGTATATTTAATCAAGAAAATTATATATTTTCAAAGTAACTGAAAAGTAAGCTGCAATATAAGAAGCTATGTAGGAGAATTGCAAAGTACTGGGAAGGTTGAGAGATTAATTTGAAAAGAAGGAACAGGGTAAAGTCTTCCTGGAAATGTGCTATTTAAACTGGACTATAATGGACATATAGGCTTTTCCCAGCCAAGTATTAGGGATGGACAATCTAGGCAGAGGAAATCAGTCTAAGCAAAATCACAAAATTGGGAAAATATAAAGGTAGGATAGAATAATAACTAAGTCCTTAAGGACTCCAGAGTCAGATTATATATGAGTTAAAATCCAGCTCTAGAACTTCCTGGAAGATGATGGCATAAGAAGTTCCATACTTCAGTCCTCCTACATGATCCACTAGGAAAACAACCAGAAACTGGTAGATACAACTCTACGTGATCTCTGAAAACCAATAAGAGGGTTGCAGCAACTAAGAAAATGGTGAATCAAGAAAAATACAATTTTTAAACAATAGAAAAAATTATAATGTCTACTGCCTGTGATCCTCCTCCTCCCCAGCCTGGTGGTGAGAGTGGCAGGGGAACAGATCTGCACTCTCAGAGAGAAAGCCAGATCTCTGACTCTGGAGTGAACAAAGAAGATATTGCTAACAGATCATAGTGTGTGTCTGTTATGATCTGTCTAGAAGCTGCCTGAAGGATTGATTCAGTGTGCTCCCTTATGTGTGACCTGCCTCAGAGCTCATATAGGGCAAGGAGTGGGGGTGGGAGTGGCAAGCAGTGCCTAAAGGCAATAACTAACTTTAGCCATCTGTGACTTAATAGGACAATTGGAGCCTCCAATTAACACTGAAGGGCTGAAGAAGAAGCCAAAGAGAGAATTTCTTTCAGAAATTAGCACTTTCAAAACTGCTTTGCATATGTGGGAATTGAGAAAGCTACACAGAGACTCAGGACAAAATGTACTGCAAGCAAGCTTATGTGTTGAAGGAGGGCCGAGATTCAGAGTCAAGTTACAAAGATTTGGAGGGGAGGGATTTTTTATCCCTGGAGTACAAGGAAATCTCTTTCAAAACACTAGCCAGGCACAGCTGGAGAACATAGTCTTTGTTATGCATGCATACCCCAGACGGAAACATTGGCAAAATTAGTTAGAGGGGAGGTCACTCAACACAGACTACTATAGCCTTCAACAAGTTTTAAAATAATTCCAAAATCTGGGGAAGAGAAAGAATCTGAATTTCAGAGCTAACATATTACAATATTCAAATATCCCAGTTTCAACAAAAATCACAAAAACGTACAATGAAACAGGAAATTATAACCCATTCAAAAGAACAATATGAAGTGATAGAAATGTTCCTATAGAAGCCGAGATAATGGATAGATAGGAAGACCTTGTACAGAAATAGTGGAGCTAAAAATAAAATAACTGAAATGAAACATTCAATGAAGAGGATCAACAACAGATTTGAGCTGGCAGAAGAAAGAATCAGTGAACTAGAAGGTAAGACAATTGAAATTATTGAGTCTGAAGAGAAAACAAAAAGAATGAAGAAAAGTGAACAAAGCCTAAAGAATTGTGGGACACCTTCAAGGGAACTAATATATGCATTATGGGAATTCCAGAAGAAAAAGAGAGAAAGAAAGGGACAGAAAGAATATTTGAAGAAGTAATGGCAGAGAACTTATCACATTTGACAAAGAACATGAATCTATACATTCAAGAAATTCAACAAACTCCAAGTAAAATTAGACTGAAAGAGACCCACACCAAGACACTTTATAATCATTCTTTAAAAACAAACAAAAAGAGAGACTCCTGAAAGCAGCAAGAGAGAAGTAAAACATCAACTACAAAAAAACTTCAATAAGATTAAGTACCAATTTCTCCTCAGAAACCTTGAAGTCCAGAAGGCAGTGGGATGACATGTGTAAAGTGCTGAAAGAAAAGAACTGTCAAGCAATAATTCTATATCTAGAAAAACTGTCCTTTAAGAATGAGGAGGATCAAATTAAGATAGTCCCAGTTTGGATGTGTCTATTAAGCTTCCATGACCTTGCCTCGTACAAGTTGTGTTGGCTTCCCCAGTATTGAATACTGTCTTACCCTTCACCGAAGTTACCACTTAAATATTGTCTATTTAGTGTTTTTCCACCCCATCCCTCCCCTCCCTCTTAACCATTGAAGATTGTTTCTTTTTGTCTGTAAGCCTTTTCATGAGTTTTTATAGCAGTGGTCTCATACAATATTTGTCCTTTTTTGGTTGAACGATTTCATTCAGCATAATGCCCTCCAGAGTCGTCCATGTTGTGAAATGCTTCCAGATTCATCATTGTTCTTTATCGTTGCATATACTCCATTGTGTGTATGTACCATAGTTTGTTTATCCATTCATCTGTTAATAGGCATCTAGGTTGTTTTCATCTTTTTACTGTTGTGAATAATGCTACAATGAACATGAGTGTGCATATGTCTATTCGTGTGATGACTCTTATTTCTCTAGGATATATTTCTAGGAGTTGGATTGCTGGATCATATGATATTTCTATTTCTAGATTTCTAAGGAAGCATCATATCATTTTCCAAAATGGTAGTATCACTTTGCATTCCCATCAGCAGTGCATAAGAGTTCTGATCTCCCCATAGCCTCTCCAACATTTGTTATTTTCTTTTTGATTCATGCCAGTGATGCTGGGGTGAGATGCTATCTCACGGTGGTTTAGATTTGAATTCCTTTAATGGCTAGTGATCACGAGCATTTCCTCATGTGTCTATTGGGCTCTTTAATGTCTTCTTTAGTGAAGTGTCCATTCATTTCCTTTGCCCATTTTTTAATTGTATTATTTGTCTTTTTGTTATAGAGGTGTTAGATTTTCCTGTAGATTTTAGAGATTGGAACTTTGTCTGATTTGTAATAGCCAAAATTTTTTTCCCAGTCTGTAGGTTCTCTTTTTACTCTTTTGTTGAAGTCTTTTGATGAGAACAAGTATTTAATTTTTAGAAGATCCCAGTTATTTAGCTTGTCTTCTTGAGTTTGTGGGTCCTTAGTTATGGTTTGTATCCTGTTAATGCCATATATTAGGACCTCTAGAGTTGATCCTACTTTTTCTTCTATGATCTTTATAGTTTTTGGCTTTATATTTAGGTCTTTGATCCATTTTGAATTAGTTTTTGTGTGTGGTGTGAGTTATGAGTCCTGTTTCTTATTTTGCAGATGGATATCCAGTTTTGCCAGCACCATTTATTAAAAAGACTGTCTTTTCCCCATTTGATGGACTTTGGGCCATTGTCGAAGATCAGGTGACCATAGGTAGATGGATTTACAGATGGGATCTCAGTTCTGTTCCATTGGTAAATGTATTTACCATTGTACCAGTACCAGGCTGTTTTGACTACCGTAGCTGTATAGTACGTTCTAAGGTCAGGTACTGTGAGTCTTCCTACTTTATTTTCCTTCTTCACTAATGGTTTATTATCCAGGGCCACATCCTTTTCCATATAAAGTTAATGATTAGTTTTTCCATCTCTTTAAAGAATGTTGTTGGTATTTGGATTGAGATTGCTTTGTATTTGTAAATGGCTTTGAGTAGACTTGTCATTTTCACAATGTTGAGTCTACCTATCCATGAGCATGGTATGTTTCTCCATTTATGTAGATCACTTTTGGTTTCTTGCAGTAATGTTTTGTAGTTTTCTTTGTATAGGTCTTTTGAATCCCTGATTAGATTTATTTCAAAGTATTTTATTTTTTAGCGGCTATTATAAATAGTATTGTTTTTCTGATTTCCTTCTCATCATTCTCTTTATTGGTGTATAGGAATCTAACGATTTTTGTTTGCTACACTGCTGAATCTTTCTATTACTTCAGTAGTTTTCTCATGGAGTCTTTGGGTTTGCTATGTATAGTATCATATCTTCCACAAATAGGGACTGTTTAACTTCTTCATTACAAAGTTGGATGCCCTTTATTTCTTTTTCTTGCCTTATTGCTCTAGCTAGGATTTCCAGCACAATGTTAAATAGGAGTGGTGATAAAGGCATCCTTGACTTTTTCCTCTTCTCAAGGGGAATGTTTTTAGCCCTCTCTCCATTAATAATTATATTGACTGTTGGTTTTGTACAGACGTCCTTTATTATGCTGATAAATTTCCCTTCTATACCTTTTTTACTGAGAGTTTTTATCAGGAATGTATGTTGGACTTTGTCAGATGCTTTTCTGCATCAATTGAGATGATCAAGTGATTCTTTTCTTTCCTTTTATTTATGTGGTGGATTATGTTGATTGATTTTCTAATGTTGAACCATCCTTAAATAGCTGATATGAATCCTACTTGATCATGGTATATTTGTTTTTTGATATGATGCTGAATTCTATTGGGTAAAATTTTGTTGATAATTTTTGCATGTGTATTCATGAGAGATACTGGTCTGTAATTACTTTTTTGTGGTGTCTTTGCCTGGATTTGGTATCAGGGTTATGCTGGCTTCATAGAATGAATTCATAAGTTTTGCTTCCTTTTCTATGTTCTGAAATACTTTGAGCAGAACTGGTGTAAACTCTTCTCTTAATGTTGAAAGAATTCCCCAGTGAAGCCATCAGGGCCAGGGCTTTATTTTGTTTGGAGTTTTTTAAAATTAGTTTTTCAATCTCTTCTCTTGTTATAGGTCTGTTCAGATTTTCAACGTCATTTTGTGTTATTTTGAGTAAGTCGTGTATGTCTTGAAATCCATCCATTTCCTCTAGGCTTTTTTTTTTTTGTTATAACAAGGATTAGATTATTAGATATAAAGTGGTTAGAAGAACTCCAGGCACATTGCTGCTGTTGTTAGTTGCTGTTGAGTCTATTCCAACTCATGGCAACATAATGAAATGTTGCCCCATCCTACACCATCATCGTGATTGTTGGTATGGTTGAGTTCATTATTGAGGCTATTGTGTCGATCTATCCCACTGAGGCTTTCCCTCATGTTTATTGGCCCTCCACTTTGACAACCAAAGCGTTCTTTTCTAGCAATTGGTCTCTCTTGATGTTGTGTCCAAAGTAAGCGAGTCAAAGTCTCACCATCCTTGCTTCTAAGAAACACTCTGGTTTTATTTCTTCTAAGTCTGGTTTGTGCATTCTTTTGGCAGTCTATGGTATAGTCAATATTCCTCTACTACTTCTTTTTTTTAATTGTAGCTAAATGAACTTTACATTTCAAGTTAGATTCCCACACAAAATTTTATACATTCATTGTTATGTGACCCTAATTGCTCACCCCATTCTGTCACAGCACACTCCTCCTTTCCTTTTCTGATTCCCCATGACCATTCAACCAACTCTTAAAGCTCTCTGACTTCCCATCTCACCTGTGGACAGAAGCTGCCTCTTTGGTCTCTTGTATCTACTTGATTAAGAGGCACACTCTTCACGAGTATCACTTTATATCCCACAGTCCAGTCCGATCCCTGTCTGAAGAGTTGGCGTCAGAAATTATTTTAGTTCTGGGCTGATAGAGAGTCCAGGGGACATGCTTTCCTGGGTACCTCCAGTCTCAGTCAGAACAACAAGTCTGGTCTTCTTACTAGAATTTGAGTTCTGCACATCATCTTTCTGCTGCTCCGTCAGGGACTCTCTGTTGTGTTCCCTGTCAGGACGGTCATTGGTGGTAGCCAGGCACCATTTAGTTCTGGTCTCAGGATGATGAAGTCTCTGGTTTATGTGGCCCATTCTGTCTCTTGGGCTAATACTTTCCTTGTTTCTTTGGTGTTCTTCATTCTCCTTTTACTCCAGGTGGTTGGGACCAATTGATGCATCCTAGATGGTCGCTTGCAAGCTTTTAAGACCCCAGACGCCACTCACCAAAATAGGATGCAGAATATTTTCTTAATAGCTTTGTTATGCCAATTGACTTAGATGTCCCCTGAAAACATGGTCCCCAGACCCCTACCCCTACTACTCTGTCTCTCAAAGTATTTGACTGTATTCAGGAAACTTCTTAGCTTTGGTTTAGTCCAGTTGTGCTGACTTCCCCTGTGGTGTGTGCTGTCCTTACCTTCGCCAAAGATAATTCTTATCTACGATCTAGTTAGTGAATAACCCTCACCCTCCCTCCCCCCTCCATAACCATCAAAGAATGTTTTCTTCTGTGTTTAAACCTTTTCTTGAGTTCTTATAATAGTGGTCTTATACAGTATTTGTCCTTCTCCTCTAGGCTTTCAAATATGTTGGAGTAGAGTTTTTCTTAATATTCTGTTATGATCCTTTTTATTTCAGTTGAGTCTGTTGCAATGTTTACATTTCATTTCTTATTTGGGTTATTTGTGTCCTCTCCTGTTTTCCTTTTGTAAATTTGGCCAGTTATTTGTCAATTTTTTGATCCTTTCAGAGAACCAACTTTCGGTTTTGTTGATTCTTTCTATTGTTTTTCTAGTCTCTATTTCATTTATTTCTGCTTGGATCTTTATCGTTTCCTTTCTTCTGGTGGCTTTGGGATTCTTTTGCTATTCTCTTTCTATTTGTTCTGGTTGTGTAGTTAATGTTTTGATTTTGTCCCTATCTTCTTTTTTGATATGTGCATCTGTTGGTATAAATTGACCTCTGATCACTGTTTTTGTTGTATCTCAAAGATTTTGGTATGATGTGTTTTCATTCTCATTTGAGTCTAGAAACTTTTTGATTCCATTTCTGATTTTTTTCTATTTCCCAGTGGTATTTAAGCAGGGTGTTATTCAGTTTCCAAGTAATTTATTTCTTTTCCTTGCTATTCCTGCTTTTAATTTCTACTTTGATGGCATTGTTGTCAGAAAAGATTCTTTGTGTTATCTCAGTGTTTGGATTTTTTGAGAGTTGCTCTGTGGCATAAGATATAATCTATTCTGGAGAACTTTCTATGTGCTTTGGAAAAGAATGTGTCCTTTGCAGCTGTTGGGTGGAGTGTTCTATATATGTATACGAGGTCAAGTTGGCTAATTGTGCCCTTTAGGTCTTCTGTATCTTTGTTGAGTTTCTTTCTAGATATTCTGTGCTTTACTGACAGTGGTTTATTGAATTCTCGTAGTTTTTTGGTGGAGCTGTTAATTTCTCTTTTCAGTACTGTTGGAGTTTGTTTTGTGTATTTTGGAGTCCTGTCATTGGGTGCGTAGATGTTTATTATGGTTATGTCTTCATGATGGATCGTCCCTTTAATCATTATATAGTTCCCTTCTTTGTCTTTTATGGTGGATTTTGTGTTTAAAATCTGTTTTATCTGATAGTAGTCTTGCCACTTCTGCCTTTTTTGATATCTTTTTGCTTGATTTTTTCCCATTCTTTGATTTTTAATAAATTAATGTCTTTGCTTCTAAGATGTGTCTCTTGTAGACGGCATATTGATGGATCTTGTTTTTTTATCCGTTCTGTCACTCTCTGTCTCTTTATGGGTGCATTTAGGTCATTTATATTGAGTGCAATTATTGATAAGTGTGAGTTTATTGCTGTCACTTTGTAGTGCTTTTTTTGTGGTGCAGACGTTTTCTTTTTACTCACCTGGGATGACTCTGTTTTGTTTGTTGATTCTTTTTTTATTTCTTTTGTTTTTGTAGATTTTGTTTTTACTGAGAGTTTATGTTTTTCTTTTCTATTTTGATGAGTAGATTTGTTAACTTTCTTTGCATTTACCTTGAAATTTACCCTTATCTTCCTAGGTTTGAACCAGTCTTTTATTACTTGATATTGCCTTGCCTTCCTGTCCATTTGGAAGTTCTATACCTACATAATTCATTCCCTCTTTGATTTTTCTGACATTGTTGTAATTTACAGATTAACCTCTCTGATTCCCTGTTGTAAATCTTTTTTTTTTGGAATAGTTCTTGAGAGTTCATTTCCTAGGTTGACATCTGGCTGTTTTGATCTTATGTCCTAGATTCAGGCTATCTTCTGATGTAGTTTGTTCTCAAACCAAAGGACTCCGTTAATAATTCTTGTAAGTTTGGTTTGGTTTTTACATAGTCCCTTAATTTCTGTTTATCTGGAAATTTCCTAATTTCACCATCATATTTGAATGAGAATTTTGCAGGATATATTATTCTTGGTTGTTAATTTTTTTCTTGTGAGGTTTTATATATGTCATCCCATTGTCTTCTTGCCTGCATGGTTTCTGCCGAGTAATCAGAGCTTAGTCTTATTGTTTCTACCCTGTATGTGACTTTTCGTTTTTTCTTTAGCTGCTCTCAGGATATTTTATTTGTCTTTGGTTTTAGGGAGTGTGATTATGATGGGCCTTGTTCATTTTATTTTCAGGTCTATCCTATATGGGCTCGTTGAGCTTCTTGGATGGTCACCTTTTCATCTTTCATGATATTAGGGAAGTTTTCTGACAGCAATTCTTCAATGATCCTCTCTGTGTTTTCCATTTTCTCCCCCTGTTCTGGAACTCCTATCACTCGCCATTTTTTGCTTCTGATTGCATCCCACATGCCTGGGCTGCTTGGTGGTTTGATGTTCAGCACACGGTGCAGTTACGCGGGATGGAGGGGTGAAACTGTGATGTGTGCAGCTAAGATGGGTATAGAAGAGAAAAACAGGAGCCAAAAACACAAACAAGCAAAAAATAGTGCTAGGGGAGCTTGTCATTGGAGTAGAGAGATGAGAGACTATGTAATGGAGAAAAACAAAAAGGAGAAGAAGAATAAAAAAAGAAAAAGAAAAAAAATGAATAAATAAAAATTTGAAAGAAATGAAAAGCTCCCAGGGATCTCACCAGTGTGGCTGTGAGGTCTGGGGAAGTTGCTCCCAGGCCGTGAAGTACAGCCTGGCTAGAAGGCATAGATGTGTCACTCAGCTCCAGGTATTCAGGGGACAGGAAGAGAAGGAAAGTATAGAGAGATGAGAAACGGTTGTTCTGTCTCCTGCTGGAAGCTCTGTGAAGCTGCTTTCTCATACCCCTTGTTTGCTGGTCTCTGTTAGGAGTTCAAGATGGCAGATCCGTGCTGTGGTAGCTGATAGGAGACCTCTGCATGTATCTCTCCTCGCTGTCTGTTCTCTGTCAGTTTCTTATTCCATTCTGTGTTTGGCTGGGTTCTTTATCTCTTCATTTGATGCTTAGGGTTTCAAGATTGCTGTTTTCTCTTTTTGGCTTAGTTTTCCGCATCTTTGCTGTGGAAGGATGGCATGGTGCTTCTCCCTATATAGCCAAGTTGCCCGGAAATCCCAAGTTGCCTGGAAGTTTAATATACTAGGATTTACAGGGGTTGGTTCATAACTATGGGTTGTATGTAAGTCAGATATTTGTAATATGGGCACTGCTTGTATGTATTATTTAGAAGCACATTGTTTGATGGCCATGTGATGATAGAGGCAGATGAAGCTGCAAGCTAAGGAATGCAAGGGATTGCCAGGAGTCACCAGAAGCTAGGAGAGAGGCATGGAACAGTTACTCTTAAAACTCTCAGAAGTAATTAACAAAGCTGATACCTTGACTTGGACTCCTAATCCCCACAACTTCGAGACAATAAATTTCTGTTTTTTAAAACCACCCACTTCTGGTATTTTGTTATGGTAGTCCTAAGAAAATAATGCAGGTTTTGTTTGTTTTCTTTTGTTTGTTTTTGTTTTCCTACTGGGACATGGAATGTTGCTCTAACAAATACCCAGAAATGTTCAGGTAGCTTTGGTATTGGGTAACAGGTAGAGGCTAGAAGAATTTTACATGATTGGTAGTAAAAAGCCTAGATTGCCTTGAAGAGATTGTAGGTAGAATTATGACTATTAAAGGAGATTCTAGGGAGAGCTCAATAATAAGAAATTCTGTTAGGAAAGCTCTATAGTCATGAACAGAATTTTGCTAGAAATGTAGACATTAAATGTGCTTCTAGTGAGGCCTTAAAAGGAAATTAATAAGTTATTGGACACTGGAGGAATGGTCATCCTTGATAGAGAGTGGCAAAGAACTTGGCTGAATTATTTTCAAATGTTTTGTGAAGAGTAGAACTTGTAAGTGATAAAGTTGGATATTTAGCAGAACAAATTTCTAAGTAAAATATTTAAGGTGCAGTCTGGTTTCTCCTTGCTATTTATAGTAAAATTTGAGAGGAAAGAAACAAACTGAGGACTGAAATATTCAAAAAGGAACTATAAGTTAAAGATTTTAAATGTTATCAGCTTATCCATATTGTAAAAATTAAGAAAGCATGCTCTGGAAAGGAAACCAAGGGTATCTCTAGACAACTCTTTGCTAAAAATATTAGCTTTGTGACTTGTGGATCCAATCAAGCATCTCAGCAGAAACATTGTGAGCTTAGATTTAAGGGAACAGAGATGGGAGGAAATGAAGAAAAAACTGCCTGACTCTTGGAATTCTGTCGGCAAGAAATGGGCTGATGGAGTTGTTCATCAGTGATCATTGTTGTCTTTAAAGAAAAGGTTGGTCCTGGGAGTAGTTCAGAGGCCAGCAGGACTGCCATAATTAGTCTGGGGGACAATGTCATAACTTTCTTCTTTCTAGGGTCAGGGCTAATGTCTTGGTAGGCTGGGAGGAGGGAATCAGCCCAGGGTTGATGGGGTGGTGTCACTGCCTTCCTGCTGGGCCAGTAGAACTGGCTGATGCCCAGGTGGGTTTGGACAACAGAGGATTATTTTCAAACTTTAAAATCTAATGACATTTTCCCTGTTGGGTTCCAGATGTGCTTGGGACCCAAGACCCCCTTTTTCCCTCCAGTTTTTCCCCTTCGGAATGGGAATATCTTTCTTATGCTTGTTTCACCATTGCATTTTGGAAGCATGTAACTTGTATTCTAGGTTTCGCAGACCCACAGATGGAAAGGAATATTTCCCCAGGATGGCACATACCAGAGTATTGCTCATATCTGATTTAGGTGATTGAGAAGATGATATTTTGGGTTTAGAGTTGATGCTGGAATGGGTTACAACTTTTGGGTATGCTGGGATGGAGTGAATGTATTTTGCACATGGGAATACCATTAGTTTGGGGGGACCAGAGAGTGAACTGTTATGGATTGAATTGTGTCCCCCAAAAAGATATGTTGAAGTCCTAACTCTTGGTACCTATGAATGTGACCATGTTTGGAAATAGTTTCTTTGCAGATGTTATCAGTTAACACGTGGTCATACAGAGCAGGTAAGGTGAGTCTTAATTCCATCAGGGTGGTGTCTTATAAAAGAGGAGAACAGACACTGCGACAAATATAGACAGAGAAATGTGGACCATGTGACGATGGAGACAGACATAGCTGCAAGCCAAGGAATGGCAAGGACATTTGCTTTCTGTTTGTTCCTTCTTTTTTTTTTTTTTTTTGATTCTCTGTTTTCCCTTTTCTGCCTTCTTTTGGATTATTTAAAATTTTTGTATACCTTTTTTATTTATCTGTTGATTTTTTTTAATGTATTTTTTTACAGCATTTTAGTGGATGCTCTAGGGAATAACTGATATATAATTTAACTTTTTAATATTTTACCATTTCAAGTCGAATGTAGAAACCTTTTTACCACTTATATCCTATTGTCCTCTCCCTTTTATGTTGTAGTTGCCATATATATTACATCTACATACATTGAAAACACCATCAATCATATTTTGTTTTCAAATGTTATTTATATTTTAAAGAACTCAAGAGGAGAAGTTGTTCTATTATATTTACCAAGATATTCTATTTCTGGAGGCCCCATGGACAGATCCAAACTCCCCGAGGGACTGAGTTGCTGGACGGAGGGCTCTGGGGACCATGGTCTCGGGGAACATCTAGCTCAATTG
>NW_004443996.1:6155763-6166484 GCF_000243295.1 Trichechus manatus latirostris
AAAGCAGTGCCGGGAGCAGAGCGCGTCCTTTGGACCAGGGTCCCTGCGCAGAGAAGCTCCTAGTCCAGGGGAACACCAAAGAGAAGAAGGCCAACAGAGAGAAAAAGTCTTTCCCTGGAGCTGACGCCCTGAATTTGGACTTTTAGCCTACTTTAACTGCGAGGAAATAAACTTCTCTTCGTTAAAAAAAAAAAGATATTCTATTTCTGTTGCTTTTTCCTTATTTCTGTCATTCTAAATTTCTCTCTGGTATCATCTCCCTTCTAGCTGAAGGACTTCTTTTAGTATTTCTTTTAGCATCGGACTACAGGCTATGAATTCTCTTAGTTTTTCTTGATCTGAAAAATCTTTATTTCTTCTTATTAATGAAGAATATTTTCATTGGATATAGGTCATGAGTTGACAGTTAATTTCCTTCAGCATTTTAAAAATGTTTTCCGCTACATTCTGTCTTCCATGGCTTCTGATGTAAAATCTAATGTTATTTGAATCTTTTCCACCTATATGGAATATGGCACTTTTCTCTGGATGCTTTCAAGATTTTTTTTCCTTGTGTTTAGTTTTTGGCGGTTTGATTATGAAGTATCTGGAAATGAATTTCTTCAATTTTTTTTTTTCTGTTTGGGGTTCATTTTCCTCCTTTAATCTGTATTTTTATGTTTTCTCCAATTTGGAAAGTTTTCAGCTATTGTTTCTTCTTCTTCTTCTTTCTGAACCACACTCTCCTCAACTTCTGAAGCTCTGGTGACATGAATGTTAGCTTCATTGGTATTGCCGTACAGGTGGTTAAGGCTCTGTTTATTATTTTCAATCTATTTTCTCCCTGTTGTTCAGGTAATTTCTATTGATCTATCTTCAAGTTCACTGACTCTTTCTTCCATCATCTCCAGTTTGTTAATGATCCCATCTAGTGAACATTTATTTTGGTTATTTGGTTTACTTTTAGTTCTAAAATTTCCACGTGTTCCTTTTTGATATCTTCTATTTCATGGCTGAGACATCCTATTTCTACATTCTTTTCAAGAGTGTTCACTCTGATTTCTTGAAGCATGGTTATAACAGTTTTTTTTTATATTTTTACATGATAATTTCAACACGTGTCATCTTGGGATTTACTTCTTTTGATTTTCTTTTCCTTTGAAAGATGTTGAGGTTTTACTAGTTCTTTATATATTGAGCAATATTGGATTGTATCCTAGGTGTTTTAAATATTATGTGAAGTAATTCTAGATCTTGTTTAAATCCTTTGGCAAAAGATAATATTTTTATTTTAGCAAGCAAGCAACCCTCTCAGCTTCACACTGAAGTTCTGTTTTGCCTTCTGTTGGTAGTGGTTCCAATATCAGTTTAACTGTCAAAGCCTTTGCTGTGATATTTGGATCTGTCCTGCATGTGTGCCATCTAGTGGCTCATTTGGAATGCACGGGACAGTCTTCCCTGGAAGATAAGTTATTTTGTATGGTGTTTAGGGTTAGATCCCTGTTTAAACAGTTCAAGCATGAACCCAGGAGTTCGTATACACCATGGTAGGTTTGCTTTTTGAATTATCCCCTTTCTACAATCTTTCCAGCACTCTCCAAATCCCAGGAAACTTCCTCCGTAGTCATCTGACTGGGATGTGGAGTTTAATTTCATTGTTTTGCTGAACACTTCCTGTGACTTACTCCACCTCTAGTATGAAGTAGCTAGAGAAAAAGTAACAAAAAAACAGTAAGAATTCTCACCATGCTTTTAGGACAACAGCTTATCTTATCTGATCGTTAACATTCTTTGCATTTTTAGGCACACACCCGTGTAATGCTGGTATTACTGATCCCACCACTGTAGCTGCCTAGGGCTTGGGGCAAGAGGGAATGGAAACAGACCAAAAAAGGAGAATTTACCCCATCTCTGACCCAATTTATACATACATTGTTATGTGACTCTAATTGCTCTGCCCATACTGTGACAGCACACTCTTCCTTTCCACCCCTGATTCCTCATGTCCATTCAACCAGCTCCTAACCCTCTCTGCCTTCCCATCTCACCTCTGGACAGAAGCTGCCTGTTTAGACTCTTGTACCTACTTGAGCTAACAGGCACACTCCTCATGAGTATCACTTTATGTCCCACAGTCCAGTCCACTCCCTCTCTGAAGAGTTGGCCTCAGAAATTGTTTTAGGTCTGGGCTGATAGAGAATCCAGGGGCCATGCTTTCTGGGGTTCCTCCGGTCTCAGTCAGAACATTAATTCATGTCTTGTTACTAGAATTTGAGTTCTGCACTCCACCTTTCTCCTGTTCCATCCGGGACTCTCTGTTATGTTCCTTTTCACGGCGGTCATTGGTGGTGGCCAGACACCATCTAGCTCTTCTTGTCTCAGGCTGATGAAGTCTCTGAATTATGCAGCCCTTTCTATCTCTTGGGCTACTACTTTCCTTATGTCTTTGGTATTCTTCGTTCTTCCTTACTCCAGGTTGAAGTGGGACCTACTGATGCATCTTAGATGGCCGCTTGCAAGCTTTTAAGACCCCAGACGCCACTCACCAAAGTAGGATGCAGAACATTTTCTTAATAAGCTTTACTATGCCAATTGACCTAGATGCCCTCTGAAAGCATGGTCACCAGACCCAGTACCCCTGCTACTCTGTCTCTCAAAGTGTTTGACTGTATTCAGGAAACTTCTTAGCTTTCGATTAGTCCAGTTGTGCTGACTTCCTCTGTAGAGTGTGCTGTCCTTCCCTTTACCTAAGATAATTCCTATCTACTATCTAGTTAGTAAATAACACTAACCCTCCCTCCCCATCCTCCTAACCATCAAAGAATGCCGTCGTTTGTGTTTAAACCTTTTCTTGAGTTCTTATAATAGTGCTCTTATACAATATTTGTCCTTCTGTGACTGACTAAATTCACTCAGCATAATTACCTCCTGCTTCCTCCATGTTATGTTTCATGAATTCATCATTGTTCTTTATCATTGCATAGTATTTCATTGCTTGAATATACCATAATTTGTTTATCCGTTTGTCCGTTGATGGACACCTAGGTTATTTCCATCTTTTTGCTATTGTGAACACAGCTGCTATGAACATGGGTGTGTATATATCCATTCATGTGACGGCTCTTATTTATCTAGAATATATTCCAAGAAGAGGGAGAGCTGGATCGTATGGTACTTCTATTTCTAGCTTTTTAAAGAAGTGCCAAATCGATTTCCAAAGTGGTTGTACCATTTTATGTTCCCACCAACAGTGTATGTGTTCCAGTCTCTCCACATCCTCTCCAGCATTTATTATTTTGTGTTTTTTGGATTAATGTTAGCCTTGTTGGGGTGAGATGACATCTCATTGTAGTTTTGATCTACATTTCTCTAATGGCTAATGATCGTGATCATTTCTTCATGTGTCTGTTAGTCACCTGAATATCTTCTTTGGCAAAGTGCCTGTTCATATCCTTTGCCCATTTCTTAATTGGGTTATTTGTCTTTTTGTTGTTGAGGTTTTGCAGTATCTTGTAGATTTTAGAGATTAGACACAGATCAGATTTGTCGTAGCCAAACTTTTTTTCCCAGTCTGTAGTTTGTCTTTTTACTCTTTTGATGAAGTCTTTTGATGAACATAAGCGTTTGATTTTTAGGAGCTCGCAGTTATCTAGTCTCTCTTCTGGTGCTTGTGCATTGTTACTTATTGTTCATATTGTGTTTATGTCATGTATTAGGGCTCCTAGCATTGTCCCTATTTTTTCTTCCATGATCTTTATCATTTTCGATTTTATATTTAAGTCTTTAATCGATTTTGATTTAGTTTTTTGTGTATGGTGTGAGGTATGGGTCGTTTCACTTTTTTCCAGATGGATATCCAGTTATGCCTGCACCATTTGTTAACGAGAGTGTCTTTTCCCCAATTAACAGACTTAGGGCCTTTGTCAAATATCAGTTGCTCATAGATGGATGAATTTATGTCTGGATTCTTAATTCTTTTCCATTGGTCTACGAATCTGTTGTCGTACTGGTACCAGGCTGTTTGGACTACCGTGGCGGTATGATAGGTTCTAAAGTCAGGTAGAATGAGGCCTCCCACTTTCTTCTTCTTCTTGAGTAATGCTTTACTTATTTGGGTACTTTTCCCTTTCCATAAAAAGTCGGTGATTGTTTCTCCATCTCATTAAAAAATGCCCTTGGAATTTGGATCAGGATTGCATTGTATCTGTAGATCGCTTTGGGAAGAAATGACATTTTCACAATGTTGAGTCTACCTATCCATGAGCAAGGTATGTTTTTCCATTTATGCAGGTCTCTTTTGGTTTCTTGCAGTAATTTCTTGTAGATTTAATTGTATAGATCTTTTATGTCTCTGGTTAGATTTATTCCTATGTATTTTATCTCCTTTGGTACTATTGTAAATGGTATTGGTTTGGTGATTTCCTCTTCGAGGTTCTCTTTGTTGGTGTAAAGGAATCCAACTGATTTCTGTATGTTTATCCTGAAACTTTGCTGAACTCTTCTATTAGTTCTGGTTGTTTTCTTGTGGATTCTTTGGGATTTTCTGTTTATAAGACCATCTCATCTGCAAATAAAGATACTTTGACTTCTTCCCTACCTATTTGGGTGCCCTTTATTTCTTTTTCTAGCCTAATTTATCTGGCTAGGACCTCCAGCACAATGTTGTATAAGAGTGGTAATAAAGGGCATCTTTGTCTGGTTCCCATTCTCAAGGGAAATGCTTTCAAAGTCTCTCCATTTAGGATGATGTTGGTTGTTGGCTTTGTATAAATTCCCTTAATTACTTTGAGGAATTTCCCTTCTATTCCTATTTTGTTGAGAGTTTGTATCATGAATGGCTGTTGGACTTTGTCAAATACCTTTTCTGCATCGATTGATAAGATCATGTGGTTCTTGTCTTTTGTTTTATTTATGTTATGGATGACATTGATTTTCTAATGTTGAACCATCCCTGAATACCTGATATAAATCCAACTTGATCATGGTGAATTATTTTTTTTTTTTTTATATTTTGCTGAATTCTATTGGCTAGAATTTTGTTGAGGATCTTTATATCAATGTTCATGAAGGATATTGTTCTACAATTTTCCTTTTTGTGGTGTCTTTACCTCGTTTTGGTATCAGGGTTATGCTGGCTTCATAGAATGAGTTTGGAAGTATTCCATCCTTTTCTATGCTCTGAAATACCTTTAGTAGTAGTGATGTTAACTCTTCTCTGAAAGTTTGGTAAAATTCTCCAGTGAAGCCATCCCAGCCAGGGCTTTTTTTTGTTGGGAGTTTTTTTTTTTTATTACCTTTTCAATCTCTTCTTTTGTTATGGGTTTATTTAGTTGTTGTACCTCTGTTTTAGTTTAGGTAGGTAGTGAGTTTCTAGAAATTTGTCCGTTTTCTCTAGGTTTTCAAATTTGTTAGAGTATAATTTTTCATAGTATTCTGTTATGATTCTTTTAATTTCAGTTGTGTCTGTTGTGATATCACCCATCTAATTTCTTATATGGGTTATTTTCTTCCTCTCCTGTTTTTCTTTTGTCAGTTTGGTCAGTGGTTTAACAATTTTCTTGATCTTTTAAAAGAACCAGCTTTTGGTCTGGTTAACTCTTTTAATTGTTTTTCTATTCTCTATTTCATTTAAGTATGCTCTAATGCTTATTATTTCCTTTCTTCTAGTTCCTTAGGGATTCTTTTGCTGCTCTCTTTCTACTTGTTCCAATTGTAGGGTTAATGTTTGGATTTTAGCCCTTTCTTCTGTTTGGATGTGTGCATTTATTGCTGTAAACTGTCCTCTGAGCACTGCTTTTGCTTTGTCCCAAAGGTTCTGGTGGAATGTGTTTTCATTCTCATTTGATTCTATGAATTTCTTTATTCCACCCTTAATTTCTTCTATAGCCCATTAGTTTTTGAGCAAGGTGTTGTTCAGTTTCCATGTGTTTGATTTCTTTTTTTCCTTTCTTTTTCTGTTGTTGATTTCTACTTTTATGGCTTTATGGTCAGAAAAGTTGCTTTGCAATATTTCACTGCTTTGGATTTTGTTAAGGTTTGCTTTATGGCCTAATATGTGTTCTACTCTAGAGAAAGTTCCATGTGGGTTGCAAAAGAAAGTATACTTGGCTGCTCTTGAGTGGAGTGTTCTGTGTATGACTACGAGATCAAGTTTGTTTATTGTAACATTTAGATCTTCCGTGTCTTTGTTGAGCTTCTTTCTGGATGTTCTGTCCTTCAACAAAAGTGGTTTGTTGAAGTCTCCTACTACTATTGTGGAGCTGTCTATGTCTCTTTTCAGTGCTGTTAGAGTTTTTTTCACGTATTTTGGAGAGCTGTAGTTTGGTTCGTAAATATTTATTATAGTTATGGCTTCCTTGTGTACTGACACTTTAATCACTATATACTGTCCTTCCTTATCCTTTGTGGTGGATTTTACTTTAAAGTCTATTTTGTCAAAGATTAATATTGCCACTCCTGCTCTTGAGTGTTGTTTGCTTGATACATATTTTTTCCATCCTTTGAGTTTTGGTGTTTGTGTCTCTAAGGCGTGTCTCTTGTAGGCAGCATGTAGACGGATCGTGTTTTTTTATCCAATCTGCCACTCTCTGTCTCATTATTGGTGCCTTTAGTTAATTTACATTCAGCGTAATTATTGATAGGTATGAGTTTAGTGCTGTCATTTTGATATCTTTTTTTGTGTGTTGTTCACAGTTTGTTCCACTTAATTTTCTGTGCTGAATCATTTTTCTTTATGTGTTTTCTTTCATCCTTTTCATTGTTGTTGATTTTGTGTTTGATGAGTCTTTATATTTTTCTAGTTTTTTATTTTGACTTGTAGGATTGTTAGTTTCCTTTGTGGTTATCTTAATATTTATCCCTATTTTTCTAAGTTTATACCAGTCTTTTATTTCTTTATATCGCCTTGACTTCCTCTCCATATGAGAAATATATGTCTACATTTTTTACATCCCTCTTTTTTGTTTTAATGTTGTCATCTTTTACATATTGACATCTGTTCCCCTATTTTCAGTATTTTAGCTTTGATTTACTTTTGTGACCTCCCTATCTGTGTTGATATCTGGTTGCTCTGTCCTGTGTTCTAGTCTAGGGCTGTTATCTGACGTTACTGATTTTTTAACCAGAGTACTCCCTTTAGTATTTCTTGTAATTTTGGTTTGGTTTTTGCAAATTCCCTAAACTTCTGTTTGTCTGGAAATGCCGTAATTTTGACATCATATTTGAGAGACAGTTTTGCTGGATATACAGTTCTTGGTTGGCAGTTTTTTTTTTTCCCTCAAGGCTTTATATATGTCATCTCATTGCCTTCTTGCCTGCATGGTTTCTGCTGAGTAGTCTGAGCTTATTCTTATTGACTCTCCTTTGTAGATGACTTTTCGTTTATCCCTAGCTGCTCTTAAAAGTCTCTCTTTATCTTTGTTTTGGAAAGTTTGATTATAATATATCTTGGTGACTTTCTTTTGGGATCTACCTTTTGTGAGGTTTAATGAGCATCTTGGATAGATATCTTGTCATCTTTCATGGTATCAGGGAAGTTTTCTGCCAACAAACCTTCAATAATTCTCTTCGTATTTTCTGTTATCCTCCACTGTTCTGGTACTCCAATCACTCATAGGTTATTCCTCTTGATAGAGTCCCACATAATTCTTAGGGTTTCTTCATTTTTTAAAATCCTTTTATCTGATTTTTCCTTAAATATGTTGGTGTCAAGTGCTTTATCCTCAGTCTCACTAATTCTGACTTCCATTGCCTCAATTCTGCTCCTATGACTTTCTATTGAGTTGTCTAATTCTGACATTTTATTGTTAATCTTCTGGATTTCTCATTGCTGTCTCTCTATGGATTCTTGCAGTCTGTTAAATTGTCATTATGCTCTTCTCTAATCTTTTTAATTTCCTCTATTGTGTGTTCTGTGTTTTGCTTATTTTCCTTCCTAATGTCTTGAAGAGTTCCGTATATTAATCTTTTGTATTCTGCCTCCGGTAATTCCAAGAAATTTTCCTCCTCTGGAAAGTTTCTAGTTTCTTTATTTTGGGGGCTTGCTGAAGCCATCATATATTGCCTCTTTATGTGATTTGATTTTGACCGTTGTACATCAAAAAGTTATTATATTTATTTATTTTGTGTTTGCTTACTGTATCCTAACTTGTTTTGTTTTGATATGTCCAAATAGGCTGTTCACATGAGCTAGTTTGATTATTGGCAGCTTTGAAGCTCTAATCTCCTGCCACCAGGTGGTTAGATCTGTTACCAGGTATGTGAGCTGAGGAGTCCGCCCACTCCTCCTCTGTGGATTCAGCTCAGGTGCCCAGGTAGACAGCCACAAAGTGTGTGATGTAGGCTCTCACTTACTGTCCTAGACAGGCATGGGTGATTGGTTTAGACACAGTCATCTGGCTGCAGCATGGGGACACACTCTGAGCGAGGCAGGGAGCTGACGGCTGCCCTCCAGTGTCCAGGAGGAAGGTGTGTCCCTGTTCCCCAGAGCACGTCGGTGGGTGGGTTTTGTAGCTGGACTATGAGCACCTAATGCTGTTGGCTGTAACGACTGGGGGGACACCTCTTATTCTTTGGCCCCATCGCAGGTGGCTAGGTAGCATGGGTGGAGCCATCAGTTGTCAGGCCCCTGATGTGGGTAGGTGAAGACCCTGCTTAATGGGTAGAACAGTGTCAAAAGTCAGGAAACTGCCACTTCACAGCTGAAACAATAGAAGTCAGACTTCCAGTATACACCCTGTTGTACTGCAGTAATGAGGGCCTATTCTGTTGAGATGGGCCCACACAAGTCTATGCAGGGGGAAATTCACTCAAAGTCCATGGATCCCTTATGCCTGTATGTATGCAAAGGAGCTGTGCTTACCCTGGGTTCCTGGCTTAGAGGAGCTGGCAGTTTATTTTTTCCCTGTTTGTTAATTTGTTCACTCTCCAAGGCAAGGAGAATGGTTCTGGGCCAGGAGACTCGACAATTGCTGAAGCTGGTCCAGGACCCAGAGCAGAGCAGGAAGCAGGGAAGTAAATGGGAGAGAGGTTTTTCCTTAAGGGCGGGGTGTTTTTGATCACTGCTGTAGGCCGTACATAAATACTTATCTTTTGTCATGGGCTGCTTCTCAATGGTTCTGGGTGGCTTGTCGACTCTGTGACTCTGGGTCTCTCCTGGTGTGGAATATGCCTCCCAAGGACCACCGCTTGCCTGTCTCAGTGCTCACCCCTGAGCTTCTCAGGCCTGAAGGGCTCAGGTTCTCGCCGGATCAGGTCTGGCAACTCCTTGCTGCTTCTGAACCGTCTCTCCCTCCGCCTGTCACTCAGTCCTGTTCCTCAGCTCTGCGTTTGATGTTCAGGACTCCCATATTGCCATATATAATCAAATCACTTGTTTTTTCTGGTCTTTGTTGTAAGAGGGTCCACCGGAAGCATCGAATTACTCCACCATCTTGGCCCCACCTCTGCCTCTCCATCCTCACTTTTAAGAAGCATTATGGCTGTACTTCTTCCAAGAGAGATTTCTTCATTTTTCTGGCAGTTCATGGTATATTCAATATCCTTCACCAACTCTATAATTCAAAAGCAATTGTTCTTGAATCTTCCTTACTCATTGTTCAGATTTCGCATGCATAGGAGTTGATTGAAAATATCATGGCTTGGGCCAGGCTCACCTTAGTCCTCAAAGTCACATCTTTGATTTTGAACACTTTAAAGAGATCTTTTGTAGCATATTTGCCAGTTTAATTTTCTTGACTGCTGCTTCCATGGGTATTGATTGTTGATCCAAGTAAAATTAAATCATTGACAACTTCAATATTTCTCTATTTATCATGATGTTTCTTATTGGTCCAGTTGTATAATCAAATATTACAATACTTATTTTTTCACACAAATTGTTCAATCTTTGAATAGTAGGAGATCTTTCTGGTTGACTACTGTATCACTTTGACATGACTGTATCCCTTTATTGTTGTGCATATCTTCAATTTCTGGCACAACAAGATGCTACAGGTTCATCTTGTATTTTACCTGCCCAGCCCTAGTATCAGCCATTTATTCAGCAAGTCCTCATTCTTTATAAAACAATTTAAATTTATTAATTGAATTGTTTATTTTTTTAAATTTTATTATGGTAAATTATATATACCAAACTTTTGCCATTTTAAACATTTTTAAGAGTACAATTTAGTGACGTTAAATATGTTCACTATGTTGTGCAACTACCGTCACTATCCATTTTCAAATATTTTCATCACCCTGAACATCAACCCGTTGCCATCAAGTCAATTCCAACTCATAACGTCCCTATAGGACAGAGTAGAATTGCCCCTGAGAACCCCAGCACTCTCAATTAATAACTGCCCTTTTCCTCTCACCCATCTAAACCCTTGGAAATCACCTGAACTTCTTTCTCTATTCATTTGCCTATTTTTGATATTTAGACTTTGCCAAATGCCTTTTCTGGTTTGATTGATAAGATAATGCAGTTCTTTTCTTTTGTTTTATTTATATGGTGGATTATGTTGATTGATTTTCTAATCTTGAACCATCCCTGCATACCTAGTATGAATCCCACTTGGTCATGATTTTTTTTTTGTTGTTGTTGTTGTTTTTTGATATGTTGTTGAATTCTATTGGTTAGAATTTCTTTTTTAATATTTTATTGTACTTCAGGTGAAGGCTTACAGAACAAATAGTTTCTCATGAAACAGCAGTACACACGTTGTTTTATGACATTGGTTAACAACCCCACAACATAT
>NW_004443996.1:6172200-6208874 GCF_000243295.1 Trichechus manatus latirostris
TTTGTCTTCCATTCCACTGATCCTGTCTTCCACCGTTTCAAATCTGCTTCTCAGCCCTTCTATGACACCGTCCATTTCTGAAATCTTGTTTATCTTTTGGATTTCTAATTGATGTCTTTGTATAATTTCTAGTTATGAATTAATTTTGGCATTTTGTTCCTGCATCATCTTTCTGAATTCTTCCAATTTTTTGTCTGTATTTTCCATGAATTTGTCTATTTTTTCCTCATGTTTTTCAGCTTTTTGCCACAGTTCTTGGAGAATTCCAAGTATTAGAGATTTGCATTCCTTATCAGGTAGTTTTATTGCATTTTCTTCCGCAAGACGGTTATCTGGTGTTTTATTTTGGATGCCTACTGGAACCATCCTGTCATGTTTTTGTAAATATTTGGATATTGTCTGTAGTTTTTGGTGCAGTAAGTAGTTATTTCTCTCGTTTCTTGATTGTAGATTTGTTTGTTTCATCCCTTTTTTAAAAAAAAATTGACTATGTCTGAGCAGGCGGACTGTGTGTTCTTTGTTGTTTGCTCTGTCTGTGCACTCAATACTTTTCACCTCCTTCTCCAACTGGCAGTGTCAGTCACTCAGATATGGTACAGCAGGGCAGGTCTAGCTGAAGAGGAGTTACTGGGACTGGTTGTTTGTTCCACTTACTACAGCCACCAGAGCGGGTCGGTAATCACTGCAGGGCAGGTTCCAGTAGGCCGTGCCTGTGCTGCTTGGTGGTGTGATGTCAAGCACACACTGCAGGTAGGCAAGATGCAGCAGGGAGATTGTTATGTGTGGAGCTAAGATGGATATAGGAGAGAGGAACAGGAGCCAAAAACATACAAACAAACAAAAAGAATGCTAGGGGAGCTTGCCGTTGGAATGGAGATGAGAGACTATGAAATGGAGAATAACAGAAAGGGGAAGAGGAAGAAAAGAAAAGAATGAATAAATAAAAATCAGAAAGATTAAAACACCACAAAGTTCCCAGGGATCCCACTGATACAGCTATGAAGTCTGGGGAAGTTGCTCTCAGGTGTTGCAATACAGCCTGGCTAGAAGGTGTAGAGGTATACAATTCCTGGTATTCAGGGATCAGAAAGAGAAGGAAGATATAGAGGGATGATAAATTTAGCAATGAAGAAAGACAAAAAGGGAAAAAGAGGAAAAGAAAACAAAACAAATTAAAAAAAAAAAAGAACAAGAAAGGCCCCCCCAAAAAACAGAAAAAAAAAAAAAAACAACAACAAAAAGAAATGCCTTCAGGTATCCCTCTGCACGTGTGTGCAAGCTGAAGGGGAGTTCCTTGTCACGCAGCTCTGCCTGGCCAGAAAGGGCTCCCAACTCAAGAAAAGGAAAATAAAACAAACAAACAATTCAAAACGAAGACACGAACAAAAGCCCCGGGATCCCACCAGCATGGTAGCCCAGAACGGAAAGCAGCTCCACACTCGAATGGAGCTCCGCAGCCCCTCAGGAAGAAGCAAAGATGGCGCACGGAGCTAGGCACTCGAGCGAAAGGAGAGGGAGGCGGCGAGAGGCAAGCAAGAAATCAAAAGAAGCAGAAAGAAAGAAAAAAAAGCAACACCAGCAGCCAACAAATAGCACTCAGAGAGCCAGCTAGTGCGGGCTGGTGTTTCTGGACAAGAGACTGTGTCCGCGGGAAGCAGAGGAGGCCGAGTGTGGGTGAAGAAGCGTAGAGAGTGGGAAAGCATATATCACAAATTGCGGGCGCCCTGCAGCCCCTCAGGAAGAAGCAAAGATGGCGCACGGAGCCAGGCACTTGAGTGAAAGGTGGGGGAGATGGCGAGAGGCAAGTGAGAAATCAAAAGAAGCAGAAAAAAATAAGCAGCACTGTCCGCCAACAAATGGCACCCAGAGACCCACCCGCTTGGGCTTGTGGAATCCAAGCAGCTGGCACTTCCCGGTCAAGAGACCGTGGCCACGGGAAACAGAGGCCAAGCCGGGGCGAAGAGGGGTGGGGGGTGGGAAAGCGCACACCACAAATTACCAGTTGTTTTGTCTCCCGTTGGACGCTCCGTGAGGCTGCTTTCTCGTACCCCCGTTTGCTGGTCTCTGATAGGAGTCCAAGATGGTGGATCCGCACTGTGTTAGCTGATAGGGGACCTCTGCATGAATCTCTCCTCGCTCTCCGTTCTCTGTCAGTTTTCTCACTCCATTTGGTGCTTGGCTGAGTTCTTTATCTCTTCATTTGATGTTTTAGGGTTTCAGGATTCTTGTATTCTCTGTTCGGCTTAGTTTTTCGGACGTTTGCTGTGGAGGGACGGCGTGGAGCTTCTGCCTAGAGCGCCATTTTGCCGGAACTTCTATTGGCTAGAATTTTTTTGAGGATTTTTGTGTCTATGTTCATGAGGGGTATTGGTCTGTAGTTTTCTTTTTTTGTGGTGTCTTTGCCTGGCTTTGGTATCAATGTTATGCTGTCTTCGTAGAATGAGTTCGGGAGTATTCCTTCCTTTTCTATACCCTGAAATATCTTGGGTAGTATTGGTAATAGCTTTTCCCTGAATTAATAAGAATTTGAGGATTAGAACAGAAACTCAGTGTTATTGTTACAGATAGATATTTGATAAGGATCACACTGAATCTATAAATCGCTTTGGGTAGTACTGAGATCTTAATAATATTAGGTCTTCCAATTCTTGAGCACAGGATGTCTTTTCATTTATTTTGACCTTCTTTAATAGTATTCAGCACTTTTTCTTAATAATTTTAAGTGAATAATCCTTTCATTTACCTGGTTAAATTTATTCCCAGGTATTTTATGCTTTCAAATTCTATTGTAAATGGAATTGCTTTCTTAATTTCTTTTTCAGATTGTTCCTGGTGTATTGAAACACAACTGATTTTTGTGTGTTGATCTTGTATCCTGACAATTTGCTGAATATCTTTTTTAGCTCTAGTATCTTTCTTGTGGATTTTTGGATTTTTTTTTATTTTCTGTATATCAGATCATGTCATCTGCAAATAGAATTTGGATACCAATTTGTACCCTGTTTTTTCTTTTTCTTACCTAATTTCTTTGGCTAGAATTTTCAGTACGGTGTTAATAGCAGTGGGGAAAGCAGACATCCTTGTCTTGTTCCTGATCTTAGGGGAAAAGCTCTCAGTCTTTCACAACTGAGTATTATATTAACTATGAATTTCTCATAATTGTTCTTTATCGTGTTGGGAAGTTTTTCCATTTCTAATTTGTTGGGTGTTTTTTATCATGAAAGTTGTTGGATTTTGTCAAATCCCATTTCTGCATCAATTCAGAAGATCATATGGGTCTTCTGTGTTCTATTAATGTGGTGTATTATATTGACTGATTATTTTTAATGTTGAATTACCCTTGGTTTCCTGAGATAAATCCCACTTGATCATGGAGTATATTCCTTTTAACAGTCTGTTGGATTTGGTTGGTTAATATTATTGTGAGGAATTTTGTATCTAGATTCATAAGTGATATTGGTCTGTAGTTTTCTTTTCTTGTGATGTCTTTGTCAGACTTTGGTTACGTTTGCTTCATAGAATGAATTAGGGAGCATTCCTTCCTTCTTTATCTTTTGGAAGAATCTAAACGATTCCTATTGTATTTTTTGGAAGAGTTTTATCTCTATTAATTTTCTCATTTTGTTCACGTATTATTTTCCTGACTTCCTTTGGCGTTTAGTCGGTGTTTTCCTTTAGATCTTTGAGCATATTTAATACTGTTGTTTTAATGTCTTCTAGTCTGTAAAAATATATATCATACTACATTTGCCAATTCAACTTTTTGAATTGTGACAGTATCTGTCTCTTCATTTTGTTCTTTTGAGAGAGCCATCCTTCCTGTTTGTTTGTATGGCTTGTGATTTGTTGTTGTTGTTGTTGAAACTGTGACATTCAAATATTATGATGAATTAGCTATGAATGTTAAATTTTTCCCCTTCCTCATGGTTAGGAACTATATTTTTTTAATTGTTGAAGGCTTTAGTAGTCTGTGTTTCAACAACCTTCCCTAACTATTTTTGCAATGATTTTCTTCCTGGACATACATCCTGGAAATACAACAATATTGAGGACTCTCTTCCCCAGGCTGTGCCCAATCAGTATTTCAAAAGAGATTTCCTTGTACTCCATTAAAAAAAAAAAAAAAAGACACCACTCCAATATTTGTAACTTCAGACTATGCTTAGTGATCATCCCAAGGTGAAAGCATGGATCAAACCAAAGAGAAAGCCTAAGGTGTTCTTAGGTATCTGATGCAAATGCCTTTTGCCATGTAAATGCACTTGGCTTCTTCTGCAAGAAACTCTCACACCAATGCTTTTCCTTTGGC
Source organism: Trichechus manatus latirostris (assembly GCF_000243295.1). Taxonomy (NCBI): domain Eukaryota; kingdom Metazoa; phylum Chordata; class Mammalia; order Sirenia; family Trichechidae; genus Trichechus; species Trichechus manatus. The sequence continues at coordinate 6,176,510 of NW_004443996.1, forward strand.
TCTTAGAAGCCTATTATTTGCATCAATCATCCTGTTTAGTCTTAAACTATTAATGGTGACAACAGCCTTCAGACATTGCTCACTGTTTTCCTTACTCCACTACAGCTGTAGGCAGGCTAGACCAAGCATCCTCAGGTATCCCCCAGACAACTCTGAACAGACACACACAACAGTCCTCCAGCAAAAGCAAAGTCTGCTCTGCTCACTCCAGAGCCAGAGAATTATCCCTTCTCTGAAAGCACATTCTGTGGTCCACTGCTGCGGCAGCTGCCACTGCTACAGCCACCACTGTCATGGAGAGAGGAGGGAGAATGGTCACCACAGTAGAAAGAAAAGTTTTTCTAACACTGAAATTGTCTTTTTTTTTTTTTTTTGAAGTAGCATTTGTCTAGTTGCTGCAAATCTCTGGTTGCTTTTTATGGATTTTACAGAGCTAAGTCTACTGATTTTTAGTTGTTTTGGTTTTTTCATGATAGCATCAGGGGAAAGAAGCATAGAATTGCTCACATTGCCATCTTCCAGGATGTCCTACAATTTAATTTTAATAAGAAAAAAGTTACTTTGTTACTAAAAGACTTTGAGATGCATCCATTTATTCAATTGCATTGCCAAATTTTTCTTCCTATTATTTCTGCTTGTAAAATTAGATGTAATATTCCCTTGTTATTGTTGTTGGGTGCTGTAGAGTGGACTCCAACTCATATGGCAGAGTAGAACTGCTCCATCGGGTTTTCTAGGCTGTAATATTTACGGGAGCAGATCTCTAGGTCTTTCTCTTGGCAAGTCTTTCTCCCCACGGATCTGCTGAGTGGGTTCCAACTGTTAACCTTTCTGTTAGCAGCCAAGCTCTTAACCATTGCACCACAAGGGCTCCTGTAATATTTCCTAAGAATTTTTAATGTAACGTTCACATATTTTTAGCTCATCAATTTTGCTTCTTTTGTGATTATAACTATGTCAACTTAGAGAAATTTGTAAAGAGGTGTCAAAATACTTGTAGTAATTAGGAGCTTGGGTAAAATGCTTAAAGGTAATGAACGTACCAGATATTAATTTCAGCTTAACCACATAATTACATCTGAAATGTTCGTATTATTAAGAAAATCTGCATTCCTAGATTTAATAGCTTTATTTTTACAGTTGTTTTTTCCTTACAAAAAATTGCTACAATGCATTGTGCAACTTTTTCTAACTGCCCTTTCTACACAGACAAAAGGTATGTATGAAATCTGATTTCTCTGCATGATGAAAGAACTCATCAATATACAATCTGTAACAATTATACAATTTGAGAACATCTGAAAAAATGTACTTGCTCAGCAAGGTAATTGGTTATTCTTCATCTGTTGAGTTGCTTTCAAGAATAAGCTCTTAATTCAGTTTCTATTTTTGTTTGAAAACACAGATACAATAAAATTAAAGCCCTTTACTCAACCATTTATTGCATATTTTATTTGTGGAGTACCTATTAACCATAGTATTCTTCCAATCCTTTGAAGGGTGGGGAAAGGGAGGCTACATACAGGAGAAACAATTAAACATCATGCTATCAGATACTTAGACAACATAATAAGAAATATTAAATTATTGTGTATAACTAAGTCTATAAAATGCAGCGTGTTTTAGTGAAGACAACCAGCTTTTGGAGTCAAAGAGATATGGTTTCAATTCTCTTTCAGATTGCTCGTTTCTGGTGTATTGTGGCAAGTTATCTTAGGCTGATCAAGTATACTCTGTGATCCGAAGTTTCCTCATTGTAAGAATAATGGGACTTATATCTACTGGTGAGGATTTGAAAGAACGGAAATACATATGTCATAGTGTCTAGCATGTAGTATGCAAATATTAGTTATTATTTATAACTTTATCATTTTTATTCCAATGTATTTGTCAAATGATTGGTACAAACATTGAATGTGATAAACACGAAAGATGTATCAAAGACAGACTCACAACGTATCTGGTACTTTAAAAATGGGAGGATTTTTTTGGATAGGTGAGAAGGAAGAATTGTGAACAGAAGAACGTTGTTGTTAGGTGTCATTGAGTGGATTTCACTCATAGTGAACCCAGGTGAAAGAGTAGAACTACCTACACTAGATTTTTGTTTTGACTACCCTATAGGGTTTTGAAAGTTATAAATCTTTTTTGTTTGTTTGTTTGTTTTCTATTTGTATTTTTTATTGTACTTCAGATGAAGGTTTATAGAGCAACTCAGTTTTTCATTAAACAATTAATCCACATATTGCTTTGTGACATTGGTTGCCAACCCCCGACATATCAACACTCTCCTCTTCTAGACCTTGGATTCCCCGTTACCAGCTTTCCTGTCCTCTCTTGGCTTCTCTTCCTTGCCCCTGGGCCGGTGCGCCACTTTAGTCTTGTTTTGTTTTATGGGACTGTCTAATCTTTGGCTGAAGGATGAACCTCAGAAGTGACTTCAGTACTGAGTTAAAAGGGTGTCCAGGGACATTACTCTCGGGGTTTCCCAGTCTCTCTCAGACCAGTAAGTCTGGTCTTTTTTTGTGAGTTAAAATTTTGTTCTACATTTTTCTCCAGCTCTGTCCAGGAACCTCTAGTGTGATCCTTGTCAGAGTAGTAGGTAGAGTTAGCCAGGCACCATCTAGTTGTACTGGACTCAGTCTGATGGAGGTTGTGGTAGTTGTGGTCCATTAGTACTTCGAACTGATCTTTCGTTTATGTATTTGGTTTTCTTCATTTTCCCTTGCTCCAGACAGGGTGGGAACAGTGGAGTATATTAGATGGCCGCTCAAAAGCTTTTAAGACCCCAGATGCTACTCATCAAAGTAGGATGTAAAACATATTCTTCATAAACTATGTCACGCCAATTGAGCTAGATGTTCCCTGAGACCATGGTCCCCAGCCCTCAGCCCAGTAATTTGGTTCCTCAGAGAGTTTGGATGAGTCTATGAAGTTTCCATGACTTTACCTTGGTCAAGTTGTGCTGATTCCCCAGCATTGTGTACTGTCTTACCCTTCACCAAAGTTACCACTCATCTATTGTCTAGTTAGTGATTTTCCCTCCCTACTCCTCCTTACACTTCCCCACCCTCATAACCATCAAAGATGGTTTCTTTCTGTGTGTAAACCTTTTCATGAGCTTTTATAATAGTGGTCTCATACAGTATTTGTCCTTTTGTGATTAACTTATTTCACTCAGCAAAACGTCCTCCAGATTCATCCATGTTGTGAGATATTTCTCAGGTTCATCATTGTTGTTAGCTGCTTAGTATTCCATTGTGTGTATGTACCATAGTTTGTTTATTTATTCTTCTGTTGATGAGCACTTAGGTTGTTTCCATCTTTTAGCTATTGTGACTAGTGCTGCAATGAACATGGGTGCGCATATGTCTATTAGTGTGATGGCTCTTATTTCTTATTTCTTCAGAATATATTGCTAGGAGTGGGATTGCTGCTGGCATTGACCTTATTTTTTCTTCTATGATCTCTATATTATTTGGTTTTATATTTAGGTCTTTGATCCATTTTGAATTAGTTTTTGTGTATGGTGTGAGGTCTGGTTCCAGTTTCATTTTTTTACAGACAGACATCCAGTTTTGCCAGAAACTTTTGTTAAAAAGACTGTCTTTTCCCCATTTAATGGACTTTAGACCTTTGTTGAAGATCAGGTGACAGTAGGTGGATGGATTTACATTTGGGTTCTTGATTCTCTTCCATTGGCCAATGTGTTTGTCGTTGTACCAATACTAGGATGTTTTGACTACCGTAGCTGTATAGTATGTTCTGAAGTCAGGTAATGCGAGTCCTCCTACTTTGCTCTTCTTCAGTAGTGCTTTACTTATCTGGGGCTTCTTTGCTTTCCATGTAAAGTTAATAATCAGTTTCCATCTTATTAAAAAAATATTATTGATTGGGATTGCACTGTATTTGTAGATTGCTTTGGGTAGAATTGACATTTTCACAATGTAGAGTCTACCTATCCATGAGCATGGTATGTTTTTCCATTTATGTGTCATTTGGTTTCTTGCAGTAGTGTTTTGTAGTTTTCTTTGTATAGGTCTTTTACATCCGTGGTTAGATTTATTCCTAAGTGCTTTACTTTATTTTTTAAGGGCTATTATATAATGGTATTGTTTTCTTGATTTCCTTTTCATCGTTCTCCTTATTGGTGTATAGGAATCCAACTGATTTCTGTATGTTTATCTTGTATCCTGCTACTCTGCTGAATCTTTCTATTAGTTCCAGGAGTTTTCTTCTAGAATCCTTTGAGTTCTCTGTGTATAGTGTCATATCATCTGCAAATAGGGATAGTTTTACTTTTTCCTTACCAATTTGAATGCCCTTTATTTCTTTTGACTTCCAGCACACTGTTAAATAAGAGTGGCGATAAAGGACATCTTTGTCTTGTTCCTGTTCTCAAGGGGAATGTATTCAGCCTTTCTCAGTTAAGAATGATGTTGGTCGTTGGTTTTGTACAGACGCCCTTTATTATGTTGAAGAATTTCCCTTCTATACCTATTTTTTGGGAGTTTTTATCAGGAATGGCTGTTGTACTTTATCAAATGCCTTTCCTGCATCAATTGAGATGATCATGGGATTCTTTTCTTTTGTTTCACTCATGTGGTGGATTACATTGATTGATTTTCTTATGTTGAACCATCCTTGCATACCTTGTATGAATCCTACTTGGTCATGGTGTATTTTTTTTTATATGATGCTGACTTCTTTTGGCTAGAATTTTGTTGACAATTTTGGATCTGTATTCATGAGACCTGTTGGTCTGTAATTTTCTTTTTTCATAGTGTCTTTGCCTGGTTTTTGTGTCAGGATTATGCTGACTTCATGGAATGAATTCAGAAGTATCCCTTCCTTTTCTATGTTTTGAAATATTTTGAGTAATACTGGTGCAAGCTCTTCTCTGAATGTTTGATAGAATTCTTCAGTGAAACTAATCCTTAAGGGGGCAGATTGTCAGGTCATTCTCCCACAGAGTTGAGTGTGTTCGAACTGACAATCTTTCAGTTAGTAGTTAGGCGCTTAACGGTTGGACCACGAGGACTCCATGAACAGGGTAATAATATAAGTAAATTTGTAGAGATGGGACTATACATGGAATGTTTGATGGGCAGCCAATATAAAAGAACATATAGAATGTAAAACAGTAAGATTTTGGAGTCATAAATTATTAAGCTTTTATGATTTAATTATACACCATATCTATTAACTTCCTACCTTGAAAGATTAGGAAAACAGCACTGTTTCATTTCCTATGCAGTCTTATATATTTTTCCACTCCTTCCTGATATTTGTGAGATATATTTATATCTTAATAATATGTATTTATTCATTTAATATAATATATCTTAATAAAATCCATTGCCATCCAGTCATTTCCAACTCATAGCTGCCCTATAGGACAGAGTAGAACTGTCCCATAGAGATTCCAAGGAGCACCTGCTGGATTCGAACGGTTGATCTTTTGGTTAACAGCCATAGCTCTTAACCACTGTGCCACCAGGGTTTCCAATATATCTTAATAGAATATGTATATCTTAATGAGAATATATAACATTTACAACTTAACCAGCGTATCAGAAAATTACCTACTATTCTGTAACCATAAATCCCTCAGTGTATTCTTAAATCTATGTTTAAATGGACTAAATGTTCATCACCAGTCCTTTTTCCACAACTTGTCATTCTTTTTTTAATTGGCAGGTTTTTTTTCCCTCCTTTTAAAAAGACTCATGAAAGCTATATATCCTATGTTCTTCCATGCTTTAGAATGCCAGTGTGATGAATTTACATTTGATTTAAAACTTGAATAGCATTCTTGGATGATATTTTCCTTCCGAACATTATAGACATTTTCCCATTGTCTTCTGACATTAGATGTATATGTGGAAAAGTGTGAGATAAGTCAGTTTTTTTTCTATGTGTACATGACTTGCCTTCTCTGTCTAGTTGTCTTCTTTATCCTTAAAATTTAATAGCGTAATCTGGACATGACTTGATTTCAATCAATCTGTATCACATATCCTTGGAACACAGAGTGACTGCAGTCATTAGATTTATACATTTAGTTTCTCTGTTAATTCAGAATTTTTTTCTGCTGTTATGTCTTCTAACACTTCAGTTGATTTGTAAAATAAGAGTTACTTTACTTTAGCATTATTTGTACTAGATCATCTTTGTCCTCTATCTCTATTTTAGTCTTTCTAATTACTTTAAAGAGAATTGGTGGTGCAATGGTTAAGCACTGGGCTGCTAACTGAAAGGTGGGCAGTTTGAACCTACCAGCTTTTCTGAGGGAGAAAAGGCCTGGCAATCTGCTTCCATAAAAACTACAGCCTAAGAAACCCTATGTTGCAGTTTTACTCTGTCATATATTATCACTATGACTTGGAATCAACTCAACACCACACAACAACGATTAATTTTGTTGTCTTTAGCATTTGTATTCATTGTAATTAGCTCAGAATTTTCCTCTACTTTATTAATTTGATTTTTAGCAAGTCTGCTGAGTCTTTGCTCTTTCGAATTTATTAGTCCTCAAATGGTGGTTCTTGGTTCTCATTTTTTCTCTTTAGCTCAGAACCTTTCCTTTTCATCTTATAGTGTTAATATTTGTCTGGTCTTCAGACACTTTTATATTTAGGTCACGTTTTTAGTAAATTCTCCTATGTATTTAAACACTAATTGGTAATTTGAATTAGCTTCTGTTCCTTGTGTTATATTTTGTTCCTGAATGGGCTCTTCATCTATCTTTCGTATCTTATGCTTGCTTGTGTTTCTTATTTTTACCTTCTTTCTTCTATAGTATATTTGCATACTTGTGATACAGTTTTATTTTGTTTTGCCTTGTTTATGCATAATTGGGGAAGCTCTTTAGAACTCTTGTATTTGCCCTCTGTGATGTAGGTGAATTTTCTTTAACACCATTCACACCTTATTCAATACTTCTTGCCTTCGTTTCCCTTCCCAGCTATATTTTGAAGGCTGGAGTTTTGCAATTCTGTACATTACTTTTGCAACCTAGTGACTTGAGAGTGAAGGGTGTGTGTGGGCTCCTCTGAAGCTGTGTGAAGCCTTTTGTACATGATCTGGTCTCTGCTCATCTTTCAAAGAGTTTGTAAAATGTCCTGTGTCGATGTGCTCTCTAGCTAGGCATGGGTGTGTCCTTTATCCATTAGGGTAACTTCCGGGCTTTGTATTATTTCTGAAAATAAGCATGGCAGCCTTAAAAGTGGTAAGCCCTAGAAGGGTTTCCTACTGCTTTTAAGATCCTAAAGCACTGTGATGACAGTTCAGATCTTCTCTCTATGGTTTTTTCATTATAACTTTTACACCTCTACAACCACCTCAGTTTCCTGCTCCTTGATTTAAGAGGAGGGGCTTTTTGTTAGTAATCTTCATGAAAATTCTCAAGATTTTAAGATTCACCTTCTTCCCACAGTACCATTTCCCAGGTTTAAGGGCTGTTTTTAACAGCTACTCAGGAGTGGGCCAATATCTGGTTTCTTTCTTTTGTCACCAGCTTTAAAATTTGTATCATGAAGATATAAATCCTTTTTCCTGGTAATTATTTTTGCTATTTCTTTGCATTCTTTTTTTTTTTATTTTTGTTAGAAGTTGGGAGATGGATCATGTTGTCTGGTTTCTTTCTACCACCTTTACATGAAAATCCTTAATAAACATTTTGCAGAACAATTGGAACTTTGTAACAAGAGCATACCCTTTGGCATGCTAATATCATGTCTGGAACTATATCCCAAGAAAAAGATATATTGTTAGTATATGTCTTAGTCATCTAGTGCTGCTCTAACAGAAATACCACGAGTGTACGGCTTTAACAAAGAGAAGTTTATTTCTTCAGAGTCCAGTAGGCTACAAGTAAGTCCAAATTCAGGGCGTCAGCTCCAGGGGAAAGTCTTTCTGTGTAGGATCTGGAGGAAGGTCCGTGTCATCAATCTTCCCTTGGTCTGGGAACTTTTCTGTGCAGGAACCTCAGGTCCAAAGGATGCACTCTGCTCCCGGCACTGCTTTCTTGGTAGTATGAGGTTCCCATGTGTTTCTGCTCACTTCTCTCTTTTATATCTCAAAATAGATAGGACTAAGACACTATCTAATCTTGTAAACCTCATCAGTATAACCTCATCACAGTGATAGAATTTACAACACGTAAAGAGATCACATATAACCTCATCATAGTGGTAGAGTTTACAACACAGAAGGAAATCACATCAGATTACACAGCCATACAATACTGGAAATCGTGACCCACCTAAGTTGACAGATATTTTTGGGGGGCACAATTCAATCCATGGCAGTTTATATATTCTTTTTAGTATTATTTAAAATAGAAAAAATATTATTAAAAAAATACCCAGTGATAAAGTGAATGGTTGTGTAAAGTATATTATATATAAAATGAAATATTTGTGCCCACTAAAAGGATGCTTAAGAATAGGCTTTTCAGCTTTGACAACCTAAGCACTAGCAACAAAAGATAAAATAGATGAATTGGACTTCATAAAAATTAAATATTTTTGTTCATAAAAGGGCTTTATTAACAAAGTGAAAAGACAACCTACAGATTGGAAGAAAATTTGGGGGAACCATATATACAATAAGAGTTTAATATCTCAAATATATTAAAAATATACAAGTCAACAACAAAAATGCAAACAACCCAATCAAAAAATTACAAAAGGACTTGAATAAGCGTTTCACCAAAGTGTATTTCAAATGCCCAAACAGCACATGAAAAAATACTTAGGTTCATTAGCCATTGAAAACAAACAACAACAAAAAAACCATGAAACTAAACCTGTGGATGTCAAGTCAATCCTGTCTCATGGAAACCCCATGTGTTGCAGAGTAGAACAGCCCCATAGGGTTTTCTGGGCTGTAATCTGTTTGGAAGCCGGTCAGAAGTCGTTTCTTTCCGTGTGTCACTGGGTGGGTTTTAACCAACGTCCTTTAAGTTAGAAGTCAAGCACAAATTGTTTGTGACACCTAGGGACCAAACTCGGTTATTGCTCAGTGATTCTGACTCATGGTAACCTCATGTATGTCAGAGTAAAACTGTACTGCACAGGGTTTTCAAGGCTGTGACCTTTCAGAAGTAGATTTCCAGGCCTTTCCTCCCAGGCACCTCTGGGTGTGTTCAAACCACCAACCTTTCAGTTAGTAGCACAGCACTTAACTGTTCAACCACCCAGGGACTCCTTAGGTAGATGTCAATCAAAACTACAATGAGATACTACCTGTCTTAGGCTGGGTTCTCTAGAGAAGCAAAACCAGTGAAGCATCTAGATAGATAGACAGATAGACATACAAACAGATAGATAGAAAGACAGACAGACAGATAGATAGATAGACAGACAGACAGAAAAACAGACAGATTAGATAGATAGATAGATAGATAGATAGATAGATAGATAGATAGATAGATAGATAGATAGATAGATATAGATAGATAGATAGATAGATAGATAGATAGATAGATAGATAGATAGATAGATAGATATAGATAGATAGGAACAGAGAGAAAGAGAGATCAAGGAAATAGCTCAAGCAGTTGTAGAGTCTGGAAAGTCCCAAATCCGTGAATCAGGCTGGAGGCCCAACTCACATAGCTGCAAGGGCTGGTGAATCCAAGACACAGACTGTGGAGGCTGAAGAATCCCAAGGTCGGCAGGCAAGTTCCTGGCTCAAGTCCCTAGAATCAGAGGTCAGATGAACTGGAGCCAGCTACAGAATCCAGAGTAAGCAAAAGCCAGCGAGTCTTGCCAGAAAAGTCCACGTATATTGGATGCAGGCCACACCCCCAAGGAAACTCCTTTTTCACTGATTGGCTACTCACAGTACATCCTATCATGGAGTTAATCACATTATATCAAATCTCATCATGGAGGTGATTACGTGATTATACAGCTGCCAAACTACATTATAACTGCCAAATCACTAAGAATCATATGCCCGCCAAGTTGACACACAATTTTAGCCATCACAGTCCACTAATTATCAAATTGACCCCTGTACACATCTCCTTAAACCATACACAATCTCTGAATAAAGACAATTACAAAATCATACTTGCACCTAACATGATACAACACTTGTACAACAAAAAATGCACTAACCTTGTTTATTGATTATATTTGATAGGTGAAGAAAAAAAATTTCATGCATACATACAAGAAAGAAATACTCATAACAATTACAGTCCTCATTTCTGGAACTGGTCATGTGGTCATAACTACTATTTAGAACTACCTTCTTCTACCACCCATTCCATATTCCTTTTGCCCTCAGCAAGCACCTCAGCTGATCGTGGTTCTTTGCCTGGTGGGGTGACCCAAGCCTTCACTCCTGAAGAGTCTGGGCCGTTAGTAGTCATGTTGGAATTGCGTTGCTGTAGTTTTTCCATTGAATTTAATCACAGGGCATGGTAGTACGCCCTAAGGGATCTTATGCATTCCAGACATGCTTTTCTTTACCTCCATTATGTAATATCAATCTGATCTCCTCTTGGTAATCAGAATCAATCATACCAACCAATATGGTAACTCCCTTCTTTGCCTGTTGATCAGAGGCATAAAGAGCCAAAAGGGGCCAGGTGGCATACTTAACTTCCAGTTCAACAGAATCAGTGATGTGTCTCCAGGTGAGAGCATTCCTCCCTTTGGAATTAAGACCTCTAGACCCATAGAGCATAGTGTTGCGGGGACAGGAAGCAAAGCTTTTGGGATTGGGTCACTAGCAGTAATAGTGGTGTCACTCCCATTTTCACTCCTTCCTTGAATCCTGGACTGAAGAATTCTGGTTATGGGAGAAATAGCACCATACATTGGTCCCTGGTATAGAACATATACGGACTCCTGGAGAACACTGCCCCAATCCTGCAAGGTATTGCCACCAAGCTGGTGCATAATTGTGTTATTAGAAGGTCATTCCATCGTTCTTTCAAGCCAGCTGTTTCTGGATAATGGGGAACATGGTAAGACCAGTGAATGCCATTAGAATGGACCCATTGCTGCACTACATTTCCTGTGAAGTCTGCCTCTGGATCTGAGGCAATGCTGTTTGTGACACCATGATAGTGGATAAGACAGTCTGTAAGTCCATGGATGGTAGCTTTGGAAGAAGCATTGTGTGCTGGAAAGACAAATCTGTATCCAGAGTAAGTATCTAATGCAGTAAGAACAAAACACTGCCTTTTCCATGATGGAGGTGATCCAAAGTATTCAATCTGACACCAGGTTGCTGGCTGATTATCTCAAGGAATGGTGCCATGTGGGAGACTCGGTGTTGGTCTCTGCTGCTGGCAGACTGAGCATTCAGCATTGACTGTAGCCAAGTCTGCCTTGGTGAGTGGAAGTCCATGTTGCTGAGCCCACACATAACCTTCATGCCTGCCACCATGGTCACTATGTTCATGAGCCCATTGATCAATGACAGGAGATGCTGGGGAAAGCGGATGACTTGTTTCCACAGAATACATCATCCAATCCACTTGATTGTTAAAGTCCTCTTCTGCCGAGGTCACCCTTTGGTGAGCATTCAGATGAGACAGATAATCTCACTTCTTTGGCCCATTCAGAGAGGCATATACCTCTTACATACATCTCTTACTCATACCTTCATGTCTCAAATTTTCCAATCATGTCCCTTCCAAGTCCCTGACCATCCAGCCAAACCACTGGGCACAGCCCATGAATCAGTATACAATTGCACATCTGACCATTTCTCCTTCCAAGCATAGTGAACCACCAAGTGAACATCCCCAAATTCTGCCCATTGGGAGGATTTCCCTTCACCACTGTCATTCAGAGAGGTCCCAGCAAGGGGCTGTAGTGCTGCCACTGTCCACTTTCAAGTGGTGCCTGCATATAGCACAGAACCATCTGTAAACCAAGCACAAGTTTTCTCTTCCTCAGTCAATTAATCCTAAGGAATTCCCCCTGAGACCATAGGTGCAGACTGGGAGATAGAAGGTATTGTGACAGGAGTGGAGAGCATGACACTTGGGCCACTTCCTTATGCAATGTACATGGGCCTTCATGTCTTTCTCGGGTCTGATCTTGTATATACCACTTCCATTTAATGATGGAGTGCTGCTGTGCACGTCGAGCTTTGTAATTCTGTGGGTCAGACCACATGCAGTTTATGATGGCCACCTTGGGCTGCATGGTGACTTGGAGTAATAAGCTAAAAGCTGTTTCTGAAAAGGAGAGTAGTTATCTGCAGAGGATGGCAGGACTTTGCTCCAAAATTCCTAGGGTTTGTGCTGTGATTCACCAACAGGGGTCTACTAAACACCCCAAATAGCATCTCTCTCTGCCACTGACACTTCAAGCACCATTGGATAAGCCAGATAATATGGCCCAAGTGGCAGAGAGACTTGCAAGACAGTCTGAACCTGTTGCAGAGTTTCTCTTGGTCTGGGCCTGACTCAAAACTAGCAACTTTTCTAGTCACTTGAAAAATAGGCCAGAGTAGTGCACCCAAATGAGGGATATGTTGCTCCAAAATCCAAAAAGGCGCCCACTAGGCATTGTGCCTCCTTTTCAGTTGTGGGAAGGGCCAGATGCAATAACATATCCTTCACTTTAGAAGGAATATCTCAACATGCCCCACACCACTGGACCCCTAGAAATTCACTGAAGTGGAAGGTGCCTGAATTATTGTGGGATTAATTTCCCACCCTCTAGCACGCAAATGTTTTACCAATGAGTCCAGAGTCGTTGACACTTCTTCCTTACTAGGTCCAATCAGCATAATATCATTAATGTAATGGACTAGTATGACGTCTTGTGGAAGGGAAAGTCAATCAAGATCCCTGCGGACTAAATTATAACATAGGGCTGGAGAGTCAATGTAGCCCGGAGGAAGGCAAGTGAAGGTGTATTGCTGGCCTTATCAGCTGAAGGCAGACTGTTTCTGGTGGTCCTTTGAAACAGGTATGGAGAAAAAGGCATTAGCCAGATCAATAGCTGCATACCAGGTACCAAGAGATGTATTAATTTTCTCAAGCAATGAAACTACATCTGGAACAGCAGCTGCAATTGGAGTCACCACCTGGTTAAGTTTTCTATAATCCACTGTCACTATCCAAGATCCATCTGTTTTTTGGCTCAGACCAAATAGGCGAGTAGAATAGGACTGTGGTGGGAATCACCACCCCTGCATCTTTCAAGTCCTTGATGGTGGCAGTAATCTCTGAAATCTCTCCAGGAATGTGTTATTGTTTTTGGTGTGCTATTTTCCAAAGTAGGGGCAATTCTAATGGCTTCCATTTGGCTTTTCCTACTATAATAGGCCTAACACCACTTGTCAGGAATCCAGTGTCGGGGTTCCGCCAGTGTTTGAGTATATATATATTCCAATTGCACATTCTGGAACTGGAGAAATCACTACAGGATGGGTTTGGGAACTCACTGGACCTATTGTGGGATGGACACAAACTAAGGCTCTATTAATAACCTGACCTCCATATGCTCCCACTCTGACTGGTGGGCGACAGTGAAGTTCTGGGTCTCCTGGAATTAGTTTCAGTTCAGAGCCAGTATCCAGTAATTCCCCAAAATTCTGATTATTTCCTTTTCCTCAATGAACAGTCACTCTTGTAAAGGGTTGTAGACCCCTTTGGGAGAGGCTTGGAGAAAGATTAACAGTATAAATTTTTGGCAGTGTAGTGAGTTCTTTCCTCAAGGGGCCCCAATCTCCCCTTCATTTAAGGGTTGTTGATCTCTAAACTTGCTCAAGTCTGGGAATTGATTCAGGGGCCGTGACTCACTATTCTTGTGATTCGAGTTAGACTGCTTTTCACTTGACCTGGAACCCTGGTGGCACAATAGTTAAGAGTTCGTTTGATAACCCAGAGGTTGGCAGTTTGAATTCACCAGCCAGTCGTTGAAAACCCTATGGGGAAGTTCTACTCTGTCGTATAGGTTCAGTATGAGTCAGAATAGACTTCAGAGCAGCAGATTTGGTTGTTTTTGGTTTTCACTTGACCTAGAATTCTTCTGCTTGTACAAATCAAGTAAATATTGAGTAAATTTCCCATCTGTTTAACTCCTAGGTACACCAGGACTAAGCAGCCAATGCCGTAAGTCCATATGAGTCAGACTATTCTGATTACTGCTTTAACTCCACTGTCCATTATGGTAACAATGCCCACCTTGTCTTTTTTGATCGAGTGCTGCCACTTGGCCCTTACCGCCAGTTAACCCCATTTTAGTTAGGTGTCTTAATTCAGTTAGGGCAGTTCACACTGTCGAATCTGACTTAAATAAAGTAGCAATCACAGCAGTCTTCAAGGATGCTGGGGTTTCCTACACAAATTTGTTCCTCACTGTTGTGGTAAAAGGTGTGTCTTCTGAGCACTCCATGTGTGGGTCTGTGTGTCTAACCTGATAAATCCACTCTAACATGCCAATTTTCCTAAGCTTTTGGATACCTACTTCTACAGTGTACCAAGGCAGGTCAAAAGGTACTTCAACTTGATTTAATGTTGCATAATCCGTGCTTCAGTGACCCAACCAAATAAACTATTAAATCCTTTCCTAAACTCTCGAGCTAAAACATTGAATGAATTATCTGTGCTTAGTGGGCCTATATCAATAAATTCAGACTGATCCATCTTTATCTTCCTTACACCACTATTCCACACTCTTAGTAGTCATTCCCACACATATTCCCCAGATTTCTGTTTGTACACATTACAAAGGTCAAGCAGTCATTTTGGAGTGTAGAGTACCTTCTCCTGGGTCACACTTTGTACTTCATCTTTTAAGGCTCACTGGAACTCAAGTCTAGTTATAGGTCTGGAAGCCAAAATGGATTGTAAGGATGTGTTTTGAGAACATTCAGCATTGTCTTGTAAGGCATCTACCTCAGGAGATGCCCTAGGCAATGACTCAGACAAAGGTTCTTCAGGCATTCAGGCACAGTTTGGTTAATCTCAGATGGGGTTGGAGGGGCTGATGGGTTTTACTGTAGTGGGTGGATTAGCAGACAAAGATGGAGTAATCTTTTCAAATGGGAGTGAGAGGGATTGTTCTGTTGGCAGGAGTGATTCAACGGAATTTAGGGTTTCA
This sequence comes from Trichechus manatus latirostris, assembly GCF_000243295.1. Classification (NCBI taxonomy): domain Eukaryota; kingdom Metazoa; phylum Chordata; class Mammalia; order Sirenia; family Trichechidae; genus Trichechus; species Trichechus manatus. The sequence continues at coordinate 6,191,599 of NW_004443996.1, forward strand.
GTTAGTGTTCCCTGCTTCTTAATTATCTTCCCATATGTTCCCATCCCAATTTTCAGGATCTCATTTCTTCCCAATCGATGCCCTCACTTTAACTTCAAGCACCACTTGAGGTTGGGAATTCAGCTGGTGTTTAATTCAGCCACTCTTATGATAAGACTCTGGGTTCCTTTTGGGCAATATCAACTCTGTTACTACAGGAAATACAGCTTTCTTTCAAGGCACAAGTGGAAACTTTTAGGTTGTTTATGCTTCACTCGAGCTTTGATTTGAAGCCCTGAGCTCATCTCATTCTTTCAACATTTTGTTTATCGAAAGTAGCACCAACCAACCAGCTCCCTTATGCTTCTAATTATGATGAAAGTGTAGAAAAGTATCAAAGATGCAATCATCCAAAGCCTCGCCTCTCACCAATACTTGATCTTTTGGTGGTAATATTTTGCGTGTTTCTATTGCCACTTCACGCCATGGATTACCAGTGCCCTCTTTACTACTGGAAGAAGAGTCATCAACATCTTTAAGACTAACCAGACTTGAGAACGAATTTAGAAAACTCAACCTTACAATTTTGTTTCTCTAGAACGACTCCTGTTACCAAATGTCTTAGGCTGGGTTCTCTAGAGAAGTAAAACCAGTGAAGCATCTATATATATATGGAGAGAGAGAGGGAGAAAGATATATATCAAGGAAATGGCTCACATGGTTGTATAGGCTGTAAAGTCCCAAATCCATGGGTCTGGCTGGAGGCTTCTCTGGACTCACATAGCTGGAAGGGCTTAAGAACCCAAGATCTAGACCAAGGAAACAGGCAAGCTGCTAGCTCAAGTTCCAAAAACCAGAGGTCATTTGAACAAGAGCCAGCTGCAGGATTCAGAGTGAGCAAAAATCAGCAAGCCTTACCAGAAATTCCACCTATATTGGAAACTCCCTTTCCATTGATTAGCTACTCACAGCAGATCTCATCATGGAGGTGATCACATAATATCAGATCTCATCATGGAGGTAGTTACATCATTATACAACTGTCAAACTACATCATAACTGCCAAACCACTGAGAATCATGGCACAGTCAAGTTGACACACAACCTTAACCCTATTAGAACAGCAATGATAAAATATATATATGTATATATATCCAGAAAAAAATAGATGTTTTCGAGGTTATGGAGAAATTGGAAACTTCATCCATTGCTGGTGAGAATGTAAAAAGGTACAATCTGTGAAAAACTGTTTCTTGTTCCTCAGAAAGTTGAACATAAAATTACTATATGATTCAGCAATCCCAACCCTAGGCATATACCCAGAAGAAGTGAAAGCAGGAACACAAACAGAAAAGTGGACGCCAATGTTCAGTGAAGCACTTAAAAGGTGGAAACAACCTAAATGTTCATCAAAAGATGAATTGATAAACAAAATGAGGTATATACATACAATGGAATATTACTCAGTCTTAAAGAGAAACAAAGTCCTGATACATGCCACAAAGTGGATGAACCTTGAAAACATTATGCTAAGGAAAATAAAGAATAAATACTTCATAATTTCACTTATAAGAAAAGTGAAACTATATAGAAACCAAAGATTACTAATGAGTGGGAGTAGGGGCAAAGGAGGAACTTCTGTTTTAGAGCACTGAGTTTATGTTAATGGTGGTGGAATAATCTGGAAAAGGATAGTGAGAATGCTTGCATAATTTGAAGAATGTAATCAGTGTCACTGAACTATATATGTAGAAATTGTTGGGGGGAAGAAAATAAACCTGTCACCAGGTAGAGTGATTGAAACATCTTCTTGTGGGAACTATCAGTTTTACAGTATTTGGGGCACTAAAATATTCTTTTCAGGGTGCTCTTATTTAAATACAAAAAATTGTCCTACCTGGGAAAGAAAAATATTATCATTTCTACTGAAGTAAAAACATTAAAAGCCAGCCTTTAAGTAAAATGTATTTAGTGACAAACACACTAGACCTTTTAATAAAATTGATCAGGAAATCGTGAATTATAATTTTTATCACATAGACATAAATTACTCATTCATTTATTTAAAAAAAATACGGAAATCATACTGTGTCCCAGTGGCTGAGCAATTGTCCTCACAAAACTGTGCATGACCTAAAAAATACAAACAAATCTTGGTGTTCAAAAAAAAATAGGAAGTGGCTTTTGTGACATGGAGAAATACTTACATTCTATATCATAAAAAGCGTTATATAAACTGTATATAAATACGATTTTTAACAACATTAATATTCATAGAAGGGAAGGGAGTAATTTAAATTATTTTTAGACATTTTCGTATTTTCTGTTTTCTACTATAAACCCAAGTTACATCTTGCTTATCAGATTGAAATTTAGAGCTGAGAAAAGAGAGATATTTTTAGACTTAATTTTGAAGGCAGAATAAAGTGAACACTTTGCCAAATTATGTATGAAAGAATTAGGCCTTGTTTTAGTTCTATAAGTCACACTCCTGGACTTCTTAAGGCTTTATAAGTAGTGGCTAGTAATTCCAGGAACAATTATAGGGAAGAGACACACTCTTTGGAGGGTAGTTAAAAATCTAACTTTTATATGTCATTATTATTAAGAGATAACTCATAGGCAGACACCATTCTGCTACAAAATAAGAGTAAACAATCTTTATTCCTCATTTGATATTCTGACTTATTGCCACATTTTAATTATACACAAGGTTTCTATACATTGCATTTTACTGATGACATAAACTTCAAAAATCCTTGGTATTTTCAAAATCCAAAGCTGGGGTGATACATGTTCAGGTACTAATTTATTTACATCAATTAATTTCAGGCCTCTGATGTAAATGCAATTACTATTCAACACTTAATGGAGTCATTATATGTCAGATTAGCTTCTAGGAATGCTTGTCACTACTACAAGGCCAGACACCAAAACTTTGCTAATAAAAGTAGCAGAATTAATGGAGTGAACAGCATAGATAATTATTTAATGTGGAACATACAGTATAGAAAAAGGCTGATCAGCTGTCTCTAAGAAATAAAGATGTCAGAGAGGCAGCTACTTTATCCCCCTCCCCTCCCAAATGAGTTTAGACAGTGGTATTCAAAAACATTAAAAGTGTTTTTAGTCATTGAAAAATTATGTCATAATAAGTCATGCCCAATCTATCATCTGTTGTCTGGCTGTCAGATGACATAGTAAGCAAATAGCAATGAGTTATATTCCATTGAAACTTCAAGTGGCTATTTTTAACCACATGAAAGTCCTACTTGGGGGAGAGGTTGGGGGAAAGTGATAAACATGTAGCAATCAGAGGAAAGCAGCAATAGGTGTTCACAATAATCATGCTCCCTACTTCTAAATATCATTAGTGAACTCAGCAATTTCAGAGGAAGATTTGTGGTAAAAATTGTATTATGGTTCAGAGAAAATATAATGGAGGTTAAATATTTATCAGCAAGAGGTGCAAGGAGATCCCTTTTATGAATGCATAACAAAACCTCCTGGCAAAGTTGTATATGATCAGTAAAGGCTAAAAACCTTTGCTCATGGAGCTAGACTAATTGGATTAACGTGTAATTTGATCTCTCAAGAAATCTATATTTTTATCAGAATACCCTGATAAACGTTCTTTCAAGTTTGGGCTATTTTCATTTGACGTTATTATAATAGTTCTTTCTACTTTAGCAGTTTCAAGCAGAATGTGGAGGAGTCTGTTATGAACTTTATCTGAAAGTCTAGAAATTAGATATAAGGATGATTTTGGGGAGACGTGATTTAATAGTATAGAAGTCTTGTCATTGAATTTAACTACTTGTCTGTCAGATTGTTGTACTGTAGTGGCTTTCATATTGGTGTGATGTTGGAAGCTAACCAGAAGATTTCAAAAGGCGGCTTGAGAAGACAACTTATTATAATAAAATGTTCAAACATCTGTAATTAGAAAGCAGAAAGGGAAAAACATGCTCTTCATTTCTTAAGCTGAAAGAACTGAAGAAAAAATTCAAGCCTCAAGTTGCAATATTGAAGGATTCTATTGGGAAAATATTGAATGATGCAGGAAGCATCAAAAGAAGATGGAAGAAATACAGAGAGTCACTGTATCAAAAAGAATTGGTCGACATTCAGCCATTTCAGGAGGTAGAATATGATCAAGAACACATGGTACTAAAGGAAGAAATTTGAGCTGCAGAGAAGGCAATGGCAAAAAACAAAGCTCTAGGAATTAACAGAATACAATTGAGATGTTTCAACAAACAGATGCAGAGCTGGAAGTGCTCACTCATCTATGCCAAGACATTTGAAAGATAGCTACCTGGTCAACCGACTGGAAGGGATCCATATTTATACTCATTCCAAAGAAAGGTGATCCAACAGAATGGAGAAATTATCAAACAATATCATCAATATCACACACAAGTAAAAGTTTGCTGAAGATGATTCAAAAGAGATTTCAGCATTACATCGACAGGGATCTGTCAGAAGTTCAAGCTGGATTCAGAAGAGGACATGGAATGAAGGATATCATTGCTGATGGCAGATGGATCTTGGCTGAAAGCAGAGAATACCAGAAAGATGTTTACCTGTGTTTTATTGACTATGCAAAGGCATTTGACTGTGTGGATCATAATAGATTATGATTAACATTGTGAAGAATGAGAATTCCGGAACACTTAATTGTCCTCATGAGGAACCTGTACTTAGGCCAAGAGGCAGTCTTTCCAACAGAATAAGGGAATATTGAGTGGTTTAAAATGAGGAAGGGTGTGCATCAAGGTTATATCCTTTCATCGTATTTATTCAATCTGTATGCTGAGCAGATAATCCAAGGAGCTGGACTATATGAAGAAAAACGTGGCATCAGGATTGGAGGAAGACTCATTAACAACCTGTTATATGCAGATGACACCGTCTTGCTTGCTGAAAGCAAAGAGAATTTGAAGCACTTACGGGTGAAGATCAAAGATTACAGCCTTCAGTATGGATTACACCTCAACATAAACAAAGACCCTCACAACTGGACCAATAAACATCATGATAATTGGAGAAAATATTGAAGTTGTCAAGGATTTCATTTTACTTGGGTCCACAGTAGCAGTTAAGAAGTCAAACGATATATTTCATTGGGCAAGTCTTTTGCAAAAGACCTATTTAAAGTGTTGAAGAGAAAAGATGTCACTTTAAGGATTAAGATGCACCTGACCTAAGCCATGATATTTTCAATCCCTCTATATGCATGTGAAAGCAGGACAATGAATAAGGAAGACTGAAGAAGAATTGATGCCTTTGAATTATTGTGTTGGCAAGAATATTGACTATACCGTGGACTGCCGGAAGAATGAACAAATCTGCCTTGGAAGAAGTACAGCCATAATCCTCCTTAGAAGTGAGGATGGCAAGACTTCATCTCACGTACTTTGGACCTGTTATCAGGAGGGACCAATCCCTGGAGAAGAATATCATGCTTGGTAAAGTAGAGGGTCAGTGTCATGGATTGAATTGTGTCCCCCCAAAATACCTGTCAACTTGGCTGGGTCATGATTCCCAGTATTGTATGATCATGTACCATTATGTAAATCTAATGTGATTTCCTTATGTGTTCTTAATTCAATCACTATGATCTAATAAATGGATTGGTGGCAGTTATACTGATGAGGTTTATAAGATTAGATAGTGTCTTAATACAATCTCTTTTGAGATATAAAAGAGAGAAGCGAGCAGAGACACATGGGAACCTCATACCACCAAGAAAGGAGTGCTGAGAGCAGAGCTCATCCTTTGGACCTGATGTTCCAAAACCAACAGAAGACTGATACATCACAAGGACCTTCCTCCAGAGCTGACAGAGAGAGAAAGCCTTCTGGAGCTGATGCCCTGAATTTGGACTTGTAGCCTACTTGACTGTGAGAAAATAAATTTGTCTTTGTTAAAGCCATCCACTTTGTGGTATTTCTGTTATAGCAGCACTAGATGACTAAGACAGTCAGCAAAAAAGAGGAAGACCCTCAATGAGATGGATTGACACAGTGGCTGCAACACTGGGCTCAAACATAGCAAGGATTGTGAGGATGGCACAGAATCAGGCAGTGAGTGTTTCCTTCTGCTGTACATAGCATTGGAACTGACTGGATGGCACCTAACAACAGCATTAAATTGGGAGGCAAGAGGTAGTATGCCAAAAGATTTTTTACCTTTGAATTGTCCTAGTATGGGCTGTGCACAAAGTTTATGTTTAAGATATTTCGCTAATTGGTTATCATTGAATAACTAGCGTTGGAACGTAATAACACTTAGAAAATTAGGCAACTATTGACAGTGTTGTGCTTTGTTTTTCTTAACTAATGAAATCAAGAGCATAAAATATATTTTAGAATACATCTGGAGAGATTTTTAAGAGTCCTGAATTGCTTGGTATGCTTGTTTAAAATGTAACTTCCTGAACAATCCCAGATTTAAAGAGTCAGTCTCTGTAGTTGGGTCCGGAAATCTACAAATTAAAGAAGCATAGCAGATAACTCTGACAAAGTATAACTGGCAAACCAGTACATGCTGATGTATCCCAAATTCACATCAGTAATAGGACATCTATATGCTAACTAACTTCCATTCCCAAAACATGAATGGGACTTGAGGTAAAGGGCTGAATCTTACTTGTTTAGTATTGGACCAATTATTTCATTTTACAAGCCAAGAAATTAAGGCCCAGATAGATTAGTTGCTTCTCTAAGTTTATTGGCAGTAGATTGAGACTGCCTGACTTATCTGGCTCCCAATTCAATGCTCTTCCATCGCAGTGATGAAAGGTGAGAAAGAGTTTGAAAAATATTGTGTGAGAGTAAGTCAAAATTGTTGAAGAAGAACAAAATGATGCTGACTATTAGCTTTACTGTTTTTATTCAAAATTATTTTTCAAAATGCTTATTGTAAATATGGATTCATATACTGAGATTTCCATAATTCTTTTGACATAGTTTAGGGGCTATATTGTAAATCAAAATAACCTGGAAGTCTTAAATCAGTGATGTTTGATGATAGCAATTCACAGCTACAAATGTTCTTAAGTGACTACCATTTTCTTTAAGCATGCTTTGCTATTTTTATACTGTGGCAGTTTATATATAGCTGTCTCATTAACTAGTAAAAAATGTCATCAACTAGTCACACAGAAATTTTAATATTAACCAGGCACTGTTTTGCATTTTTTCTATAATTATATACTGTCAAAACAATAATTTTTTAGTAAAGTATGATAATCTGGTTGTCAGTTTTTAACCTCTATATCCTTGAATATACCACATTGCACAGTCTAATTAGCCTTGAAACCATAACATATCCAGTCAATGAGACACCAAGTCTGACTTTGTGTCCAACGGCAGCTAAAATTTGATGCTTCACTGAAAATCATACCTCACTCCACCCCCAATAAAACCAAATGAGAAATACTATACCAAGGAACAAAATATCTTCCTGATCTCAGCTGGTGATCAGCATATTCCCAAAAGCATAAAGATTAATAGACCTTGTGATTTTATTCTAGCTAATGTGCTTAATTTACATATATCTAGCTCCCTTTTGGAGCCCTGGTGGCACAGTAGTTAAGAGCTCGGCTGCTAACCAAAAGGTTGGTATTTTGAATCCACCAGCTGCTTCTTGGAAACCCTATGGGGCAGTTCTACTCTGTCGCTATGAGTCGGAATCTGCCTAATGGCAATGGGTTTGGTTTTGGTTAACCCCCTTTTAAAAGTCTTGCTAAGATTCGATAATATTCTATAGCAATTTTTTCCACAGGTCATAGGGTAATTTCTCAGCACCACAGTTCATAGAGCATTGCTGTTTTATTTGGGGAAGTAAAGAATTAAAAGATCTTTTAAGTGTTTTAAATATAATGGAAACAATTAACAAGAAAACTATGAACTATTTCCTTGAACACTTAGAAAAAATGGGACTTTTCTTTGTATTTAAGAAGTATTAATCTTTAGATTTTTTTTTTAAATTAAACAAGGGTTATGATGTAAAGGAAGCCTTTTGTTTGATAATTGTCAATGCAATGTACAAAGACTTTTACACATACACACATGCAACTCTTTAATTATACAATGCAAAATGTTGCCTTACACATTTGGAAAATCTTTTATTTAATCTGTTTCCCACAAACCATCCTACCCTTCAGATGGAAATGGTCCATGGCTATTTCCCTTTTATTATGAGTTGTGAACATTATTCCTTAACAGAAATGTGTGGCCCAATGGATTTTATCTCTGATTATCTCTGTGAAAACATAAATTCAATAAATATTATTTTCGTAGTCTAGTAATCTAGTAATCCTTACAAAGCATCATGATAATTGTTCTTACACTGACAAATCTACTTCAGTGAATGTAGAATCTTAATATTTTTAAGTTGGCAAAAATTCAGAAGTCACTGTGTCTACCATGTTTCCCAGTGCAAGGATACCCTCTACACTACTTGAACACCTCAGTGATGGGTAGTTCATGCACTCAGCAGGGCAGTCCTTTGTAGCCCTTTCAGTCAATCAAGTATTTACTGAAAACCAGCTCTTGGAAGAGTGCCATGTGAGTAAAACTCTGTCCCATTCTAATCAGGGAGACTGACACACAAGACACTTCCATGCAAAAGTTACTATCATTAATGATATTTCAAACACAAAGTACTGTGGAGCTTTTGTGGAAGGAGAGATTCAGTCTGACCAAGGAAATCTGGATCTGCTTTTTGAAGAAGGTGACATTGAAGTGGGATGTTGGTTACAAGGAAAGGAGACTCAAGTAAATTAACTCAAGAATGAAGGGATGACAGTTGCATGTGGACTAGAATGGAGACATCATCATAACAGAAGCAGCTCTAGTATCTATGTACTTTCTCGAATTCTATAAAGAGCCAGTTGGTCTTGGTGTCTCCTTGCATATCTCCTCTCAGCATACCAGTACCAGTTGCCCTTCAGTTGATTTCTACTCATGGCGACCTCGTGTGTGTCAGAGTAGAACTGTGCACTGTAGGGTTTTCAACAGCTGAGTTTTTGGAAGTAGATTGCCAGACATTTCTTCCAAGGTGCATCTGGGTGGACTCGAACCTCCAACCTTTCAGTTACCAGTTGAGCCTGTTAACTCTTTGCACCACCCAGGGACACCCCTTTCAGTATAACTCATCTCCATCCCAATATTCTAATTCTGCCTCCACTTAGTTTCATCCTAAATCTAACTTTATCTCACTTAATATGGCTCATCATGGCCACTCCTGTTTACTTCTGTCTCTATTATGACCTTTCTCCTTCTTACTGTTAACTGGGAAATACTTTCCAACTTTATCACTTCAAACTCCCAAAAGAATGACACATCATATTTTTGTGACATATACTGATGGCCAGATTAGATGCCCTAGGGAAAAAATCTCAACTCTTATTCAAATATCTATGGTGGCATAGGGGAGAGGGGAGGAGTGGGATCTTTTGGCACAAAATAAGCAGTGGCCATGGGCTGGAAAATTTCTCTTAAAATGGGTATGTGTGAAAATCAGGCAATTAAAGTTTTGGCCAGACAAGTGCAACACAGTGGGAAATACAACTGGTAAGGTAGGTTGATACCAAATTATAATGAAAGATAAGTGTTACTCTGAGAAACAGCCTGTCTTAGGTTGGGTTTTCTAGAGAAGCAAACCCAGTAAAGCTTATAAATATATATATAGATTCATGTCAAGGAAATGGTTCACACAGTTGTAGACTGTAACGTCCGAAGTCCAAGGGTCAGGGTGGAGGCATTTCCTCATTCACGTAGCCACAGGGTCTGGCAAACTCAAGATCAACAAATCAGGCAGCAGGGCTCTGGCTTACATGCTGTGAAGACCAATGAATCCCAAGATCAGCAGGCAATATGACAGGTAAGCTGCTAGGTTGAATCCCAAGAACTGGTGCTGAGAAGAACAAGAGCCAGCTGCAGGATTCAGGGCAAGCAAAAGCCCACAAACCCTGCCAGAAAGCCCACCTATATTGGATGCAGGCCACACCCCCTAGAAAGCTCCTTCTCAACTGATTGGCTACTCATAGCAGATTCCATCATGGAGGTGAGCACATTATATGAGATCTCATCATGGAGGTGATTACATCTTTATATGACTGCCAAACTACCTCATAACTGCCAAACCACTGAGAATCATGGCCCAACCAAGTTGACACACAAACTTAACCATCACAGTCCACCTCTTGCCAGTTTAGCACCTGTACACATCTACTTAAACCATATAATCTCTGAATAAAGATAAATATAAAATTATACTTGCACCTAACATGATACAACTAACACGCATACAACCGATAACACACTAGCCCTGTTTACACCTTATATTTCATAAGTGAAGAAAACAAAAATATTTGATACACATGTTGTTGTGGTTGTTAGGTGCCATCGAGTTGGTTCTGACTCACAGCGACACCATGTACATCAGAATGAAACACTAACCAGTCCTGCGCCATCCTCAAAATTGTTGCTATGCTTGAGCCCATTGTTGCAGCCACTGTGTCAATCCATCTCATTGAGGGTCTCCCTCATTTTCGCTGACCCTCTACTTTACCAAGCATGAAGTCCTTCTCCAGGGACTGGTCCCTCCTGATACTATCCAAAGTATGTGAGACGAAGTCTCGCCATCATTGCTTCTAATGAGCATTCTGGCTGAAATTCTTCCAGGATATATTTGTTCGTTCTTCTGACAGTCCATGGTATATTCAATATTTGCCAACACAATAGTTCAAAGGCATCAATTCTTCTCAGGTCTTCCTTATTCATTGTCTAGCTTTCACATGCATATGAGGCGAAGGAAAACACCACAGCTTAGGTCAGGCACACCTTAGTCCTTAAAGTGACATCTTTGCTTTTTAACACTTTAAAGAGGTCTTTTGCAGCAGATTTGCCCAGTGCAATGCACCCTTTGATTTCTTCACGACTACTTCCACGGGCATTGATGTGGATCCAAGTAAAATGAAATCCTTTAAAACTTCAATATTTTCTCCATTTATCATGATTTTGCTTATTAGTCCAGTTGTGAGGGTTTTTTTTTTTTTCTTTATGTTGAGATGTAATCCATACTGAAGGCTGTGGTCTTTGATCTGAATCAATAAGTGCTTCAAGTCCTCTTCACTTTCAGCAAGCAATGTTGTGTCATCTGCATATCGCAAGTTGTTAATGAGTCTTCCTCCAATTCTGATGTCACGTTCTTCTTCATTATAGTCCAACTTCTTGGATTATTTGCTCAGCATACAGATTGAATAAGTATGGTGAAAGGATATAACCCTGACACACACCTTTCCTGACTTTAAACCACACAATATTCCCTTGTTCTGTTGGAAAGACTGCCTCTTGGCCTAAGTACAGGTTCTTCATGAGGACAATTAAGTGTTCTGGAATTCCCATTCTTCACAATGTTCAGTCAAGCTCCATCTGACTTCAGCAATGATATCCCTTGTTCCATGTCCTTTTCTGAATCCAGCTTGAATTTCTGACAGATCTCTGTCTATGTAATGCTGCAACCTCTTTTGAATGATCATCAGTAAAGTTTTACTTGCATGTGATATTAATGACATTGTTTGGTAATTTATGCATTCTGTTGGATAATCTTTCTTTGGAACAGGTACAGATATGGATCTCTTCCAATCGGTTGGCCAAGTAGCTCTCTTCCAAATTTCTTGCCATAGATAAGTGAGCACTTCCAGGGCTGCATCCATTTGTCGAAGCATCTCAGTTGATGTTTAGTCAGTTCCTGAAGACTTGTTTTCCGCCAATGCTTTCAGTGCAGCTTGGATATCTTCCTTCGGTACCATCAGTTCTTGATCATATGCTACCTCCTGAAATTGGTGAATGTCAACCAATTCTTTTTGGTACAGTGACTCTGTGTATTTCTTCTACCTTCTTTTGATACTTCCTGCATCATTTAACATCTTCCCCATAGAATCCTTCAATATTTCAACTCGAGGCTTAATTTTTTTCCTCAGCTTGAGAAAGACCGAGGGCTTTCTTCCCTTTTGGTGTTCTATCTCCAGGCCTTTGCACATTTCAGTATAATGTTTTACTTTGTATTCTCGAGCCGCCCTTTGAAATATTCTGTTCAGCTCTTTCACGTCATCATTTCTACCTTTTACTTTGACTAACTCTACGTTCAAGAGCAACTTTCAGAGTCTCTTCTGACATCGATTTTGATCTTTTCTTTCTTTCCTGTCTTTTTAATAGCCTCTTGCTTTCTTCAAGAATGATGTACTTGATGTAATTTCACAACTCCTCTGGTCTTCAGTCATTAGTGTTCAGTGCATCAAATCTGCTCTTGAAATGGTCTTTAAATTCAGGCGGGATATATTCAAGGTCACAGTTTGGTTATAGTGGACTTGTTCTAATTTTCTTCAACTTCATCTTCAACTTGAACTTGCATATGAGTAATTGATGATCTGTTCTGCAGTCAGCCCCTGGACTTGCTCTGACTGAAGACATTGAGATTTTCCATCATCTCTTTCCACAGATATAGTCTATTTGATTCCTGTGTATTCCTTCTGGTGAGGTCCACGTAAAGTTGTTGTTTATGTTGTTGAAAAAGGTATTTGCAATGAAGAAGTCACTGGTCTTGCAAAATTCTATCATGTGATCTCCAGAGTTGTTTCTATCACCAAAGCCATATTTTCCAACTGCTTATCCTTCTTTGCTTCTAACTTTTGCATTCCAATCGTCAGTAATTATCAATGCATCTTGATTGCATGTTTTCTCAATTTCAGACTGTAGAAATTGGGAAAAATCTTCAATTTCTTCATCTTTAGCCTTAACAGTTGGTGAGCAAATTTGAATAATAGTCATATTAACTTGTCTTCCTTGTAAACACATGGATATTATCCTATCACTGACAGCATCGTACTTCCTGGACAGATCATGAAACGTTCTTTTTGATGATGAACGTGACCCCATTCCTCTTCATTTTGTCATTTCCAGCATAGCAGACCATACCATTGTCTGATTCAAAATGCCAATACTAGTCCATGTCAGCTCACTAATGCCTAGGATATTGATGTTTATGAATTCCATTCCATTTTTGATGACAGGAGTGCAGACCATGGGCATTTGGGCCACTTTCTCATGCAACTTACATGTGCCTTCAGGTCCTGTTCTGACCAAATTTCATATATACAACTTCCATTTAATGACTGAGAGCTTCTGGGCACATACAAATTTATGACTCTGTGGATCAGACAACACCCAGTTCATGATGAGCAGCTCAGGCTGCATGGTAACTTGGTGGCCCATAGTTAAGTGTTCAGTCTCGATTAAGGCCCAGTAACAAGTCAACCACTGTTTCTCAAAAGGAAGGTAGATATCTGCAGAGGATGGCAGGGCCTTGCTCCAAAATCCCCAGGGTCTTCACTGTCATTCACCAATAGTGGTCTCTGTGAAAGACTCCAAACAGCATCTCTATCTGTCACTGACACTTCAAGCACCACTGGATCAGCCAGATCATATGGCCCAAGTGGCAGAATCGCTTGCACAGCAGTCCAAAGCTATTGTCTGGAGTAGCACACTCAAATGAGGAAGATGTTACCTCCAAAATCTAGAAAGGCCCACTAGTCCTTGTGACTCCTTTTTAGTTGTGAGAAGGGCCAGATGCAATAAATTTTCCTTCACTTTAGAAGGAATATCTCAACATGTCCCACACCACTGAACCCCTAGAAATTTCACTGAGATGCTAGGTGCCTGAATTTTTGTCAGATTAATTTCCCACCCTCTAGCAAGCAAATGTTTTAACAATAAGTCAAGAGTCATTGATGCTTCTTCCTTACTATGTCCAATCAGCATAATATCATCAATATAATGGACTAACATCACATATTGTGGAAGGGAAAGGCAATCAAGGTCCTGCAGACTAAATTATGACATAGGGCTGGAGTGTTGACATAGCTCTGAGGTAGGACACTGAAAGTATATTGCTGGCCTTGCCAGCTGAAGGCAAACTACTTCTGGTGGTCCTCTGAAACAGGTATGGAGAAAAAGACATTAGCCAGATCAATAGTTGCATATATACCAGGTACCAGTAGATGTATTAATTTACTCAAGAAAGGAAACTGCATCTGGAATGGCAGCTGCAATTGGAATCATCACCTGGTTAAGTTTTTGATAATCCACTGTCATTCTCCAAGAGCCATCTGTGTTTTGCACAAGCCAAATAGACAAGTTAAATGGGGATGTAGTGGGAATCACCACCCCTGCATCCTTCAAGTCCTTGATGATGGCAGTAATCTTTGCAATCCCTCCAGGAATGCAGTATAGCCTTTGGTTTACTATTTTCCTAAGTAGCAACAGTTCTAATGGTTTCCACTTGGCTTTTCCAACCATAATAACACTGACTCCACTTGTTGGAGATCCAGTGTGGTGATTCTGCCAGTTGCTGAGTATATTTATTCCAATTATGCATTCTGGAACTGGGAAAATCACTACAAGATGGGTTCAGAGACCCACCGGACCTACTGTTAGATGAGCATGAGCTAAGATTCCATTAATAACCTGACTTCCATATGCTCCCAAACTGATTGGTGGGTCACAGTGATGTTTTGGGTCTCCTGGAATTAGTGTCAGTTCAGAGACAGTATCCAGTAATCCCAAAAAAATCTGATTATTACCTTTTCCCCAGTGAACAGTCACTCTAGTAAAATGCTGTGGATCCCATTGGGGAAGGTTAGGAGAAAGATTAACAGGGACTAATGGTTTTACTGGAGAGGGTGGCTTAACATCCAAAGATGGAGTAATCTCTTCAGATGAGAGTGAGAGAGATGGTTCTATTGGCAGGAGTTATTCAATGGAATTTAGGTACTCAGTGCTCCAGTTTCCTGATTATCTGCTCATATGTGCCCATCCTAAGTTTCAGGATCCCATTTCTTCCCAATCAATGCCCTCACTTTAACTTCAGATACCTCTTGAGTTTTGGAATTCAGTTGATGTTGTAATTCACTCACTCTTACGATATGATTCTGGGCTTGGTTTTCAGCAATATCAGCTCTGTTACTACAAGAAATAAGGCTTTCTTTCAAGGCACAAGTGGAAACTTTGAGGTTGTTTATGTGGCGTTTGAGTTTTGACTTTGTAGCCCTGATCTCATCCCTTTCTGTCACCATTTTGCCTAGTGAAAGTAGAATCAATCAATCAGATTCCTTATACTTCTCATTATGACAAAATTGTAGAAAAGTATCAAAGATGCAATCACCCAGGGCCTCGCCTTTCACCAATACCTGATCTATTATTGGTGATATTTTGCATAGCTCTATTGCCACCTCACAGTATGGATTAGCACTGCCCTCTTTACTACTGGAAGCAGAGTAGTCAACATCTTTAAGACTAAACAGACTTGAGAACAAGTTTAGAAAATTAATTCTTACAAGTTTGTTTCTCAAGACCCCACTCTCTGTACCAAATATTTTAGGCTAGGTTCTCTAGAGAAGCAAAACTAGTAAAGCATATAAATATACATACATAGAGAGATTTATTTCAAGGAAATTGCTCACACAGTTGTAGAGGTTGGATAGCCTGACGTCTGTGGGTCAGGCTGGAGGCTTTTCCTGATTCACATAGCAGCAGGAGCTGGCAAACCCAAGTTCAGCAGGTCAGACAGCAGGGCTCTGACTTACAGGTTGTGAAGACTGGTAAATCCTAAGATCAGCAGGCAAGACAGCAGGTAAGCTGCTAGCTCAAGTCTCAAGAACTGGAGGTCAGACAAACAGGAGTCAGCTGCAGGACCCAAAATAAGCAAAAGCCCCCTAGCCTTGCTAAAAAGTCCACCTATACTGGATGCAGCCCACACCTTCAAAGAAATTCCCCCTCAACTTATTGGCTACTCACAGCAGACCTCATCAGGGAGGTGATCACATTATACCAGATCTCATCATGGAGGTGACCACATCATTATATGATTATCAAACCACTGAGAATCATGGCACAGGCAAGTTGACACACAACCTAAGTTCATGTAGCCTTTTCTATCTAAAGAGACGTTGTCAAAGGTTTCTGAGAAGGGGAATCATAATAATAATAGCTAACATTTATATAGCACTTACTATGTTATAGGCACCATTCTAAGTGCTTTGTGAGTAGCGATTCAATGAACATCCGTAGGCTTGTACTAATGGAAGTTAGCTCTGACAACAGCAAGAGATGGCTTGAAGGAAAGAGCTAGAATTGTGCAATAGGTTGAGGATTAAGAAAAGGTAATAATTTTGGACACTGGTAGGTAGGAGGAAGAATAAGTTTTCAGAAAAGAAAAGTTTGTTGAATTGTCTGTGGGACACCAGGTGGAAAGTTTTGCATAAAGAGGTCTGGCACTTTGGAGAAAAGTTAAGGTGAAAGAGGGAGATTTGACAGTCATCCCTTGTTACCAAATGAGAGTTTACAGGATGAAATTAGAAAGCCTAGTAGTACATCTTGATTTAAGGATTAGGAAAAATCATCTTGAAAAGAGATGAGTGTATAACTAAATTGACCTCATAAACATATCAGAACGATCGACCCAACAGCAGTAAAGTATACATTCTTTTCCAAAGCACATGGAATATTCTCCAGTATAGACCACATTTTAGACCACAAAGAAAACCTCAGCAAATTCCAAAGCATCAAAATAATACAAAGCATCTTCTCCGATCATAACTTCATAAAAGTAAAAATCAATAATAGAAACAGCAAGGGAAAAAAAATCAAATACATGGAAACTGAATAACACCTTGCTTAAAAACTACTGGGTAACAAAAAAAATCAAGAATGAAATAAAAAAAATCATAGACTGAATGAGAATGAAAACACACCTTACGAAAAAATTTGGGATACAGGAAAAGCAGTGCTTAGAGGTCGGTTTATAACAATAAATGCACACATTGATAAAGAAGAGCCAAAATCAAAACATTAACACTACAACTCTAACAAATAGAAAGACAGCAGCAAAAGAAGCCCTCAGGCACCAGAAGAAAAGAAATAATAAAAATTAGAGCAGAAATAAATGAAATAGAGAATAGAAAAACAATTTAAAGAATCAAGGAGACCAAAAAAGTTCACACACAAAATCTAACAACCTTTGTTGGTTACAAGGGATGGGAGGGGTGGGGGGGGATACTAAATAGGCAGTAGATAAGTTGTATCTTGGGTGAAAGGTGAGACAGTACACAATACAGGGGAAACCAGCACAAATTGTACAAGGAAAGGTCATGGAAGCTCCATAGACACATCCAAACTCCCTGAGGGAATGAATTGCTGGGTGGAGGGCTGTGGGGACCATGGTCT
>NW_004443996.1:6209448-6231605 GCF_000243295.1 Trichechus manatus latirostris
AACCATTGTCATAGGGCAACATGTGTAGTAACTGTTAAATGAGAAACTATTTTGTTCTGTAAGCCTTCATCTAAAGTGAGAACAGCAGCACAATTGGAAGAGCGTAGTCAATGTCACTGAACTGTTCATGTAGAAATTTTTGAAATGGTGTATCTTTGACTATGTATATTTGCAACAAAAAGAAGTCGAGAAGGGAGATGGTTGACATGTTGTGGGGTTGTTAACCAATGTCATAAAACAATATGTGTACTACTGTTTCATGAGAAACTATTTGTTCTGTAAGACTTCACCTGAAGTACAATAAAAATAAAGTAAAAAAAAAAGAATCAAGGAGACCAAAAATTGGTTCTTTGAAAAGATGAAACAAAATTGACAAATCATTGGCCAAACTGACAAAAAAGAAAAACAGAAGAGGAAGCAAATAACACAAGTAAAAAGTGAGATGGGTGATATCACAACAGTGCCAACTGAAATTAAAGGTATTGTAACAGAATACTATGAAAAATTGTACTCCAGCAACTTTGGAAACCTAGAGGTCGTGGACAAATTTCTAGAAACACACCACCTACCTAAATTAACACAAACTGAGGTAGAAAATCTAAACAAATCAATAACAAAAAAAGAAATTGAAGAGGTAGTTAAAAAACTCCCAATCAAAAAAAAAAAAAAAAAAAAAAAAAAAGACCTGGCCCAGAGAAATTCATTGTAGGATTCTACCAAATTTTCAGAGATGAGCTAATACCAATACTACCCAAGGTATTTCAGAGCATAGAAAAGGAAGGAATACTCCCAAACTCATTCTGTGACGCCAGCATGACAGTGATATCAAAGCCAAGTAAAATACCACAATAAAAGAAATCTACAGACCAATATCCCTTGTGAACATAGACTCAGAAACCCTCAACAAAATTATGGCCAGTAGAATTCAACTGTATATCAAAAAATAATACGTCATGACCAAGTGGCATTCATACCATGTATGCAAGGATGGTTCAACATTATAAAACCAATCAATGTGATCCACCACATTAATAAAACAAAAGAAAAGAACCACACAATCTCATCAATCCACATAGAAAAAGCATTTAACAAAGTCTAACACCCATTCCTGATAAAAAACTCTCAGCGAAATAAGAATAGAAGGGAAATTCCTCATAATAAGGGACATTTATTCAAAGCCAACAGTCAACATCATTCTAAATGGAGAGAGACTGAATGCATTTCTCTTGAGAACGGGACGCAGACAAGGATGCCCTTTATCACTACCACATTGTGCTAGAAGTCCTAGCTAGACCAATAAGGCAAGAAAAAGAAAGAAAGGGCAGCCAAATTGGTAAAGAAGAGGTAAAACTATCCCTATTCGCACATGATACAATCTTATACACACAAAACTCCAAAGAATCCACAAGAAAGCTACTGGAACTGATAGAAGATTTCAGCAAAGTAGCAGGATACAAGATTAACATACAAAAATTATTAGAATTCCTCTACACCAACAAAGAAAACTTCGTAAAATAAAACACCAAATCAATATCATTTACAATAGCCCCCAAGAAGATAAAGTACTTAGGTATAAATATAATCAGACAAGTAAAAGACAAAAAAACTACAAAACTCTACTACAGGTAAACAAAACGGACCTAAGTAAGTGGAAAAACAAACCATGCTCATGGATAGGAAGACTCAACATTAAGAAAATGTCAATTCTACCCAAAGCAGTCTACAGATATAATGCAACCCCGAACCAAATTCTGACAGCATTCTTTAACGAAATGGAAAAACAAATCATCAGCTTTATACTGAAAGACAAGAGGTCCCAGATAAGTAAAGCATTACTGAAGAAGAACGAAGTGGGAGGCTTCAAGTTACCTGATTTTAGAACCTACTATACAGCCACAGTAGTCAAAAAAGCCTGGTACTGGTACATCAACAGACACATAGACCAATGGAGCATAATTGAGAACACAGACGTAAATCCATGCATAAGCAACTGATATTTGACGAAGACCTAAAGTCAATTAAATGGGGAAAAGACAGTCTCTTTAGCAAATGGTGTGGGCATAACCAGATGTCTATCTGTTAAAAAAAAAAAAAAGAAACAGGACCGATACCTCACAACACACACAAAAACTAACTCAAAATGGATCAAAGACATAAATGTAAAATCTAAAAAGATATAGGTCATAGAAGAAAAAATAGGGACAACACTACGGGCCTTAACACATGATATAAATAGGTTATAAAGCAAAACTAAAAAGGCACAAACACCGGAAGAGAAACTAGATAACTGGGGGCTCTGAAAAATCAAACATTTATGCTCATCAAAAGACTTCACCAAAAGAGTAAAAAGAGAATGTGCGAACTGGGAAAACATTTTTGGCTACGATATGTTCGACAAGGGTCTAATCTCTGAAATCTACAAGATACTGAAACACCTCAACAACAAAAAGACAATACATTTTAAAAATGGACAAAGGTTACTGGGCTGAGGGATGTGGGGACCATGGTTTCAGAGAAGATCTAGCTCAATTGGAATAACATAATTTATAAAGAAAATGTTCTACATTCTACTTTGGTGAGTAGCTTCTGGAGTCTTGAAAGCTTGTGAGCGACCATCTAAGATACTCCACTGGTCTCACCTCGTCTGGAGCAAGGGAGAATGAAGAAAACCAAAGACACAAGGGAAAGATTAGTCCAAAGGACTAATGGACCACAACTACCACACCCTCCACCAGACTGAGTCCAGCACAACTAGATGGTGCCCGGCTACCACGACTGACTGCTCTGACAGGGATCACAATAGAGGGTCCTGGACAGACTGGAGAAAAATGTAGAATAAATTTCTAACTCACAAAAAGAGCAGACTTACTGGCCTGACAGAGACTGGAGAAATCCAGAGTATGGTCCCTGGACACCCTTTTAGCTCAGTAATGAAGTCACTCCTGATGTTCACGCTTCAGCCAAAGATCAGACAGTCCCATAAAACAAAACGAGACTAAAGGGGTACACCAGTCCAAGGGCAAGGACTAGAAGGCAGGAGGGGACAGGAAAGTTGGTAATAGGGAACCCAAGGTCGAGAAGGGAGAGTGTTGATATGTCATGGGGTTGGTAACTAATGTCAGAAAACAATATGGTACTAATTGAGAAGCTAGTTTGTTCTGTAAAACTTCTTCTAAAGTACAATAATAATTTTTTTTAAATGGACAAAGGTTATGAACAGACACTTCACCAAACAAGACTTTTAGGTGACTAACAGACACATGGGGAAATGCTTGTGATCACTAGCCATTAGAGAAATGCAAATGAAAACCACAATGAGATACCATCTCACCCAGACATTACTGGCACTAATCAAATAACAGAAAATAACAAATGTTGTAAATGTTGTGGGAAGGTTGGAACTCTTATGCACTGCTGGTGGGAATGAAAAATAGTAAATCCACTTTGGAAACTGATATGGTGCTTCCTTAAAAAGCTAGAAATAGAAATATCATACAATCTAGCAATCCCACTCCTAGGAATATACCCTAGAGAAATAAGAGCTGTCAGATGAATAAACACATGCACACCCATGTTCTTGCAGCACTATTCACCATGGCAAAAAGATGGAAACAACCTAAACACCCATCAACACATGAATGGATAAACAAATTATGATACTTACACGCAATGGAATACTATGCAACAATAGAGAATAATGATGAATCCTTGAAACATCTCACAACATGGATGAATCTGGAGGGCATTATGTTGAGTGAAATAAGTCAATCACAAAAGGACAAATATTGTATGAGATCACTATTACAAGAACTCATGAAAAGGTATGCACACAGAAAAAACGTTCTTTGATGGTTACAAGGGTGGGAAGGGAGGGGAAGTGGCAATCACTTACTAGATAGTAGACAAGCGTCAACTTCGGTGAGGGGAAGGGCAACACACAATATAGGGGAAGTCAGCACAACTGGACCAAAGCAAAAGAATAGAAGTTTCCTAGACACATCCAAACACTTTGAGGGACCGTGTAGCTTGGGCTGGGTGCTGGAGCCTCAGGACCATAGTCTTGGGGGAGATCCAGGTCAATCGGCTTAACATAGTTCATAAAGAAATGTTCAATATCCCACTTCGGTGAGTAGTGTCTGGGGTCTTAAAAGCTTGTGAGTGGCAGTCTAAGATACATTTTTTATTCCCTTCTCACCTGGAGCAAAGGAGAATGAAGAAAACCAAAGCCACAAGGAAAATATTATCCCAAAGGACTAAAGGACCACATGAACCAGAGACCCCACCAGCCTGAGACCAGAAGAACTAGATGGTGCCCACCTACCACCACCAACTGCCCTGACAGGGATCACAACAGAGACCCGGACAGAGCAGGAGAAAAATGTAGAACAGAATTCAAATTCATATAAAAAGGCCAGACTTAACTGGTCTGACAGAGACTGGAGGAACCTCTGAAACTATGGCGCTAGGACGCTCTGCTAGCCCAGAGCTGAAACCATTCAGGAAGCCCGGTTTTCAGAAAAATATTTGACAGGCCTATAAAACAAAAAACTAACTCACATGAAGAACCTGCTTCTTAGTTCAATCAAATATACTAGACAAAGTGGACAGCTCCTGTCCAAAAGCAGGACGAGAAGGTAGAAAGGGACGGGAACTGGACCAATGGACACAGGGAACTCAAGATGAAAAGGGGGAGCATAGTGTCACACATTATGGGGATTGCAACCAATGTCTCAAAATAATGTGTATAAATTTTTGAATGAGAAATTAACTTGAGTTGTAAACTTTCACCTAAAGCACAGTAACAAAAAAAGGAGATGATTGTAGACTCGTGGCTCTCTAAGAAAAAAAACTTAAAGAGTATGCATCCCAACATTCTAATTTTTAAATATCAAACTCAGAAAGAAATGACTTATGCAAGGTAATAGCATAAATTATTGATAAAGCTGAGATTAGAGCTCTAATCTACTAAAGACATACATATATATGTATATCTGGAGAATCCAGTCTAAGATAGTGGACAAAGCTAGGAAATGTATATATGCATACAAACATATGTATATATATACACATATACTTTTATCTCTGTACATATATTAAAAAAATTAGTTCATACTGACACTTCTTACACTAACCTAGGACCATACAGTTTTTCTTATTATTTTGAAATAGTAGAATTTGTGCCTTTTAGGTTTCTCTCATGAAGCACCTCCAATGCAATGCAGACCTTGAAACTCCTTTTGATATTCTTAAGATAAAAGTATGTTGTATTAACTCCTCGCTTCCAAAACCTAGAATAGAATGGTGACTTATTTCATTTGCTACATGACCCTAGTAGAATTTTTTATGAGGTTTCCCTAAGAACCACCCTAGTCAGTAATCTATGAACTTTGAAAAGCTGGAATTTACATTTCTAAAATAGAAATGAGGGGGAAGTTATTCCACCTAATTTTAAGGAAAAGAAAATCACTGCACTAAGCTTGTTGTTGTTGTTAGATGCCATTGAGTCAGTTCTGACTCATAGCGACCCTATGTACAACAAAATGAAACACCGCCTGGTCCTGTGCCATCCTCATAATCGTTGTTATCCTTGAGCCCATTGTTGCAGCCACTGTGTCAATCCATCTTGTTGAGGGTCTTCCTCTTTTCCGCTGACCCTCCACTTTACCAAGCATGATGTTCTTCTCCAGGGACTGGTCCCTCCTAGTAACAAGTCCAAAGTATGTAAGATGAAGTCTCACCATCCTCACTTCTAAGGAGCATTCTGACGGTACTTCTTCCAAGACAGATTTGTTCATTCTTCTGGAAGCCCATGGTATATTCAATATTCTCCAATACCATAATTCAAAGGCATCAATTCTTCTTCTGTATTCCATATTCATTGTCCAGCTTTCAATGTGTATGAGAGAATTGAAAATACCATGGCTTAGATCAGGCACATCTTAGTCCTCAAAGAGAGAGCTTTGCTTTTTACCACTTTAAAGAGGTCTTTTGCAGCAGATCTGCCCAATGCAATACATTCTTTGATTTCTTGACTGCTGCTTCCAAGCGCATTGATTGTGGATCCAAGTAAAATGAAATCCTTGAAGACTTCAATATTATCTGTTTATCTTGATGTTGCTTATTGGTTCAGTTGTGAGCACTTTTGTTTTCTTTATGTTGAGGTGCACTCTACACTGAAGGCTGTAGTCTATGATCTTATTCAGTAAGTGCATCAAGTCCTCTTCACCTTCAGCAAGCAAAGTTGTGTGATCTGCATGTCGCAGGTTGTTAATGAGACTTCTTACCAATCCTGATGCCCCGTTCTTCTTCATATAGTCCAGTTTCTCGGATTATTTGCTCAGCATACAGATTGAATAAGTATGGTGAAAGAGTACATCCCTGATGCACACTTTTCCTGACTCAAAACTACTCTATGTCCCATAGTTCTGTTCGAATGACTGCCTCTTGGTCTATGTACAGGTTCCTCATGTACACTATTAACAGTTCTGGAATTCCCATTCCGCAAAATGTTATCCATAATTTGTTATGATCCACATAGTAGAATGCCTTTGCATAGTCAATAAAACACAGGTAAACACCTTTCTGATATTCTCTGCTTTCAACCAAGATCCATCTGACATCAACATTGATATCTCTTTTTCCATGTTCTCTTCTGAATCCAGCTTGAATTTACAGCATTTCCCTGTCAATGTACTGTTGCAACCTCTTTTTTAAAAAAATTTTTATTGATGAAAGTTTACAGAGCAAATTAGTTTCTCATTAAACAATCAATGCACATGTTGCTTTGTGACATTGGTTGCCAACCTCATGACATGTTAAGACTCTCCCTTCTTGACCTTGGGTTCCCTATTACCAGCTTTCTGGTCCCCTCCTGCTTTCTTGTCCTTGCACTTGGGCTGGTGTGCACATTTAGTCTCCTTTTTTTTCATGGGTCTGGCTAATCTTTGGCTGAAGGGTGAACATCAGGAGTGGCTTTGGTACTGAGTTAAAAGGGTGTCCGGGGGCTATACTCTGGGGGTTTCTCCAGTCCCTGTCAGACTAGTAAATCTGGTCGTTTTTTATGAGTTGGAATTTTATTCTATATTTTTCTCCAGCTCTGTCCAGGACCCTATATTGTGATCCCTGTCAGAGCACTCTGTGGTGGTAGCCAGGGGTCATCTAGCTGGACTCAGTCTGGTGGAGGCAGTGATAGTTGTGTTCCATCAGTCCTTTGGAGTAATCTTTCCCTTCTGTCTTTGATTGACTTCACTCTCCCTTGCTCCAGACAGGGTGGGACCAGTGGACTGTCTTAGATGGCCACTCACAAGCTTTTAGGACTCCAGACACTACTCACCAAAGCAGAATGTAGAACATTTTCTTTATAAACTATGTTATGCCAATTGAACTAGATGTCTCCCCAGACCATGGTCCACAGCCCTCAGCCCAGTAATCTGGTTCCTCGGGGAGTTTGGATGTGTCTATGAAGCTTACATGACCTTAACTCGGTTAAGTTGTGCTGACTTTCCCTGTATTGTGTACTGTCTTACCCTTCACCAAAGTGACCACTTATCTATTGTCTAGTTAGTATTTTTCCCTCCCAGCCCTCCCCTCCTTAGTAATCATCAGAGATTGTTCCTTTCTGTTTGTAAACCTTTTCATGAGTTTTTATAATAGTGGTCTCATACAGTATTCGTCCTTTTGCTGTTGACTTATTTCACTCAGCATAATGCCCTTCAGATTCATTCATGTTGTGAGATAATTCACAGATTCATCATTGTTCTTTATTGTTGCATAGTATTCCATTGTGTGTAAGTACCATAGATTGCTTATCCATTCATCTGTTGGTGGGCACTTAGGTTGTTTACATCTTTTTGCTATCATGAATAGTGCTACAATGAAGATGGGCGTGCATGTGTTTATTCGTCTGACAGCTCTTATTTCTCTAGGATATATTTCTAGGAGTGGAATTGATGGATCGTATGTTATTTCAATTTCTAGCTTTTTAAAGAAGCTCCATATCGTTTTCCAAAAAGATTGTAAAATTTCATATTCCCACCAGCAGTGCTTAAGAGTTTCAAGCTCCCTGCAGCCTTTCCAACATTTATTTTCCATTTTCAAAATATTTTCTGTTTTTGTGCCAGTAATGTTGGAGTGAGATGATATCTCATGGCAGTATTGATTTGCATTTCTCTAATGGCTAGTGATCTCGAGCATTTCCTCAAATGTTTGTTAGCCACCAGTATGTCTTCTTTACTGAAGTGTCTGTTCATATCCTTTGACCATTTTAAAAAATTATTTGGATTATTTTTCATTTCGTTGTAGAGATGTTGGATTTTCCTATAGATGTTAGAGATTAGACCTTTGTCAGATTCAAAACATTTTTCCAGTCTGCAGGTTCCCTTTTCACTCTTTTGGTGAAGTCTTTTGATGAGCATGTATTTAATTTTTAGAAGATCCCAGTTATCTAGATTTCTTCTGGTGTTCGTGTATTGTTAATTATAGTTTGTATCCTATTCATACCGTATATAAGGGCCTCTAGTATTTACCTGATTTTTTATTCTATGATCTTTAGTTTTTGGTTTTATATTTAGGTCTTTGATCCATTTTGAATTAATATTTGTGTATGGTGTGAAGTATGGGTCTTGTTTAATTTTTTACAGAGGTATTTGCAGTTTTGCCAGCATTGTTTCTTAAAAAGACTATCTTTCCCCCATTTAATGGACTTTGGGGATTGTCGAATATCAGGTGACTGTAAGTGGATGGATTTACATCTGAGTTCTCAATTCTGCTCGATTGGTCAATGTGTCTGTCTTTGTATCAGTACCAGGTTGTTATGACTGCCATAGCTGTATGCTAGATTCTGAGGTCAGGTAGTGCGAGTCCTCCTACTTTATTTTTCTTCTTCAGTAGTGCTTTCCTTATTCGGGGCCTTTTCATTCCATGTTAAGTTAATGGTTTGTTTATCCATCTCTCTCAATAAAGAATGCTGTTGGTATTTGGATCAAGATTGCACTGTATTTGTAGATCGCTTTGGGTCAAATTGATATTTTCACAATGTTGAGTCTACCTATCCATGATCATGGTATGTTTTTCCATTTATGTAGGTCTCTTTTGATTTCTTGCAGTAGTGTTTTGTAGATTTTTTTTTTTTTTGTATAGGTCTTTTATGATCCTGGTTAGATTTATTCCTAAGTGTTTTATTTTTTTTAGGGGCTATTATAAGTGGCATTGCTTTCCTGATTTCCTTTCCATAGTTCTCTTTATTGGTGTGTAGGAATTCAACTGATTTTTGTATGTTTTTCTTGTATCCTGCCACTCTGCTGAATCTTTCTATTAGTTCTGGTAGTTGTCTTTTGGAGTGCTTTGGGTTCTCTATGTATACTATCATATTATCCAAAAATAGGGACAGTTTTACTTTTTCCTTAATGATTTGGATGCTGTTTATTTCTTTTTCTTTCCTTATTGATCTAGCTAGGAATTCCAGCACAACGTTAAATAGGAGTGGTGATAAAGGATATCCTTGTCTTGTTCATGTTGTCAGGGGTAAAGTTTTCAGCCTCTCTCCATTAAGAATCATGTTGACTGTTTTTTTTGTATAGATGCCCTTTATTACACTGAGGAATTTCCCTCCTATACCTATTTTATTGAGAGTTTTTATCAGGAATGGCTGTTGAACTTTATTGAATTCCTTCTCTTCCTCGTTTGAGATGATCATGTGATTTTTTTGTTTTGTTTTATTTAAGTGGTGGGTTGTGTTGATTGATTTTCTAATGTTGAACCATCTTTGCATACCTGGTAGGAATCCCACTTGGTCGTGTTGTACTATTTCTTTATAAGATGCTGAATTCTATTAGCTAGAACTTTGTTGACAATTTTTGCTTCTATATTCATGAGAGATATTGATCTGTAATTTCATTTTTGGGGGTATCTTTGCTAGTTTTGTTATCAGGGTTATGCTGGTTCGTAGAGCAAATTTGGAAGTATCCCTTCCTTTTCTAGGTTCTGAAATCATTTGAGTAGTACTGGTGCAAGTTCTTCTCTGAATTTTGATACAATTCTCCATTGAAGCCATATGGGCCAGAATTTTTTTTTCCGTTAGCATTTTTTTAATTACCTTTTCAATCTCTTCTCTTGTTATGGGTCTGTTAATATTTTCTACCTCAATTTGTGTTAGTTTATGTAGGTTTTGTATTTCTAGAAATTTGTCCATTTCTTTTAGTTTTCAAATTTTTTGGAGAATAGTTTTTCATAGTACTCTATTATGATCCTTTTTATTTTAATAGGGTCTATTGCAATGTCCCCCATTTCATTTCTTATTTGGGTTATTTGCATCCTGTCCTGTTTTCTTTTGTCAGTTTGGCCAATGGTTTGTCCCTCCTTTCAAAGAACCAACTTCTGGTTTTGTTAATTCTTTCTATTGTTTTTCTATTCTCTATTTCATTTATTTCTGCTCTGATATTTATTATTTCTTTTCTTCCTGTGGCTGTGGACTTTTTGTTGTTTTCTTTGGATTTGTTTGAGTTGTACTGCTAATGTTTTTATTTTTACCCTTTCTTCTTTTTTGATGGGGGCATCTACTGCTATAAATTAACCTCTGAGCTCTGCCTTTGCTGCTTCCCAACAGTTTTGGTATGATGTGTTTTCATTTTTATTTTATTCTAGGAATTTTTTTATTTCATTTTTGATTTCTTCTATTACCCAGTGGTTTTTAAGTGAGGTGTTATGCAGATTCCATGTATTTGATTTTTTTCCATGTTCTTCCTGTTATTAAATTCTGCTTTTATGGCTTTGTAATCAGAGAAGATGCTTTGTATTATTTCAACGTTTTGTATTTTTTAAGGGTTGTTTTGGGGTCTATTGTTGAGACTGTTCCTTGTGCGTTGGAAAATAATGTATACTTTGCTGTTGTTGGGTGGAGAGTTCTATATGTGTCTATGAGGTCAAGTTGATTGATTGTGGCCGTTAGATCTTCTGTATCTTTGTTGAGATTCAAGGCGTTCTTTCCTTTACCAAGAGTGGTATATTGAAGCCTCCTACTATTATTGTGGAACTGTCAGTTTCTCTTTTCAGTGCATTTAGAGTTTGTTTTATATATTTTTGAGTCCTATAATTGCGTGTGTACGTATTTATTATGGTTATGTCCTCATGGTGGATTGTTATGTTAATCATTATGTAATGTCGTTCCTTGTCTTTAATGTGTATTTTGTTTTAAAGTCTATTTTATCTCATTAGTATCGCCACTCCTGCTTTTTTTCATTGCTGTTTGCTTGATATATATTTTTCATCCTTTGATTTTTAATATATTTATGTCTTTGTTTCTAAGGTGTGTCTCCTGTAGACAACATATTGATGGGTCCTGTTTTTTAATCCATTCTGTCACTCTCCATGGGTGCATTTAAGCATTTTACATTCAGTGTGATTATTGATATGTGTGAGTTTATTGCTATCATTTTGTAGTGATTTTTTTGTAATGCTAATATTTTATTTCCTCCTCTTAGTCTTCTGTGCTGAATTACGTTTGTCTGTGGATTTTCTTTTTCATTTTTGTATATTTTGTGATCACTGAGACTTTATGTTTTTTGTCTTTATTTTGATGAGTAGGTTTGTTAATTTATTTGTTATTGCCTTGAACTTTACCCTAAGTTTAAACCAGTCTTTTATTACTTGATATCATCTTGACTTCCTCTACATTTGAAAATTCTATACCTACACCATTTATTCCTTCTTTTATTGTTCTGACATTGTTGTCATTTACCAGTTGATCTCTCTGGCTCACTGTTGTAAACCTTTTTATTTTGTTTTATCCTTGAGAGTATGTTACCTAGGTTGGTATCTGGCTGACGATGTCCTGTGTCCTAGATTCAGATTGTTGTCTGATGGTGTTGGTTCTCTAACCAAAGCACACCTTTTAATAATTCTTGTAAGTTTGGTTTTATTTTTACGTAGTCCCTTAATTTTTATTTATCTAGAAATGTTCTAATTTTGCCATTATATTTGAGCAAGAGTTTTACAGGATATATTTTTTTTGGTCGGCAATTTTTTTTTTCCTTTCTAGGTTTTATATATGTCATCTTATTGCCTTCTTGCCTGTATGGTTTCTGCCAAATCATCAGAGCTTAGTCTTATAGTTGCCCCTTGGCATGTGAGTTTTTGTTTTTCTTGAGCTGCTCTCTGGATTCTTTGTCTTTGGTTTTGGTGACTGTAATTATGATATGTCATGGTGATTTTATTTTGGGGCCTATCCTAGACGGTGTTCATTGATCTTGGATGGTCAGGTTTTCACATTTCATGGTATTAGTGAAGTTTTATGTCAGTAAAACTTCAATGATCCTCTCTGTGTTCTTTTTCCCTCCCCTGTTCTGGTTGTCTGATGACAAGCAAATTATTGCTTTTGATTGTATCCCACATCGTTCTCAGGGTTTCTTCATTCTATTCTCAGATTTTTCCTCAAAAAAACTGGTATTCAGGTATTTGTCTTCAGTTTCGCTGATCCTGTCTTCCATTGTTTCAAATTTGCTCCTAAAACCTTCTATTGCACTCTCCATTTCTGAAATCGTGTTGTTTTTCTTTTGGATGTCTATTTGCTTTTTGTTTATGATTTTAGTTGTTTATTAATTTTGACATTTTGTTCCTGTGTTAGTTCCCTGAATTCTTCCATTGCTTTGTCTGTGTTTTCCCTGATTTTTTATGCATTTCCCATGATTTTGTCTATTTTTTCCTTATTTTTGCCTACATTTTCCTTCATCTGTTGGAGAACCCTAAATATTAGAGTTCTGAATTTCCTATCAGGTATTTCCAGTGCCTTTTCTTCTACCAGAAGGTCATCTGGTATTTTAGTTTGGTTATTTTCTGGAGCCATCCTGTCCTGTTTTTTTAAATATATTTTGATGGTGTCTGATGTTTATAGGACATTCAGGAGTTATTTTCTTCTTTTATTGATGGTAGGTTTGTTTGTTTCATCCTTTTCTTAAGTTTTATTTGGTTATGTCTGGATAGGTGAGCTGGGCTTGTTTTGTTGTTTGCTTGCCTGTGGACATGATACTTCTTACCACCTTGTCCAGGTGGGCAGGACTGGTCACTCACCTATGGTGCAGCAGGGTAGTTCCAGCCTTGGGAGGGGCAGGGATGGGTAGTTTGCAGCATGCAGTGGTGCCTACCAGATGGGGCTGGGGGGCAGTGCGTGTCAGGATCTAGCGGACTGCTTTGGTGCCACTCAGGGATGCTGTGCTCAGTGTACAGGGCAGATAGGCAAGAGAGAAGGGAGAGTATGTGATGTGCAGAGTTAAGTAGTTGAGAGAAAGAAGAGAAAAAGGAGAAAGAAACAAATGCAAAAAAGAAGAAAGAAATGAAGGAACAAAGAAAAAACAAAAAAATTAAATAAAGTCACAGCACGGTGGGATTCAGTAACTTGAGGTGGGGCAGACCAAGCAAGGCTGTGTGCCACTGGATCTCTAGCTGAGCAGTACGGCTTGGCCCATCAAGAAGGAGTGTGGGTCATGCATGGGGCTAGGTGGTGGGATAAGGGAAGGAAAGAGGGGAAAGAGACAGAAGAAAGCAACAAACAAAATACAACAACAACAAAAATAAATATGGTGGTGGTGATATCTCTCTCACCAGGTGACAGGACATGGCCCGTGAGGAAAGGATGGAGGCAGTGCAGAGCCTAGGTGGGAGGGAGAAGGGGAAAGACAAGAAAAATAAAAAATATGGTGCTGAGGGAGTCAGCCTGTGAGGAGTGGCACAGACCTGGGGAGGTCATGTACTAGAGGTTCTCCAGCCGGCTTGGCCTGTAAAGAAGTGGGAGGGCAGAACATGGGTCTAGGTGGGTGGGAGAAGGGAATGGAAGGAAGAGAGAGAGAGGAAACAACAACAGCAAAAAGAAAAAAAAGAAAAACAAAAACAAATGAATAAAAAATAAATATATAAACAAAATGGCACCGAGGGAACCAGTCGATGCTGGCAGTGCACACCCTTGGAGGCCGTGTGCAGTGACTCTCCAGCCGAGTGGTGCAGCTCAGCCCCTCAAGAAGGGGCGAGGTGGTGCACCATGCTGGGTGGATGGGAGAAAGCAAAGGAAGGAAAGACGAGGTAAAAAACAGAAAAAGAAGAACAAAGTAAAAAATCACAGCTCATCAAGAAGGGGAGGGGATGGCACACAGGGCTAGCTGGTGGGAGAAAGGAAAGGAAGGAAGGGAGCAAGAGAGAAACAACAAAAAAAGCCAAAAAAATAACACTGAAGGACAGGCAGAGGCAGTTTGTGGTGCAGCAGACCCAAGAGGGAGTGAGCTCGTGCCTCTCTGGCTGAGCAACCGTGACCCATTGGAAAGCAGCAAAGGCTTCATAGAGGGAAGAGTGGTGGGGAGTGGGAATGCATGTATCCCTGCTTAGCCGGTGATCTGTCTCTTTCTAGGAGCTCTGTGAAGTTGCCTTTCAGTGATGGCCCTTTGAAATTTTTCGATCAGCTCTTTTACTTCACTATTTCTTCCATTCACGTTAGCTACTCTATGTTCAACAGCAAGTTTCAGAGTCTTGTCTGACATCCAGTTTTGGTGGATTTTTTTTTTTTTTTGTCTTTTTAATGATCTTTTTCTTTCTTCATGTATGATGTCCTCGTTGTCTTCCCACAATTCGATTGGTCTTCAATCACTGGTGTACAGTGCATCAAATCTGTTACTGAGATGGTCTCTAAATTCAGATGGGATATATTCTAGGTCATACTTTGATTATTGTGGACTTGTGTTAATTTTCTTCAGCTTCAACTTGAACTTTCTTATGAGCAGTTGATGATCTTTTCTGCCCTTGACACATGGCCTTGTTCTGACTGATGATATTGAGCTTCTCCATCATCTTTTTCCACAGATGTAGTCAACTTAATTCCTGTGTATTCCATCTGGCAAAGTTCATGTGTTTAGTAGCCGTTTATTTGTTGAAAAAAGCTATTTCCAATGAATAAGTTTTTGGTCTTCCAATATTCTATCATGTGACTTCTGGTATCATTTCTATCTCCAAGACTATATTTTCCAACTACCAATCCTTCTTTGTTTCCAACTTTCACATTCCAATTGGAATAGTAGATAGTGAAAAATAAAAGTCTATTAAACTAATGGAAGTTATGTCTGTTAAAAAGTCCAATTCCAAAAATGTGAACAAAATAACTTAAATTACTACATGGGCAAAGTGTTCTCAAACTCTTTTTTAGGGAGTCAGAGGCCTCAAATGTTGTGATGGTATATATATATATAGGTATTCCTGACTTACGATGAATTTGAGTTACGATGAACTGTCCTTTTTTTTTTAAATACCTCTTATTGTTAGTAATATGTAATATTTAAAATGTTGCAGTGTGTAATTTGTTGATGTTATCATTCTCAGATGTTCATTAGCAGAAGTTCAATTTTACAATTTACTGTTAAAAACACCACCGTATAGACTTAGTTTTCTAAACTAAATCAGGGACGTCAGTTACTTGAAAACATGAACCCAAATGTGATTGCTTTGCTAAAGTCAGTAGGCAAATTTGGGAAGCAATGAGATGTTAAAATATATGAAGAAGAAAAAAAAAAGTACCGTAGAGACTATTCTCACTAATTTCCTGACTAGAAATGCCATCCTCATTTCCTGGGATAATCCAGATGATCCACGACCTTCCACAAGTGGAATTATTAGCACAACCGACAAAATACCAACATTTTCTAACTCTTTTTCATGGTCGGAGTAAATTTTTATGATTTTGGTATTTTTTAAATATATGGAAGTATGTATCAAAATATATCTAAGTTTATGTGTAATGTTTCCAACCCCCAAAGACAAATAAAGATAGGATTTATAAAGATACTGATAATAAAAAGGCTTTAATAATGAAAAAAAAAAACTGAAGTATTCGACTTACATCAGAACCAACATGCGACAGAGTCGGAGGAATATGGAATTGGGACTACCACATATCCTGCTGTTGCTGTGTTTCACGGAGAACATTGACTTATACATATTTTGGTACCATGAGTGGTTCTAGAGGAACAGTCTTAAGGACTAGGTTTTGGAATTAGTTCTGGGGTTTCTGGAATTGGTTCTCTAATCTGATTAGTTTCAAAGGCACATATGGCTCTATTTCCAGTAGTAAAGAGGGCGCTAATAGTCTATGGAGTGGTGTGGCAATAGAGATACACAAAATGTCACCATTGGAGACTCCTAATCAACTCTTATAAAAGAGAAGTTTCTGGGTAACCATGTATTTGATACCTCAGATTATTTTTATCAAACTAATGAGTATGATGAGATTGACTGGTTGCTCCTAATTGTGCTGCACAAACGGGAAAGAAAAGATTGATCTCAGGGCTTCAAATTCCCAGATCAAGTGCCACATAAATGAACTGAAAGTTTCTATTTATGCCCTGAAAGAAACTTATTTCTTGTAGTGGTAGAGCTGAGATGTCTGAAAACCAAGACCAGAGCCTCATCCTGTGAGTGAATTACAATGTAAATTGAACTTCCAACATCATGCAGTGTCTTCTGTTAAAGTGAAGCCATTTATTAGGAAATAATGGGATCCTGAAAAGGGGGATATAAGGGCAGATTCTGATGAATCTGGGGGCATTTAACCTCCCTAAATTCCGCTGACTCTTCTTTGTCAGTAGAAGCAATCCTTCCACCCTATTCTGAGGAGATTAACAATGCTTTACCTGAAGAACTTGTATTAACCTCTACTGAGGTAAATGCCTTGAAAGACATTGCTGAGTCTCCTCAAAACCCAGTCCCACCACCTCTTTTTGTTTCCAGGCCTATAACTAGACTTAAGTCTCAGCCTGCCCCGAAAGGTAAGATACAAATTGTGACCTACTGAGGAGGTGCACTACACTCCAAAAGAACTACATGAATTTTCTAATTTATACGGATGTAAATCCATGGGCTGTGAGTGGGAATAGTTATTAAGAGTGTGGGATAAAGATGAATATAACATAAAGTTGGATTTGGTTGAATTCATTTATATGGGCCTTACCAAGAGATTCTGGATT
Source organism: Trichechus manatus latirostris (assembly GCF_000243295.1). Lineage (NCBI taxonomy): Eukaryota > Metazoa > Chordata > Mammalia > Sirenia > Trichechidae > Trichechus > Trichechus manatus. Next base: position 6,226,440 of record NW_004443996.1, read on the forward strand.
TAATGTTTTTGCTCAAGGAGTTAGAAAGGGCTCCAACAGCTTGGTTAGTTGGCTGAAATCAAAGTGTGGACCAAAGGGTGGCCTATACTAAATGAATTTTAAATGTCATAAATGCCTTGGTATACTGTAGAGGAAGGTGTATAAAGGCTTAGGGAGATGGAATGTTAGAATAAGTTTATCATGTAAGACCAACTCACCCATCCTGGGAGGAAACAGAAGACACACCTTTCACTACAGCCGTGAGGAATTATTTTGTGAGGGGAACTTCTGCATCTTTAAAGACCTCTGTGGTCTCTCTTTTGTAGGTCAGGAATTACAGTGGAAACCACCGCCACTGAACTGGGATTCCTAAACTGGGGTGAAAGATGCCAAGCAGCGACACTTAATCACCAAAGACAAAGTGCATATGGTTACCATAATAGACAGCAGAGTCAAAACAATAATCAGAATATGCTGACTCAAAGAGGCCTATGTCTAGCATTGCGTATATAGTCATGGTGTCCCTAGAAGTGAAATAAATGGGCAGTATACTATATTCTGGAGCCCTGATGGTGTAGTGGTCAAGAGCTCCACTGCTAACCAAAAGGTCAGCAGTTCAAATCCACCAGCCCCTTCTTGGAAACCCCATGGGGCAGTTCTACTCTGTCCTGTAGGATCGCTACAAGTTGGAATTGACTCGAAGGTAATGGGTAAGTAAGGTATAGTACATTCTTAATTGACCTGCTTAAGCAGAAAAGTTTTAGATCAAGTGTTCAAAAGTCTAACTTCAATCATCAAAACAGAGAGTCATGACCCCTACTTCATTTCCCAGACTTGAGCCAGTTTACAGACCTACGACCCCTTGAATGAAATAGAGCCCAGGTTCCCTTAAGGAAGGACCCCACTACACTGCCAAAAATGTATATTGTTAATCTTTCTCCCAGCATTTCTCAAAAGTACCTATGGCCTTTAACCAGGGTAACTGTTTATTGGGGAAAACAAAATACTCAGACTTTTGGGAGATTACTGGACACAGGTTCTGAATAAACACTGATCATAGGAGACCCAAAACATCACTGTGGTCCAGCCATCAGATCAGAGGCTTATGGAGGTCAGGTGATAAATGGAGAATTGGCTCTGGTCTCTCTCATAGTGAGTCCAATGCATCCATGAACCCATCCTGTGGTCATTTCTCCAGCTGCAGAATGTATAATCAGAATAAACATGCTCAGCAACTGGCACAATCCCCACAAAGTTTCCCTAACCTGTGAAGTAACGGATATTATGGTAGGAAAGGCCAAGTGGAAGCCACTAGAACTGCCTCTACCTAGGAAAATATTAAACCAAAAGCAATACATCATTCCTGGAAGGATTATAGAGATAAGTGCCACCATCAAGGAAATGAAGTATGTAAGAGTGGTGATTCCCACCACATTCCCGTTCACAGACCTATTTACCCTGTGCAGAAAAGAGTTGGATCTTGGAGAATGACAAGGGATCATTGTAAACTTAACAAGATGGTGACTGCAATTGCAGATATTGTTCCAGATGTGGTTTCATTGCTTGGGAAAATTAGCACATTCCCTGATAATGAAGGAAGAAGTTCAGGCTGCCCTGAAGGCATTAAACAAAAATAGGAATGCCAATCAAGATGTTTCAAAAAATGAATGCAACACTGGAAGTATTTACTCATCTATGTCAAGAAGATTGATCAATTGACTAGGAGAGATACATATTCATGTCCATTACAAAGAAAACCCATCAAATAGAATGCAGAAGTTATCAGTGTCAGTAATATTACGTAACAGCAAGATATTGCTGAAGAGAATTAAAAACGACTGTAGCTTTACATCGACAGGGAACTCCCAGAAGTTCAAGCCCAATTCAGAAGAGGACATGGAATGAAGGATGTCATTTCTGGTGTCAGATGAATCTTGACTGAAAGCAGAGAACACCAGAAAGATGTTTACCTGCTTTTTATTGACTATGCTAAGGCATTTAATTGTGTGGGTGAGTGAAAGAAGAGAGAGAAAGGAAAGCAACAAAAAGCAAACAATAAAAGGAAAAAAATGAAGGAAGAAAGGAAAAAAGTAAGTAAAATGGCAGCGTGGTAGGATTTGGCAGGTGGGAGCAGGGCAGACCCAGCAAGGCTGTGTGCCGGTAGCTCTCTAGCCAAGTGATGTGGCTCAGCCTGTTGAGAAGGGGTGTAAGTGGCATGAGGCTAGGTGGTTGGGAGAAAGGAAATGAAAGAGGGAAAAGAGAGAAAGAAAACCAACAACAACAACAACAAAAATAGGGTGGTGAGGGAGCCAGCCACTGGGAGCGGGGTAGCATTGGGGTGGCGGCAAGCTGATATCTCTCTCTCACTGCGTGGCACTTCATGGCCCATCATGAAAAGGCAGAGGCAGTGCAGGGTCTAGGTGGGAGGGAGAAGGAAAAGGGGAAAGACAAAAAAAGTTTAAAAAATAAGGTGCTGAGAGAGCCAGCCTGTCGAGGCAGTGCAGACCCAAAGAGGCCTTGTGCCAGAGGCCCTACAGAAGAGCATACAGCACAGCCCGACAATGGGTGGGGGGCAGTGCATGGGGCTAGTGGATGGGAGAAAGGAAAGGAACGAAGGGAGAGAGAGAGAAGACACAACAACAATAATAAAAAAAGAAAGACAGACACACAAGCAAACAAAAAATAAGTAAATAAATAAAATGTTGCTGAGGGTGCTGGTCGGTGACAGTGGCGCAGACCCAAGGAGACCGAGCACCAGTGACTCTCCAGCTGAGCAGTGCAGTGTGGCCCCTCGAGAAGGGGTAGGGGCAGTGCACAGGGCTAGGTGGCTGGGAGAAAGGAAAAGAAGGAAAGGCGAGAGAGAGAAGAAACAGAAACAAAGAAGAAAAAAAGAACAAAGCAAACAAACCAAAAAACATGGCACTGAGGGAGCCTGCTGGAGGAGGGCAGCACAGACCTGGTGAGGCCGTGCAACAGTGGCTCTCTAGCCGAGCTGTGTGGCACAGCTCTCCAAGAAGGGATGGGGACATCACACGGGGTTAGGTGAGAGGGAGAAAGGAAAGGAAGGAAGGAAGAGAGAGAGAGAAGATACCTGAAAATAAAATAATAATAATAAAATAAAAAAATAGCACTGAGGGAGCCTGCCGTAAGGGGCAGTGCAAACCCAGGGTAGGCGTGTGCCCATGGCTCTCTAGCTAAGCGGTGTGACACAGCCTGTCAAGAAGGGGAGGGGACAGCACACGGGTCTAGCTGGGCAGGAGAAAGGAAAGGAAGGGAGAGAGAGAGAAGAAACAAAAAAAAAGTCAAATAAACAATAAAAAAAAAAAATGGTGCTGAAGGGGCTGGCCGGTGGAGGCGGGGCAGACCAAGGTGGCATTGAGCTAGTGCCTTTCCAGCCAAGCGACCATGGCCCTTTGGAAAGCGGTGGGGCTGCATAGAGGGAAGAGGGATGGAGATGGGACAGCATGTACCCGTGGTTACAGGGTGCTCTGTCTCCTGTTGGAAGTTCCTTAAGCTGCCTTCACATATTCCCTGTCCGTGGTCCTTGGTGGCTGAGGTCCAAAATGACAAATCTGGGTGGAAGTAAGCTGGTGTTTCTCTAGCCGGCTCTGGCCAATTGGAAATCGATGGAGGCCAAGTACAGGGATAAAGTGTTGTTGTTGTTAGGTGGCGTCAAGTCTGTTCCAACTCATAGCGACCCTATGTACAACAAAACAAAACACCGCCTGGTCCTGCGCCATCCTCATAATCGTTGTTATGCTTGAGCCCATTACTGGAGCCACTGTATCAATCCATCTTATTGAGGGTCTTATTTTTTATTGCTGACCCTCTACTTTACCAAGTATGATGTCCTTCTCCAAGGACTGTCCTTCCTGATAACATGTCCAAAGTAAGTTAGATGTAGTCTCGCCATCCTTGCTTCTAAGGAGCATTCTGGTTGTACTTCTTCCAAGACAGATTTATTCATTCTTTTGGCACTCCATAGTATATTCAATATTTTTTGCCAACACAATTTAAAGGTGTTAATTTTTCTTTGGTCTTCCTTATTCATAGTCCAGCTTTTGCACGCATATGAGGAGATTGAAAACACCATGGATTGAGTAAGGCACACCTTAGTGTTCAAGATGACATCTTTGCTTTTCAACACTTTAAAGAGGTCTTTTGCAGTGGATTTGCCCAGTACAATGTGTCTTTTGATTTCTTGACTGCTGCTTCCATGGGTGTAGATTGTGGATCCATGTAAAATGAAATCTTCGACAATTTCAATCTTTTCTCCATTTATCATGATGTTGCTTACTTGTCCAGTTGTGAGGATTTTTGTTTTCTTTATGTTGAGGTGTAATCCATACTGAGGGCTGTGGTAATTGATCTTCATCAGTAAGTGCTTCAAATTCTTTTCATTTTCAGCAAGTAAGTTTGTGTCATCTGCCTAAGGTATGTTTTAATGAGTCTTCCTCCAACCTTGATGCTCCATTCTTCTTCATATAGTCCAGCTTCTCGGATTATTTGCTCAGCATACAGATAGAATAAGTATGATGAAAGGATACAACCCTGATGCACATCTTTCCTGGCTTTAAATCATGCAATAACCCCTTGTTATGTTCGAACTACTGCCTCTTGATCTATGTACAGGTTCCTCATGAGCACAATTAAATATTCTGGAATTCCCATTCTTGGAAATGTTGTTTATGATTTGTTATGATTCACACAGTCAAATACCTTTGTAGAGTCAATAAAACACAGGTAAACATCTTTCTGGTAGTCTCTGCTTTCAGCCAGGATCCATCTGACATCAGCAATGACATCCCTGGTCCCACATCCTCTTCTGAATCCGGCTTGAATTTCTGGCAGTTCCCTGTCAATATATTGCTGCAGCCTCTTTTGAATGATCTTCAGCAAAATTTTACTTGGGTGTTATATTAATAATATTGTTTTATAATTTCCATATTCTGTAGGATCACCTTTCCTTGGAATGGGCATAAATATGGATCTCTTCTTATCGGTTGGCCAGGAAGCTGTCTTCCAAATTTGATTTTTCTTCACAGTTCTTTTCTTTTAATTTTTTAATTTTTTTTATTGTACTTCAGGTGAAGTCTTTCAGAACAAATAGTTTCTCATGAAACAGTAGTACACATGTTGTTTTATGACATTGGTTAACAACCCCACAACATGACAACCCTCTAACTT
>NW_004443996.1:6233399-6236340 GCF_000243295.1 Trichechus manatus latirostris
TTCAGTTTCTTCATCTTTGGCATTAGTGGTTGGTGCATGAATTTGAATAATTGTCTTACTGGTCTTCCTTGTAGGCGTATGGATATTATCCTGTCTCTAACCATGTTGTACTTCAGACAGATCTTGAAATGTTCTTTTTGATGATGAGTGGAATGCCTTTCCTCTTCAATTTGTCATCCCCGTCATTGTAGACCATATGATAGTCTGATTTAAAATGGCCAATACCAGTCCATATCAGCTCACTAATGCCTAGGATATCGATTTTTATGTGTTCCATTTCATTTTTGACGACTTCCAATTTTCCTAGATTCAGACTTCGCACATTACAAGTTCCCATGAATAATAGATGTTTGCAGCTATTTTTTCTCATTTTGAGTTGTGGCACATCAGCTAATGAATGTCTCGAAACCTTGACTCCATCCACATCATTAAGGTCAGCTGTACTTTTAATAGGCAGCTCTTCCCCAGTTGTATTTTGAGTGCCTTCCAATCTGAGGGGCTCATCTTCTGGCACTATGTCAGACAATGCTCCGCTGCTATTCATAAGATTTTCGCTGGCTAATTTTTTCGCAAGTAGACCACCAGGTCCTTTTTCCTAGTCTGTTATTCTAGAAGTTCTTCTGAAACCTGTCCACCATGGGTGACCCTGTTGGCATTTCAGATACTGGTGGCATAGCTTCCAGCATCACAGCAACATGCAAGCCACCACAGTATTACAAACTGAGAGATGAGTGGTGGGCTTTCAGACTAAAATACTAGAAAGAAAGGCCTGGTGATCTAATTCTGAAGATTAGCCAATTAAAACCCTATGGATCACAACAGAGTATTGTTTGATGCAGTGCTGGAAGATGAGCCCCCTAGTTTGGAAGGCACTCAAAATACACAATGGCTACAACAATAGACTCAAGAATAGCAATGATTGTGAGGATGGTACACGGCCAGGTAGCATTTTATTCTGTTCTACATGGGGTTGCCATGAGTCAGAGCTGACTGGACAGTAACTGGCAACAACAAAAATCTTTCAGTTGTGGGTATTTCCTTCTGTGTCTTATTTTTAGGGAGCAATTATTGAGGAGGTTGTGGAAGGGAGCAGATAACATTATATAAAAGTGTTCTGGAAACTATTACAGCACTGCAAAAACAAGGAAGACTGTCGTCAGTTCTTACATGTATATAGAATAGTAAACTGGAAAAATCATGGTCTTTGAGCCACCTAGATCCAGGTTTAAATCCTCACTCTAGCATTTACTTGTTGTATTATCTAGGGGAAATTACCTAACTTCCCTAGATTTTAGTATTGTCATCATCTGAAAAATGGTAATAATAAGAATTCTCAAGTCTTATAGTTGTGAGGATTAAAAAATGTATATACAGTGAGTGAAATGGTAGGCACTTAGTAATTGTTCCATACATATGCATTCACTTTTTTCCTTCCTTTCAGCGCTAACGTGTTTTGCTTACATATGATAACTTTAAGTCAAATCCACTAGCAATGATGCATCTAGAAAAGTCCAGTATAATCTGGAATGGTCCACTAAACAGATAAAATATGGCTAATAGACTCAGCGAAGGTTAAAGTTGATGTTGTTTCAAAACGTGATTAGTCTCCAGAGGTAAACACTGGCCCTTCTTATTCATTTTAGGGATATCTATCTGCAGATTCTCAGATTCAACTCACCCTTTTCGGTGGTAAAGTAAATAGAGCACATGACACGCTTTCAGAACGCCTGTATCTGAATCTTGGTTCTACTACTTAACGATTGAGTTACTTGGGAAAATCCACGGGCACTTTCTAAGACTTAGTTTCTTTCCTGAAAAATTAGATTGATGCTTCCTTCCCTGCTCACTTGCAGAGTTGTGCAGAAAGTGTAGGGTAATACATATGGAATTGTCTTTGTAAACTGTACAATGTCATAGTGTGAAATGGTATTATTATTCAGGGGCCTCTAGAGTGGTTTTGAATACTCCTTTAGTCTGAAAATCTAAGTAATCTCGAACCTTTGAGACTACCACAAGTGAAAGCAGAATCAAGTCTTACACTGTGAAATTATGTGAGATGTGTTACAGTGAAGCTCTGGAGTACCAGCATGTGGTCACCATCTTTTCCTCCTTTCCCCTCAGTTTATATACATGGCTTCCTGAGAAAACCAGCAGACCCTGACAGAACTTGGTGTCTAATTTCTCCTCAAATATTTCTCCTGAATGAACTACCCACACTCATATTTAAATAAAAATGATCACTTATCTTCTGTTTTCCTGACTTCCAACATTGAGGCATATTGTTCCACACAAATTGAAAGGCATAGAAAGCATTAATGATTTTTTTTTTCATTTATACCTTCAGCTTTTGAGAACAGGGTAGGTACATGTGTGAGAAAATTGATTATTGCTAAGCGGAATCACAGATGATTCTTTTATAATTAAATATTATTGGTAAGTAAATATTTTCTTGTCTTGACCTTTTATAGGAAATGGCTTCTTTGGTGTCACTAAACAATGGAAAAATGCTCATTTTTCCCTCATAATATCTGTCCTTGGTATGATCTCTTCCTTCATTAGTAGGAAAAAAAAAGGAATAATTATATTACAAAGCTATTTTTTATAAGAAATTATACTCACTTTGCCCAAAAAGGTCATCTTGTGATACATGGCCTATTCTTGCTCCAACCTCATTCTGCCTCTGCCAAGCTTGCTATACAAGAAACTAATTGGAGTATATTGGGATATTATCTAAAATGTCTCATTACATAGTCCAACCCATGTTCACAATTACTTCAACTCTGCTTTTTAAAAATAATTTTCATTCTGACTATAAAAGTAAAACCTGTTCACTCAACAATAATTGAAATATAATTAAGAAAGATATTGAGGTGTACAGAAAAAAAACAAAAAAACCTCTAATCTTATCCATACATTGTTTATGCTTTTCTTTTAAAATATA
>NW_004443996.1:6236440-6255587 GCF_000243295.1 Trichechus manatus latirostris
TATATATAGAGAGAGAAATTCCTAACTTTAGCCTAGCTATCTCAGCTAAACAACCTTATTACTCTTACTAGACATACACAATTTCACAGAATTCCAACCTAAGATATTATTCTGTGACCATGATAAATAAAACAAAGCAAGGCCACTTCATAATTTTGTTCAGGCACAGACAAAAACAAGTTCACTATGTTACCCAAAAAATACCAAATATCCCATCTTTCAGCCAAAATGAGAGCTGTAGTGCAGTGAAGCTGTGGAGTACCAGCACGTGGTCACCACCTATTCCTCCTTTTCTCCTTGGTTTATACACATGGCTTTCTGAGAAACCCAGCAGACCCTGACAGTCACTTGGTGTCTAATTTCTCCTCAAATATTTCTCCTGAATGAACCAGCTGAATATGCCAGCCCTTTCAATATTTGAATGCAGTTATCACATTCTCTCATGTAATATGAATACAGATTTTCTACCGACTGTTACCAAGCACCACATCTTTCAGCCAAAACTTCTTACCAATTACAGCTTTAACTTCATTCTAGTCTCTTCGCCTCGTATAGATAAGATTTATTGAGATAATCAATCATATAATTGCCCCTGATTTCTGGTAGCATCAAATCTAGAGCAAATCCCTCTTTTGCTTAGACCCTCTCCAAAGACCCACTCAGCCAAAGCTCAAATCCTATGTTTTTTCCAGTACTTTCTGAGACATCCCATGGTTCCCATTGTGTGTTCTCCCTTGCTGCAAAAGTAATAAACCCAACTTGTTCAACTACAGGTATATGCCAGATGATCTTTGGATGGAGGTTTTGTTATTCATACTTCTATTTGGGAATATAGGAAATAGTGGGTTCTGCTAGGATTTGTGAATCCAAGAGTATTATAATCTTGATTTTCAAGTTATGAAAAAGTCTCTTTTCAGGTCAGAATTTTTGTCTGTAAAATCCTGAATAACATTACCAGATTTTTTTTCATTAGTCTGTTGGTCCAGGTCTTCTGTTAGTGTCACCTATGTAGAGCTATCTTCTACAGTAATTAATCTAAGCTCATTTTAATATCCCCTGTATGAGAAAATGGGAACGAATGTGCTGAGCAATTGATCTGAATTAAATATAGGCCCTTAATTATGAAAGCATGCTTCACCAATTTTTCTTCTACTGCCCAGAAATCTGTAGTGAGAAGGAACTTTTCTAAGGGCCCTTTCTTTCTATAATGTATTTAAAATAAAATGATCTCTCTTTCTCTTCTCTCACTTTCACTCTTTTAACTGAAAATAATTTTAGATTTCACAAAACTAAAAGTGTGCTTCTTTAGAGTACTTACATAGATAGCTTTTTAAACAGATATCCTAAGCTCTAAGGGACAACGTTGTGTCAGAACACCCCATCATCTATTTGCTTAACACATAGACTCACAGACCCTTTGAGTCAGACGCAGGCTAGAGATCATCTAGTCTAGTTCATTTCCCCACCTTAGTTCCTTCTGAATATGCCAGCCGTTTCAACATTTGAATAGTTACCACATTCTCTCATGTAATATGGGTACAGATTTTTTACCAACTGTTATGGATTAAATTATGCCCCCTAAAAATATGTGTTGTAATTCCTAACCCCTATAGCTGTGGTTAGAGCCTTGGTGGTGCAGTGGCTAAGAGCTCAGCTGCTAACCAAAAGGTCGGCAGTTCGAATCCACCAGCTGCTCCTTGGAAACCCTATGGGGCAGTTCTACTGTGTCCTATAGGGTAACTATAAGTTGGAATCGACTCAACGGCAAAGAGTTTTTCTTTTTTTATACCTGTGTTTATAATCCCATTTGGGAATGAGTTTTCTTTGTTATATTAATGAGACAGTATTAGCATACAATGTGTCTTAAGTCAATCTATTTTGAGATATAAAAGAGATTAAACAAGCCAGCAAGCAAGCAGAGATGGGAGAAGATAGAAGTAGTCCCCACTTTACAGTGTATTCAAGTTATGATAAACCCCACTTACGACCTTCTGTTTTTGGGGTTTTTTTGTACATCTTATTCTTAGTACATATTCCTGGGGGAAAATTAAGGGAAATCATGCACGGAATATAGAAAAAAAATTGCTGAATTATATGAACACTTTCCAAGCATCTGATCAGGATAATATGATGGAAGAGATTGGTGGAAAAATTCATAACACTGGATTTAGAACTTGATATTGTTGATTTGGAACAGCCCATAGATCATAAAAAGGGGGAATGACAGATCAGGACTTTATGGATTTTGAAGAGGGAAGAAATACTAAAGAAGAAAGAAATAATGAGGAAAAGGAAGGAGGGAAGTTGTCAAAAAATTTTACAGTGAAAGGATTAGCTGGAGTTTTTTCTAAACTAAAGCAAAGCCCTCAGTTGCCATGGACCCAAACGTTTATCACTTTGCTAAAGTCAATAGGCAGATTCAGGAAGCAGTTACGGGGAAACGTATGAAGAAAAAAAGAAAAGGACGATACAAACAACTCCATTAATTTTCCGACCAGAAACATCATCCTCATTGCCAGGGATAATCCAGATGATCCAGAACCTTCCACAAGTGGAGTTATTACTACAACTGACAAAATGTCAATGTCGTCCAACTCTTCTTCATCATCAGAGTAAATTTTTATGATTTGTGTATGTTTTATGTATGTATGTATGTATGTACTAAAATAATCTAAGTTTACACGTAATGTTTCCAACCTCCAAAGACAAATAAAGATAGGATTTATAAAGATACTGATAATAAAAGGCAATAGTAATGAACACTTAAAAAAAATGAGGTATTCGACTTAAGTCAGAATCAACTTAGGGCAGAGTCATCAGAATGGAACCCTGTCATAAGCTGAGGACTGCCTGTAGATGTCAAGCCACCTGAAACTCACCAAGGAGCCAAGGAACAAGGATCTTCCCCTAGAGCCGACACAGAGAGAAAGCCTTCCCCTAGACCAGACCAAACCAAACCAAACCAAACCCTTGCTATCGAGTCAATTCCAACTCATAGCCACCCTAGGATAGAGTAGAACTGCCCCATAGGGTTTCCAAGGAGCAGCTGGTGGATTCGAACTGTCGACCTTTTGGTTAGCAGCCGAGCTCTTAACCACTGCACCACCAGGTCCGCTAGAGCAGGTGCCATGAATTCGGATTTCCAGACTCCTAACTGTAAGAAAATAAATTCCTGTTTGTTAAAGCCACCAATTTGTGGTATTTCGGTTATAGTGGCACTAGATAACTAAGACATTAATCCAGCTACCTATCTTTGGTTGCCTTTGTTTATTAATACCCTATTTAAAATACGGTGCAATATTTCAGATGTGGTCTGAACTCTCTATTTATGTAGCCTAAGAGGCATGTGTGTACATTATGTAGCCTAACTGTCAGAGCCCCAGGGGCAGGATGCTTAAGTGTTGGTCTGCTAACCAAAAGGTGGGCAGTTTGAATCCACTAGCCACTCCTTGGAAATCTTATGGGGCAGGGGCTGTTCTAATCTGTCCTATAGGGTCACTGTGAGACGGAATGGACTCAACAGCCAAAGGTTTTTGTTTTCTGCTTGTTTGCTGCTTATTTGTTTTTTTTAACACACCACAGACAGCAAAAAACGAGAAAATCTGTCTTGGAAGAAGTGCAGCCAGAATTCTCCTTAGAAGCGAGGATGACGAGACTTCGTCTCACATACTTTGGACATGTTATCAGGAGGAATCAGTCCCTGGAGAAGGATATCATGCTCAACCAGGTGGAGTGACACAGTGGCTTCAACAATGGGCTCAAGCATAACAATGATCTTGAGGATAGCACAGGACCGGGCAGTGTTTTGTTCTGTTGTACATAGGGTCGCTATGAGTCAGAACCGACTTGACGACACCTAACAACAAGAAGCATGAGCTTTGTGAGTAGCCAGGATATGCTGCTTGGTTCGTATTAAGCTTGTTGTCAATTAAACTCTCCAGTGCTTTTATCTCAATTTTATTCTTGTAAAAATAATTTTTAACCTAAATGCAAGACTTAACATTTAATTCCATTAAACTTCATGTTTTTAGTGCTAACCCAGTATTTATTATAAATGATATTAATGATTCTCTAAAACAGAGATCAGCCAACTTTTTTTTCTGTTAAGGGCCAAATAGGAAATATTTTCATCTTTTTTTCTAGCTATAAGGTCTTTGTTGCAACTACTCAACTCTGTCAATGTAGTGCAAAGCATCATAAACAATTGATAAACTATCAGGTATGGATGTGTTCATATAAAAAGTTATTTACAAAAGAAAAAGACAGGGAGCTTGATTTGGCCCATGGGCCATAGTCTGTCCACCTCTACTCTAAATTTATATGTATGTGCCTATCTGCATTCTTCTGGGAAGAAGGTCCGTAGGTTTCATCAGATTTTCAAGCTGGTTCAGGTCCCCAAATAGGCGATGAACAGGTACTCTAAGGACTCTGTCGGAATATGTTCTTGTTGAGCTTTATATTAATTCACCTGTAGAGTGACAGTCCAAGTTTATGCTTATTGTCCATCTTCCTGTCTGGTTAGTGCCCTCTTTCACTCTTAAAAGTCTCCTAGTTTGAATAAGAACTATAGGGTTACTCTAGTCATATGCCATATGGATATGGTCTCTCTGAGGTCCAGAAACATTCGTAAAACTTCATTTTTATTCAGGATCTTCGGTCTAACCATTCAGGCAAGTAATCTTACAATGACAAGTACCTTGCTAGTTTTTCTTCTCTATTCATTTTTCAACTGGAAGATTAAAGTGATGAAAGACAAAGGGCTATTTTGTTGAACCAAAAGATGGTTTAAATTAGCTCTGTGTTGAGAGGAATTGAGGGGCAAACAACAGCACCACAAGGAGAAAAACAGGGACTTTGGTCAAAAAAAAATGACTGGGGCAGGAATAAAGGGGAGCATACACACATGGTCCCTCTTTGGGAACACCACCACAAAATGTGTGGTTTTGTAGTCTCCTAGTTCTGTGCAGAAGGGAGGAAAAATGTTTAACATTTTTGAGACCCTCCTGAGAACTTCAGAAATTAAAAACAGAAGATTGCCAAAACTTTGAGGTGCAGTTGTGGTAGCAGGATGGGTTTCTTGGACCCTTGCATTCCCGTCCAACACTACAACTCTATAATTCCTCTAGAAATATGTTTTCCAAATAGAGGTCAAGATAAATCTGCTTCTGAGATTAATATGGTTCTAAAACTGTTTTTCCATTAGCAAGCTGTGTTAATTTTAACAAGTCTTTTTCCCCTCTCTGGGTTTTACTTGCCTCGTTCTGTCAAGTGGGATAATAATCTGTGTTCTGCCAGCGGAGATTTTGTGAAAACCAAATAACAGAGTAGCTTTGGTAATGCTTCCAAAATGGAGTTTTAAAAATACATATATTCATTTTACATTATTTTAACATCTATTTCCCTGTGTTTTTAGGACTAACTAAGAGCTAATGCCCTTACATGCATATCTGAGGTAGCCGTTGTTACTCGTTTTTGATCTGTTTTCTACTGGTTTAAAAAAAAAACTAGTTGAAATGTCCCCCCCGTTTACTTCAAATCATGGTCAGTCTGGCCCTCTGCATGTCCCGCCTTTGACCCAGACACATTTTAAGGATTGGGGTAGGTTCCCTGCTGTCCTTTAAAAAAGGAAATAAATACAATATGCATGTAGAACTAGAAGGAGTGCTTAGGCAATTTCTTTTTATCTACCAAGTATTTGTGAATGTGAACTCTATATGAGCAGCTGTTTACAGGTGGAGCTTAGGTGTTATTTAATTTATTTATTTATTTTTAGCAAGGCTGCAAGTGCTTTTCATCTCAACATAACTTCCATTATCTGATGTCAATCTGAAATTTATAAATTAAATTTTTCCTCTGAAGGCTTGAAATATTAGAGATGGGTTTTAATGAAGCAATAATAATGATAATCCCTTCTTTGTGAACTATGCTTCATCATTTACAAAGCTCTCTGAATCAGGCAGGGCAGGTGGTAGCATTCTATCTTTACAGGTGGAGAAACTGAGGCTCCAAAATGTGAGGCAAACTTATCTATACTGAAAACAAATTAATGACATTGCCAGCACTAAAACCCAGGTGAGTTTTAAGATATTTTAATGTTCTTTTTTTTTCTTTTGCCTGATTCAGATAAGCCTATCCTCATGGCAATCTAGCGAGGCAAATAACAATAATTTTAAGATAAAATTGCTAATTATAATTAAAAATAAATACTTACATTTTACTTGATTTTCTGCAAAACAAAATAATACAGACTGAATTTTTGCCTTAAGAAACTTACCTGCTAAAAAGTTCAAAGAGTTATTGATAAAGATTTTGATTCACTTAATGCTTCGTGACTAGTCAGTAGGGCAGCTATGGCTTAAGGCCAAAGACTCAATAAATTTCAAAGCCTCATACCAGGATACCATTGTTAAAAAAAGCATTTAGGTATTAGTACTGATTTTATGGTAATTTTTGCCATAGATTGAGTTTTCTACAGAAATTTTTAAAACCAGTCTTTTAACCATTGAAGAGAACAGCTTGTTCTCTGACGTACTTCTCTCTCAACAACTAATTATTGAGAATAGAAAAGAAGTAGAAGGCACAATCCCTGACCTAAAGGAGTTTATTGCTTAGTTGGGAAAATTCGATAAACCCTAGGGTAAAAAATAAAATGCTACAAAGCAGAATTTTGCCACAGTTTAGATTATGTGCTGTAGTAACATCATCTTTGGATAGTTCAGCCATTGTCCTAGTATGTGGGGGATCGCATGGACTTCCGAAGGAAGGAATGGACTGTATATTGCAGCACAGTCCATAGGGAATATACACCACTAGGTTTTCATAGGTCTGTAATGTTTAATCGTAGAGTTTCTGGTAGGATTACTTGTGTGTCAATCCTTGCTCAGTCATTTGCTAACTTGGACTCGAATTCTCTGTGCTTCAATTCTTCATTCATAAGATGTGGCCATTCATAGCACCTAAATCGTAAAGTGGTTGTGAGAATTAAATGAGATACTATACAGAAATATCTTAGCATAAGGCCTGGGACACACTTAACACTCAAAGTGGTAAGTATTGTACTACTTCCTATCATATAGTCGAGTTGCTCTGAGTCGACTCGACAGCAGTTGGTTTGAGTTTATCGTATAATGCTAGAGCATGCATGATTCAGGTGTAGTGCTCCTTTTGATCCCTGCAATAAATATAGACACCCCAATCTCTAGCTAGCAGCAATGGAGTGGAGGAGGGAAAAAAGACTTCCTTTCTTCTTTCCAAATCTAGTTTTTCTCAAACAATATGTGCTTCTTTTATAATTAGGAGAAACATAGTCATTTGCAACTGATTTATTTCACTCAACATAGTGTTTTCAAGGTTCATCCAGGTTGTGGTATGCATCAGGACTTCATTTCTCCTTACAGCTGAGTAATAGTCCATTGTATGTATATGCTGGAAACCCTGGTGGCGTAGTGGTTAAGAGCTATGGCTGCTAACCAAAAGGTCAACAGTTCAAATCCACCAGGCACTCCTTGGAAACTCTATGGGGCAGTTCTGCTCTGACCTATAGGGTTGCTATGAGTCAGAATTGACTCAACAGCAATGGGTTTCTGTTTTTTTTTTTAATGTATATACTGTATTTTGTTTATCCATTCATCTGATGATGGGCATTTCAGTCGTTTCTACCATTTGGCTATTTTGAAAAGTATTTCGGTGAACATTGGTGCACAGGTTTCTGTTTTGAGTTCCTGCTTTCATGACTTCTGGATATATATACATATACACACACACATATATAGATATACAGATATGGATGTGGATGTGGCTGTGAATGTGGGTGTAGGTGTAGATATAGCTATAGATAGATAGTTATAGGTATAGCTATAGATACAGCTACAGCTACAGCTACAGGTATAGATATAGATATAGGGATCCGTGGTGGCACTGTGGTTAAAGAGCTCAGCTGCTAACCAACAGGTCGGTTGTTTGAACTCACCAGCTGCTCTGTGAGAGAAAGGTGTGTCCATAAAGATTTACAGTCTTGGAAACCTTATAGGGCAGTTCTACTCTGTCCTATAGGGTTGCTATAAGTTGGAATTGACTCAATAACAGTGGATTTGGTGTTTTGATTTATGTATTGGGATTGCTGGGTTATATAGCAGTTCTATGTTCAAACCGCCAAACTATTTGCTACAGTGGCTGTACCACCTCACTTACATGAAATAAGCAAATATATAAAAACCAAATATTAATGGTTACCAAGGGTGGGAGAGGGGGGAAAGGGGAATTTTTTTCCATAAGGGGCATTGAGTTTATGTTAACGGTGGTGGAATATTTTGGAAAAGGATAGTGATAATGGTGGCACAACATAAAGAATGTAATCAACGTCATTGAATTGTAAATGTAGAAATTGTTGTATTGGTGAATGTTTTGATGTGTATATTTTCTCCATAGTTAAAAAAATAAAATTGAAACATGTCCTAAAAAGAAGAAGAAGAAACGTAGCCATACCTTCAAGTCAAATCCAGAAGCAATCTATGCTCCTGAAGTGCAAAGGCAGATGGGTCGGGGTGAGAGAATGGTCACTCATGGTACCGAAATCTTTGGCAATATATTACAAACATGCACAAGGAAGAATTCTGTGATTATAGTGCATTCTCTTTTGGCATGGCATTTCATATAAAGGTAGCTTTTTGCAGGTATAAAAGTACCTGCCATCTGAGTGTCCTTGCCTAAATGAATAATTTCTTTTATAAGGATCAGCACAAAGCTAGTTCCTATGAAGCAGAGGTTAAAGATGTCCCAGATGTCCAACTTTTTCAAACTGCTGTACCACTTCATCATCTCTAACATCAGCTACTCTCTCTCCCCTCAGTACTCTCCCTCCCGTCTTTGGGCTCTGTAATCTCTGCAACATCTCACAAAACTCATGAACCGTATAAAGAAGATGGCTCATGTGGTTGTGGAGGCTAGCAAGTCCCAAATTCGTGGTTCAGGCATAGACTTCTCCAGACCCACGTGGCTGCAGGGGATGACAAACCCAAACCGGCAGTTCAGACCACAGGCTGCTGGCTCACAAGGCTGCAGAAGCTGGCAAATCAGGTCAGACAATAGACCACTGGCCCATGGAGCTGTGGAGGCTGATGAATCCCAGAATTAGCAGGTCAGACAGCAGGCTTCTGGTTCAAGAGCCAGAGGTCAACTGATCACGAACCAGACGTGGGATCCAGATGCAGAGAGAGCGAGCACTGCCAGGTCATCCGCACATATACCTTAGATGCAGGTCACACCCCAGGGAAGGTGACTAAGAGTGGGACTTGAGTCACACCCTCCTGCAAGGCTGCAACCCAAGACACACCCTACACCAATCTGGCCTCATCAACATGTTGCGGTCAGGATCCACAACACATAAAATGGAGGGCAGCCATACAATATTGGTAGTCATGGCCTAGCCAAGTAGACACATAACCCCAACCATCACAGGTTCCATATACCTTATTTGCATAGTCCCATTCAGTCATTGTGTGTGAGTCACAAAGACCATGGCTAGAAGGACCACATTAATTCATTATACTGCATTGCCCCAATAAAGCGTGTTCACTCAAACCATAATTCTGAGTAATGGTGGCAACTAATCTGACAATATCAACACATATAACTTTAAATGGAATACCTTGTAATTAATGAACTTTTTGGAATTCAAATATTAATTTTGTATGCAATACCTGATGCCTGATGAAGACAATTTTTTTTAGTTGAGTCTAACTGAAATAAGGTGTGGTCGGTATTTTATGTTGATTCCCTCTTAAGATTTAAATTCTCAAGAAAATTGAAAACAATATTAAAATGCATTCCCCTCTTTGTGTATTATGCTATTCATTCTCCTTTCACACTTAGGATTTAACATGGTTTTTTTAAAATAAAATCTTAGCATTTATTCCCACAAGTATTAACAGTAACAATCTTCAAACCTTTAATCAAATGAAATGTTTAAAGTTCATTTAAATCAAAGGAATGTGATTCATGCTTTGTAGATGACTTAAAGTGTTTACATGGTTTTAATGCTGCTGGTATTTAATATTAATTTACCATCACCATGGTGCCAGCTTCTACACAAATTGGAACCCACACAGTGTCAAAAATACTAGTTAACTCAGTGGAAAACAAAATAAGAAACATCAAATTGGTGGTCTTGACTTCACATATCCAAAACCAATTGTTGTCAACAGTTTTTACTTTTCTACTAATAGATGTCAGATTGTGTAGTTCCAGATTATAGTGCATTCTCTTTTGGCATGGAATTTCATACAAACTGCTAATCATTCAGGCTCCAAAGTAGAGCATAGTAGGAGCTTCTTCAACACTAAGCTTTATGTTCTGCGTCCTCTTGATTATAGCCCCTCAGCCTACTCTGGCTTAAAAATGCCCTCAACTTTCTCCTTCTTTTTCTCTTTGAAGTGGGTATGACTTATAGCACTTTCAAGTACCATAGTCCCCATTTATCTATTCAAAAGATAACTACTGACCACCTGCAATGTGCCAGGCATTACAGCAAGTGCAAAGACCTGGAAGTGAGGATAATTTTGGTGTATTTTTGCAACAGCAAGATAGCTAATGCAGCCAGATCAGAGTGAGCCAGAGAGTGACAAGAGATGAGGTCAGTGTGCTAGAGAAGGGCCATATCATGTAGGACTTTGTAACCCATGGTAAAGAGTTTTTTTTTTTTTTTTTTTTTCTCAACACAATAGATAAACACTGGAGGGTATTAATGATTAGGAGGTGTTGAGTATGGGAGTGACATCATCTGATTTACGTATTTTTAAAAGATTTCTCTATCAGCATGTGGAGGAATGACTATACTGAGGCAAAAACGGAACCCTAGAGACCATTTATTATGTTATAAACTATTATAATAGTTTAGGCTAGAAGACATTGGCTTGGATTAGGTAGGACTTGAGGAGGTGAAAAAACATTAGTTTTGAGATATATTTTGAAAGAAGAGCCATTATTTTAACATCTGTTTCTTTGAGTTATTTGGGACTAACCTTGGAGCTAGTGGCCTTAACTGCTGTTATTCTTTTGTATCTGTCTTCCCACAGATTTAAAAAAAAAAGGGTGGAAATGTTCCTCCCTTTACTTCAAGTTGTAGGTCAGCCTGGCCCCCAATTTTATGTAAAGTGTGAGAAAAGAGAAGAATCAAGGGTGACCTCTGGATTTTTGACCCAAGCACTTGGTGAGGAGCAAGATAGATGGGAATTGGTGATATAATCAAGCGTTCTATTTTGGACATGTTAAGATCGATATGGCTATTAGGCAATAAGTAGAGATTTCCCAAGGCAGTTGTATATAGGAGTCTGTAGGTTAGGGAAGTCATTAGGTTTGAACACATTTGGGAGCCATTAGCATATAAATGTTATTTATAACCATGGAATGGAATGAAATCCCCAATAGAGTGAGATTAGATATAGAAGAGAAGAGAACCTACAATATTTAATAGATGACGTTATAGATTGAATTGTGTCCCCCAAAAAGTTATGTTGGAATCTTAAACTTGGTACCTGTGAATGTGACTTTGTTTGGAAATAGGGTTTTTGAAGATGTTCTGAGTTAAGTTAACATGAGATCATACTGAAGTAGGATAAGTCCTAATTCAATAGGAGTGATGTCCTTATAAAAGAGGAGATGAGTCACAGAGAGAGAAACAGAGGCAGGGCAGCCATGTGAAGATGCATCTACAGGCCAAAGAACACATGGGGCTACTATCAGAATCTGGGAGAGAAAATAAAGGAGGGAGCTTCTGGGGGAGCATGCCCCAGCCAACATGTTGATTTGGACTTCTAGCCTCTGTAAAACAATATATTTCTGTTCTTATAAGCCACAGATTTTGTGATATAGTGTCCTGGCCACCCTAGAAAACTAATACAGATTTTGGAATCTGGAAGTAGGGTGGTGCTATAACATATACCTAAAAATGTGGAAGTGTCTTTGGAATTGGGCAATGGGTAGAGGCTGGAGTTTTGAGACACTTGATAGTAAAA
Source organism: Trichechus manatus latirostris (assembly GCF_000243295.1). Taxonomy (NCBI): domain Eukaryota; kingdom Metazoa; phylum Chordata; class Mammalia; order Sirenia; family Trichechidae; genus Trichechus; species Trichechus manatus. The sequence continues at coordinate 6,248,452 of NW_004443996.1, forward strand.
TACTAAATTGTCTTGAAGGACTGTTGGTAGATTTATGGGCATTAAAGGAGATTGTGGTGAGGGCACAAAAAGAAGTGAGGAGAACTGTAGTGAAATCTTCTATTTTCTTAGAAATCACATATATCATCATGAATAGAACATTGCCAGGATGTGGATGCTAAATGTGCTTCCTAAAAAGGAAATAATAAACATGTTACTGGAAACTGGAGGAAAGACAATCTTTGTTATAAAGTGACAAAGAACTGGGCTGAATTATGTTCTACGGTTTTGTGGAAATTAGAACTTGTAAGTGATGAAATTGAATATTTTGCTCAGGAGATTTCCAGGTAAAATATTGAAGATGTAGCCTGGTTTCACCTTGCTGCTTATAGTAAAATGTAAGAGGAAAGGGATTAATTGAGGAATGAACTGTTGCTTATAGTAAAATGCAAGAGGAAAGCGATAAATTGAGGAATGAACTGTTAAGCAAAAAGGAAGCAGAAATTGAAGATATGAGAAATTGTCAGCCTATACATATTGCAAAAATTGAGAAAACATGCTCCAGAGAGAACACTAAGGATATGGCTGGAAAACCATTTGCTAGAGGGGTTAGGCATGTAATTTATGGATCCATTCAAGTATCCCATGAAAAAGGATGCTAGCTTAGACTGACAGAGACAGAGATAATATGAGATGAAGGAAAGATTTCTGATTCCTGGAATTCTAGAGGCAGGAAACAGGCTGATAGAGCTACTCAGCTGCAAATATGTGTTATCTTTCAAGTAAAAGGAACAATGACTCCAAGAGTAATTCAGAGGCTAGCAGGACTTCATCTGCTGGTATGCTGCTTCCTTGATTCCAGGGGATGGAGCCACTGTCCAGGGCAGAGGAATCAGGGCTGCCACCTTAGTTACCCAGAAAAATGAAGTCACTGCCTGGTAGGCCCAGAGGACAGGGGATTACTTTCAAGCCTTGAAATCTAATGAAATTTGCCCTGCTGCTTTTTGGGCTTGCTTGGGACCCATGATCCCTTTTTCCCCTCCAATTTCTCTCTTTTTGAGGAGAATGTCTTCCTTATGCCTGTTCCACCACTGTATTTTAGAAGTAGATCACTTGTATTCTAGGTTTCACAGATCAGGAGATAGAAAGGAATTTTGCCTCAGGAAGGAACATACCCAGAGTCTCACCTATACCTGATGTAGATTATTTAGACCGTGAGATTTTGGACTTAGAATTGATGTTGGAATGGGTTAAGACTTTTGGGGATGCTGGGATGGGAAGAACATATTTTGCAGGTGGTATGGATATGATATTTGGAAGGTCAGGATAATGGACTGCTATAGATTGAATTGTGTCCCACCAAAAGTTATGTTGAAGTCCTAACTCCTGGTTCCTGTAGATGTCACCTTGTTTGTAAATAGGATATTTGATAATGTTATCAGTTAACATGAAATCATACTGAAGTAGGGTAGGTCCTAATCCAATCTGAGTCATAGTGGAGTACGGTGGGCCCTTATAAAAGAGAAGAAGAGACACGGAGAAGACAGAGGAAAAACAATCTTATGAAGATGCATCTTCAAGTCAAGGAATGCCTGAGGCTACCGGAAGCTGGGAGAGACAAGAAAGGATCTTGCCCTAGAGACTTTTGAGACAACATGGCTCATCAGACATGGTAATTTTCAAGTCTAGTCTCCAGATCTGTGAGACAATAAATTTCTTTTCTTATAACCACCCCCAGTTTGTGGTATACTTTTACAGCAGCTGTAGGAAAATAATATAGATGGGAAAGAAGAATAGGAACCATGAATGATGACTGAGAAGTAGCTGTCAACGAGGTGTGAGAAAAACCGGGAGACTATGCTGTCCCAGATGAAAACAAGGGAAGAAACTGCTTTAAGAATGGAGAAGTGATCAGCTGTGTCCCATAATGCTGAAAGATCAAATAAAATGAGTTTGAGAATTGACTATGGATTTGAAAACTGTGGAGGTCACTGAGAATCACAATATGAGGTTTTGATAGAGTGATGAAAACTAAATCTAATTAGAGTACATTGAAAGACAATGGGAAGTACAAAAATAAAGTAAGCATAAACAACACTTTTCATGGATTTTGCTACAAAAGGGAGCAGAGAAAAAAGGGAAGAAGTGGTAGCTGATAAGGAATTTGCAGTCTAGGGAAGGTTTTAGTTGTCTAAGATCGGAGGTATTTCAACATGCTTGTAGGCTGAGGAATTGGTGTACAGGAATAAATTGATGCAGAAGAGAAAAAAGTTATTTTCAGAAGCAATGTCCACAATTGGAGTAATGAAGATTATATGGATCCATATGCAGTTAGATGGGTATATTTGGTGGTAGGATCTTATGAAAAGTCTTTTCAGCTAATCTCTACTTTCTCAGTGAAATAATGTTCCAGTTTATCAGTTGGGAGTGAGGAGAGTGGTGTAAGAGAATATTGGAAGTTTGAAAAGATGGAGTGAGCTGGTGGAGAAGAGAATGAAGATGGACCAGAAATTATAGTAGGATCACCTGGCAGTACTGAAAGTTCATTTCAAATTTTGGCCATAAAGTTAAATTGACTACAGAAGGGATCCTTAAGCCAATAAGATGTAAAATATATTTGGAATTTCTTGGCTGCAGCAGACAATTTAAGTAGTATTTGGGAAGATTTAGGATCAGAGAGCTGCCTTTTAGTCATATTATTAAGCCAAAGAAGCCAATTAAATACACAGTGGCCAATGTTTGGGAAATTAGCTCTTGACATTAGGTTGGTGGAGATGGAGCACAGGGCTAGTGGTGATGAAGATGATAGTGATGGTGGTAATGGTGGCATGTGTATTTTAGTAAATTGGGAGATGGTGATCCAGAAACTACAAGCCTCTTCCCAGAAGCAGAGAAGGTGAGGAAGCAGCTCATTATGATGTGTAGCATTCCATGGCATTCAGGTTTTGAGCTTCGTTCCTAAATCAGCCTGTTTTTTTTTTTCTTATTTCTCCCCACTACCCCTCCTCTCTCCAAAAGGCACTCTACTTCCTTAGCCAAATCCACTACCCAAAAGAGAAAAGGTAAAGTTTTCTTATTTTATTTAGAAATTGACTACAAAAATCAGGAGGAAATGCATGTCAAGTCTTTGTGTTAGAGCTTTTGTTAGTATCACCACTGGTGCTTTTCCAGGGTCATTGAAATTGTGCCATGTAGATAAAGGCCCCATAGTGAGCTCAACTCCCAGCGAACTGCTTTATTTGATATTGTGGCAAAGATTCTGAAGGACCTCTATGTGTTGCCTTGCTGAAGCACCAAGACTATTCTGGCTAGTAAACCAGAACAATGCTTAACTTGATGCCATTTCTACATGAGCCAACTATAATGATACTCAGCAGGACTTGTTTCTCCTTGACACAGTATAATGTGTCTGGTTTCACTGTAAAACATAGCAGAAAGTTTTATGACCAGAATTTTACTGCATAAAAGTGGGGATGATGACAAAGGGATGAATGAACTGCTATGCATCTGGGCCTGCTTTTAATAGTAGGCTTCATTTTATAGTATTTTATTATTTCCAGAGCATATCTGCATACATTATATCATTTGATCTTCACAGTGTTATGAGGTTGTCAGATAAGAGTTTATTCTACACATTTTAAAGTAAGGAAGTTGAAGCTTAAAGTATAACTTTCTCAAGAGTGTATGGCTAGTGAATGGCAGGCCTTACTACCTGGTAATCTGAGGTCTCCTAGAAAAGTGTTTTTTCCAAATGACCCGCGCCCCCCATCCCCAGTGTATTTCAATCATTTCTTAATGAATGACTAATCTGTGCCAAGAATTATGCTATATGCTAAAGGTGTGGGACCCCTTTGCAGTAAACAATGTGGCCTTTGGTCCTGGTTCCTGAGAGCAGGACCACAACTGAGGCCAATGAGAAGCAGCCCACCCAACCAAAAGGGATGACCTGGGGGCCCGATGCTCACTAAGCCTCAGGAGGCATGATATAACCTTTCATGGCCATGCGGTGAGGCCAATAAGGGCTTTGAAAGACAGAGGATCAATGGAGTTTCCTAAGTGGAGAGAACAAACTTCTGCTCTCAAGAAGGTTAGTGTTTCCCCTGGGGAAGTGGAAGCTCTGTGCCAAGATCCCTCTGGGACCTCAACCTATGTGTTTGTATGCTTTCTTCTGCTAGATTAAAGATAGCCCTTTCCCTGCAGTTTGTGAGTTGTTTCAATGGATTGTCGAACCTTATAAACAAAGAAGGGGGCTGGTACCCGCTAACTTAGCCCTGGGTGAATGGAGATGAGAGAGAAAGGGCTACATGGAGCAGCTGGTGTCTGGACTGACCAGGGAAGGGATACTGATACTTCCCTAGATTGGTAGGATACCACAAAGTACAATTACTGTTACATTTTGCTAATTTCTTAAAATAAAAATTTTATTAGTTTATTTTTATCATATAAATAATGAATAATTTTTTTTTATTTTAAGAGATTTAGAAAATACCAAAATGGAAAAAATAATAAACCACAGTTCCTTCATCCTAAGGTAACTTCTAGTATCATTTAGTTGCATTTTCTTTCTGTTAAACCTTAAAAACTTGGCATATCTACTAGAATGAATAAACAAAGCTAATGGAAATTTTAAAAAATACTTTAGGAAGAGAAAGGAGTGCTAACATTTTCCACTATAATTGTGGATTGTAAAGTTCTTTTTGTAATTGTTTTCAATTTCATGCCTTAAATATTGTGAGGCTATGTTATTAGATGCATTCAACCTTTGAATTGGTGTCTTCATGGTAATGGTTCATTTTATCATTATGTATTAGTCATTTTATCCCTAATAATTTTTTTTTGCCTTAAAATCTGCATTATCTGATATTAACATAGCCACATTGGCTTTCTTTTGTATAGTATTTGCCTGACATCTCTGTTTTTATTCCTTTACATTGAACTTTTCTGTTTACTTATATTTTAGGCATATTTCTTATAAATAATTTATAATTAATTTTGTTTATTTTTCAATCCAGTCAGTCTGCCTTTTAATTGATGAGTTTAGTCCATTTACATACATTGTGATCAATTATATATTTAGATTTATTTCTGCCATCTCATTTTGTGTTTCTATTTTCCTGCTTTTTCTATGTTTTCTTTTTCCTCCTTTTCTGCCTTATGTTACATTTCCTCCTATTCCTACTATTGGTGTAGAAATACAGTCTATTTTTATTCTTTCTGTGATTGCCCTTAAAAATTTGGCATACCTACTTGACTTAAGAATACCTAAAATCAATCAGAGTAATAGAAAGACCTTCGAATATTTTAACTCCATTCCCCTTTACCATCGTAGTGTATTCTCTGGTACTTTGGTTTTGCCTTGTTTTTCCACCATCTAAAGAGTTGTTTTTATTATTTTTATATAGTCAATTCTTGTCCTTACTCTCGAATAATAATTTATATGGATATGTAATTCTAAGTAGGCAGTTTTTTTTTGTTTTATTTTTAATTGAGATGTTAAAAAATACTTTGTGGTATTATTATTACTATTATTGCAGTTGAGAAGTCTTTTGTCTATTTTTTCTTTGTAAGAAATCTGTCTTGTCTATCTGATTGCTCTTAAGATCTCTTTATATCTGATATGCAGTTTAACTATAATGTGTATAGGTGTTGATTTAGTTCTATTTATCCTTCTAAGATTTAACTCTATCCCTGGGTATCTGTGTCTTTCATAAATTCTGGAAAATTATAAGCTTTATTTTTTCTTTGAACATTATCTGCCCTTCATTTTCTCTATTCTCTCCTTTGTAACTCATGGTAGGTATATGCTGAAGTTTATAATAATCCTACTCTCTATGTATCTGAAGCTATCTTTAATACTTTCCCTCTCTTTATTTCTCTATGCTGAACTGTTGATAATTTTCTTAGATTTATCTTCTAGTTCACTAATTTTCTCTTCAATGTTTGTGATGCAAAGAGCAAAATTGTCTGAAAATGACTCTGGGATCTTGCTCTGAGTTGGCATGACAAAGAACTCATTGGGACCAGGGAATCCCCCTTTTCCCAGGAAGAAGATTTGCATCAAAGCCCACTTCTCCCTGGACCTGTGCTTCCCTACACCAAATAGAAACTCAGTGGACACCAAGTTCTCCAAATTTTGAACAGCTGGAATTACTAAACAATTCTTGTACAAAGCTGGTGCTGAAAACCCAAACTTTTTGGTATCTAGCAGTCTATGTAGTCCTCCACCAGCAAGGCCTCTTTCTCACTCTAGTCCTATAGAAAGTTAGAATTACTGGAGAGTGGTGTTCCTTTACTGAGTCTTATACCGACAGTATGGGTTAGCATCCTCCAAGTCCTGATAAACTTTTCTGTGCGATAATAGGATCAACAGGATCTATGCCTTTTCTTCTCTTACATATGTAAGTTTCCTTGGCTTATACAAAATTTCTTAATAAAGTCTATTCCTTTACCCATGTGGTGTGACATTATGAAGTTTGTCCTGAACACTGGTGCAACTTAGATTGCATTGAGTTGCTTTCGATGTGTTTCCTGAAATCTTTTATGACTTGGGCTTGTAGGTTCATCTTCAGTGTTGCTTTATCTAGAAAAGTTATTCTAAAAGTTGAACATGCATCAAAACCATCCAGAGGGCTCATTAAAACACAGATTTCTGGGCATTAACCCAGAGTTTCTGATTCAGAAGTTCTGGGTCGGGGCCTGAGAATGTGCACTTCTAACAAGTTCTGGATGATGCTAATATTACTCACCCCTGGAACACACATTGAGAACCACTGATATCTAGGAATCCTCTTGCCCATCAGGGAGTTTTTTGCTTCAGAGAGATTTACATTGATTCTGCCAACCAACACCGGGATATAGCCAACCTAAGGATGCTTTTGTGTTAGTTTCTTGGCTGGACATTGAAGATAGTCTAAGTTCAAATCCCCAAACCAGGTGAAGGCAGATCTATTGATATGAATTTTCTTTTATATATACTTTATTATAGTTCAGGTGAAGGTTTATAGAACAAATAGTTTCTCATGAAACAGTAGTACACATGTTGTTTTATGACATTGGTTAACAACCCCACAACATATTAACCCTCTAAATTCTCAACCTTTTTCTTTTTGGTGAAAATACACATAGCCAAAGATACACCATTTCAAAAATTTCTACAT
>NW_004443996.1:6264223-6289208 GCF_000243295.1 Trichechus manatus latirostris
TATTCTCTGTATGGCTTAGTTTTTCAGATCTTTGATGTGGAGGGACGGCGTGGTGCTTCTGCCTAAAGCGCTATTTTGCCGGAACTCCTGTTATGAATTTTTAGAGGAGAATTTGTGTTTGTGCACTCAGGGCCCAGGTTGAAACAAACAAAAACCTTCCCTGTTGTCTTCCTATACTGGTGAGTGGTGCTTTTATAGTCTACCCTTTCACTGAGGTTGGGGCCTTTTATTATTCTTGGCTTTAGGTGAAAATCTTAGTTTCATTATGAACTTTGTGTGAATCCAGGACCGTTAAAACTCACACTTCTTGATTACAGATACTAGCCAATTCCGTCAAAGCAGCTGTAGCTTCAAATCATAGTTATTGCGCTGGTTGTGAGTTTCCTTTCTATATGGGGCCTACAGGCATTTCCTTATTTTCTTGTGAGATCCAAAATTTCTTTATATGAGTTTATATCTTATATCCACCACCTGTCTCAGTTTGTCATACTGGAGTGGCTTGCATGTTGCTATCATGCTGGAAGCTATGCCACTGAAATTTCAAATGCAAGTAAGGTCACCCATGGTGGACAGATTTTAGGGCAACTTCCAGACTAAGACAGACTAGGAAGAAAGGCCTAGAAATCTACTTCTGAAAATTAGCTGATGAAAACCCTATAAATCACAAGAGAATATTGTCCAATATATTGCTGGAAGATGGGCTGTCTAGGTTAGAAGGCTCTCAAAATAGACAATGGTTGCAACCATGGACTTGAGTATATCAACAATTGTTTATATGGTGCAGGACCAGAGAACATTTTGTTATGTTGTACATGGGGTCACCATGAGTAAGAACTGACTTGACAGCAACTAACAACAACATGTATTATATCCACATTTCTAAATGTATAGTAGAGAGAGGATTTTCAGGTTATTTAGTTTGACATATTGCTGGGAAAGAAATCATGTGCTTGTTATTTAAAGGTAAACAATCTTTCCAAATACAAGACAGTGTTTTTAAAAACATTTTACTTGTAGATAAATTCAAGGAAGTGTCAAAGTACAGCCCTATAGTGAAGGCATAAAGACCACTGTATATAACTGCCAGAATCCTACACAATACGGCTTTCTCTATTAATTATTTGTTCCAAGTATCATTCATTCATTGGCATGAATATGGCAAATAATCTACGGAGAGCAAATAGATTTAATCTTGAGAGCTACCCCCAACAGACTTGTAGCGGCTACCTGGAGCACTATGTTCAGAGCGATTTTGAGGCTAAATCCAGTTTCACCATGAGAAAGATCACTATTTTCCATAGTAACAACTATTAATAGCTAACATTTTTGAGTGCTTTCAATGTGGTAAGTACTGTGATAAGTGCTTTATATTCATTATGTTATTTAATCCTTACAACAATCCTACGAGGTACTACTATTATTGTCCCAATTTTACATATGAGGAAACCAAGGATTAGATAGGTTAAGTAACTTATCCAAGGTCAAACAACTAGCAGGTGGTAAAACCATGTATACAACTCAGGCCTATGTGACTCTAGAACCCAAGGTCTTAACTGCTATGCCAAGGTTTCTCAAACTTGAGTAATGGTCCCTTTCAAAAAACAATATCAAAGACCTTCTAATGTTGATTTAAATGTTCTTTATATTATTTAATTCTTAAATTAATACAAACGTAAACAATGTATAAACTCCTTATTTTTATAACTTTTATACAATTATAAAACAAAACAAACTTATAAATTATTTACAAACAAAACACCAAAATAAATTAGATTAGTACTATTAATTTCATATGATAAATGATGTTATTTCCTCAAACTAAAAAATAAACTTGTTTTTAACAATCTGTTATTTTAATAAATGAATTTGCTAGCATCTTATTATACAGTACTAAAAACTACAAAAATAACATTTAACAAAAAATTCTTCAATGAGTAATTGCTATTTATTGCTTACAGTTAGTGAAACATTGCAGATTGATATATACAAAGATGGAATATATACTATGAATATGTTAGAGACAGCTACTGCTACTGCCCAGATTCTTTTGCATTTGGCATTCTTATCTTACCATAAAAGCAGTTGCAGCAGTACATCAACAGGGAACTGCCAGAAATTCAAGCTGGATTCAGAAGAAGATATGGAACAAGGGATATCATATGGATCTTGGCTGAAAGCAGAGAATACCAGAAAGATGTTTACATGTGTTTTATTGAGTATACAAATATATTCGACTGTGTGGAACATAACAAATTATGGATAATATTGTGAAGAATAAGCATTCCAGAACACTTAATTGTGCTCATGAGGAACCTGTACATAGATCAAGAGGCAGTTGTTCCAACAGAACAAAGAGATACTGTGTGATTTAAAGTCAGGAGAGGTGAGCGTTCAGCTTGTATCCTTTCACCATACTCATTCAATCTGTATGCTGAGCAAATAATCTGAGAAGCAGGACTATATGACAAAGAACACAGAATCAGGATTGGAGGAAGACTCATTAACAACCTGCAATATGCAGATAACACAACCTTGCTTGCTGAAAGTGAAGAGGACTTGAAGCACTTACTGATGAAGATCAAAGACTACAGACTTCAGTGTGGCTTGCACCCCAACATAATGAAAACCACAATCGTCACAAATGCACCAATAAGCAACATCATGATAGATGAAGAAAAGACTGACGTTGTCAAGGATTTCATTTTACTTGGATCCACACTCAACACTCTTGGCAGCAGCAGTCAAGAAATCAAATGACTTATTGCGTTGGGCAAATCTGCAGCAAAATAACTCTTCAAAGTGTTAAAAAGCACAGATGTCATTTTGAGGACTAAATTGTGCCTGATGTAAGCCACGGTATTTTCAATCACATCATATACATGCAAAAGCTAGGCAATGAATAAGGAAGACCAAAGAAGAATTGACGTCTTTGAATTATGGTGTTGGCAAAAAATATTGAATATACCATGAACTGCCAAAAGAATGAATAAATCTGTCTTGGAAGTACAGCCGGAATGCTTCTTGGAAGCAAGGATGGCAAGAATTTGTTTCACGTACTTTGGATGTGTTATCAGAAGGGACTAGTCCCTGGAGAAGAACATCATGCCTGGTAAAGTAGAGGGTCAGCAAAGAAGAGGAAGACACTCTGCAAGATGGATTGGCACAGTGACTACAACAATGGGCTCAAGCATAACAACGATTGTGAGGATGGCACAACATATTACCACGTGATGTAAGATGATTCATTTCACCCATAATTTTCCTTTAACTGAACTACAGTAAAACCTTCATTTGCCATGAGGTCATTGACGTTCACTTGGTATGAATGCATCATTTATGTGTGAAGTCCTCCCTGTTCTTAATCTTGATAGCCTCCAACATTAAAATTATGATTCCACTAGTTCATTTTCATGGTGTTGAATCAAAGTCTTATTTTAGTATACAACTTAAAGCTATATTTTATGGAAATACCCCACAGTAGAGAGATTTGGTAAACAAAATTCATCATAAATACAAGAGCCTGCATGAGGTAGTTAATGATATTTTGACATTAGGAAACATGAAAACCTACCAGCTACTAGGGATGTTTTCCAGCATATTAACAATTAAATTTAGTCATTTTAGGTAATCTCACAGTACCAAAACCATCACAGATGCAAACCTAGACACTAAAATCCATTGGATGTACTGAGACATAACGTGGTCATGCAGAAAATTCATAATACACTTATATTGATATTTAGATAATCATTGAGACAAAACCCTAAAACTCTCTTAGAAATTTAAAACACACCACGATCCTAACACCCACTTTGAGAAATACTGCTTGTTTTAGGCTAGGTTCTCTAGAGAAGCAAAACCAGTGATGTGTGTGTGTATATATATATATATATAGAGAGAGAGAGAGAGAGAGAGAGAGAAAGAGAAAGATTTATCTCAAGGAGATGGCTCACGTGTTTGTAGAGGCTAGAAAGTCCCAAGTCCCTGTGTTAGGCGTCTTCTGGAGGCTGGAGGCTTCTTCTGACTCATGTAGTTGTAAGGGTTGATGAACTCAAAATCAGTGGGTCAGACTGCTGGCCACAGGCCCAGGGGCTGCAGAGGCTGAGGAATCCAATGTTGTCATTGTTGTTAGGTGCCGTCCAGTTGGTTCCAACTCATAGTGACCCTATGTACAACAGAACAAAACACTGCCCAGTCTTGTGCCATCCTCACTATCATTGTTATGCTGGAGCCCATTGTTGAGGCCACCGCGTCAATCCATTTCATTGAGGGTCTTCATCTTTTTTGCTGACCCTCTACTTTACCAAGCATGATGTCCTTCTTCAGGGGCTGGACCCTCCTGATCATGTCCAAAGTACTTGAGGTGAAGTCTTGCCATCCTTGCTTCTAAGGAGCATTCTGACTGTACTACTTCCAAGACAGATTTGTTAGTTCTTTCAGCAGTCTATGGTATATTCAATATTCTTTGTCAACACCACAATTTAAAGGTGTCAATTCTTCGATCTTCCTTATTCATTGCTTAGCTTTTGCATGCATATGAGGCGATTGAAAACACCATGGCTTGAGTCAGGCGCACCTTAGTATTCAAGGTGACATCTTTGCTTTTTAACCCTTTGAAGAGGTCTCTTGCAGTAGATTTGCCCAATGTAATGCGTCATTTGATTTCATGATTACTACTTCCATGGGTGTTGATTGTGGATCCAAGTAAAATCCAATATCGGCAGGTACAATGGCAGGCTGTTGTCTCACAGGCTGTGGAGGCTAACAAATCCCGACTGGTAGGCAATACAGCAGGCTGCTGGCTCAAGTCCCAAGAACCGGCGGTCAGATGATGACAAGCCAGATGCAGGATCCAGAGCATGTGAGCAAGCTCTGCCAGAAAGTCTATATATAAATTGGATGAAGGCCACACCCCTAAGGAAACCCCCCTTACAACTTACTTTCTGATCACATCAGATCACATCATGGAGGATGACTACATCATTACTTAACTGCCAAATTACATCATTACATAACTGCCAAACCACTGAGAATCATGGCCCAGCGGCTTTACACAAACTTCCTTTATGTGAAGTAGAGGAACTCAGATCCTCCAATAAGTCCAATTTCTTAAGGTAAAAATTATTTAAAATTTCAATTTCCAAACAAATATTCTGTGCGCAAAAGCTGTTATGCACTCAGAGTTGGAGTCAGTAATAATAATAATAACTAGTTTTATTGAGACTATGTGCCAGGCACTTTATAGACAATTTATATGAATTACGTAATTTAACCCTGACAAGGCTTGAGCCAGGTACTAATATGTTTTAGATAAGAAGAATGAGACCTAGAGAGATTAAGTAACATGTCCAAAATCACATGGCTGGCGATGGAGCTAGGTTTATTTTGACTGCAAAATAGACCTTCCTAACCACTGTACATCCTGTCTCTTGGTAGGTAGCCAACCTCAGTTTGTATTTGGATCCTCCTGAACAGTATCTTATATAACCATTATTAGTATTACTCTTATTCCTGTTACCTCTCTATAATTATTTAGAGAAAACAAAGGAACCCCTGGGACCAAAATCACATTCTAGTTGCTTTTGCCCTTTTTTGGTAATAGGAAGTGTACAAAGTGAACGTCCTTGGAAAATTGTTGATAACTTCTTGAGTTCTTATTTTTGCTATCTTATTTTCTGTAAATTGCACTGTACCCGATTAATATAGTTTAGTTTCCAAAAATTAAAAAAAAATCCTAGTTATAGTATCAGTCACCTAACTGAAAAAAAAAAGTGTTAATAAAATTGCTACATATTGAAATTCTGCTAACTGAAAACTATTTTCCCTTTGACTCTAATTATCAAGTCAGATAAACATGTTGTCAAGATATTCGAGTATGGCTAGTGAATAAATCATTCTTAAAATACAGCAAGTATTTTAATGAAATTCTTCTCTTTAAGGGAAATAATAAATTTATATATTTATACTTAAAATAAAAATCATTAGTGAGATATGCTCTGTCACAAAATAAAAATAATGAAAATAAAAATATAACCTAAGATAAAAAAAGTTAGTGAGCTAGAACCATAATTAAGGGGGAATTTTTGCTATACCAAACTTTGGAGAAAGGTGAATAGCCATAAAACAAGCTAACAGTAATAACTAGAGAAAATAAAACATGATCTCTAGTGTTTCTGGGTTTTAGTATATACTTAAGCAGTATTCAAACCTTATCTGTCTACATCTACACCTATAGTTTTCTACAATGAGAACTGATTTTTTAGAATAATGCCCCTGAGGATCTATAAGATCTTCAATCACAAAGGAAGATTCAATTATATTCACCAGACTCTACATATACTACTTACGTATCAACTATCTTGCTATCCAACATTTCACTTTTATGACAATAGTAAAAAATCAACTAACTATTTTGTACATTAACAAAGTACGTCTGGCAATAACGAACATGGAGGTGTGAGGTGAGAGTAACACTGACTCTGATGGTTAAGGTTATGTGTCAGCTTGGCTGGGCCATGATTTTCAGTGGTTTGGAAGGTACATAATGATGTCATTTGGCATTTATGTAAAGATGTGGTCACCCTCCATTTTCGCATAACTCTGATTTTCGCATAATGACCTGGTCTTTGGAGCCTAACCATGTCGATAAGTGAGGAGTGAGTGTACTTACTAAAGCTGTAAAGAAGACTCATACATTCTGGAAAGATTTTCAACAACAAGTATTGAAACAAAATGGGTTTTCTGTTAACCCTGTTACCTGAAAATTCAATTAACCTCAAAGACATCTACCACCTCTTTTCTCTCTCAACTCTCTCACTGAATCAATCAGGCACCTAGTCCTCTCAGTTCTCCCTTCAGGCTTTCTTATATTGTCCCTTGCCTTCCATTCCTGTTTCCCTTAGTTAAGGTCCTCATTACTTCTTCCCTAGACCATTATAATAGCTCCCTGTTGCTCACCTTACAATACTTCCTTCACACTGAAATCAGAATTATCTTCTTAAACAATTAGTCTGAACATATTGCTCTGCTGTTCAAAAATCAGGAGCAGTTGCTTAAATGTCTAGTATGATATCCAAAGCCTCATCAATATGGGCCCAGTTTATCTCTATACTGGTACCTCCTGCCTGTCATTCTATCTCAGGGCTGCCCCATTTGAGTTAGCTTGTGGCAATCATTCCTAGAGACAATATAATAAGGTTAATAGAACAAGCTTTGTAATCAGCTGGATGTACATTTGAATATTGAGTTCACTCCCTGTTTGCTGTGTGACTGTGAGTAATCTACCTACCCTCTTTAAATCTGTTTGTCCATTCCCACCCTGAGAGATTCTGATTCAGTAGGCATGGTATGGGGGCCTAGGAATCTGACTTTTTATAATCAATCTCCCAAGTGACTCTGATGTAGCTAGTCTGCATATTGGTATTTAGAAAGCCCTGGATTGGATAATTTCTAATTTGCATTCTTTTCCTGAGTCCATGGTTCTATGAAGTACATAAGCACCTCAGGTCTTTGCTGTGCACATGCCTTACAATGAGTCCTTTTGGTCCTCTCAGATAGGCTCCACAGGCTTCATTATAATACGATCCTCAATAAAATGGCATGCAGGAAGAAAGAGGTATTTCTTGACCTGATTCAAAAACCAAAATGATCTTATTAGAGATTATTCCTGTTTCAGTGAGTAACTCTACAGAGTTCTGTAACACAGCACTATGAAAAAAAAAAAGTGATGGGTGTGTGACCTAAGGCAGGCATCCTTCCAAAAATAGTTACCAACATACTGAACCCTATTCTTCTGGTATATGAGGTAGGTGGAAGTAGTGTGTAATAGGCAGAAAATACAAAAGGCCATTTTTTTTGGGGGGTGTGTGTGTGTAAGCAATTGAAGATCACTGCCGTGTGCCATCGAGTCGATTCCAACTCATAGTGACCCTATAGGACAAAGTACAACTGCCCCATGGCATTTCCTAGTCTGTAATCTTTACAGGATCAGATCACCAGGTTTTTCTCCCTCAAAGAAAAGGTGGGTTTGAAATGCTCACCTTTTGTTAGCATCCAAGCCCTTAACCATTGCCCCACCAGGGCTGTTTAATTGCAGATTAGTTATGCATAATTTATTTGTGTCTGTCAGCTACCATTTAAAGGGGAAAACCACACCTTAATATGATTTAATCAAATTTCTATTCTTCTAAAGAAGTCGGTCTTACAGGGAGCAGAAGAGACTTGGGGGGCAGGGTGGTGGAAAAGATGTTCGAAGCAGAGCTGAGGAGCATGTGAGGGAAAGGAGATGTCAGTAAATAGGAAAGGGGGACTTCAGGCAGCCAAATAACAACCTGAGGAGTACTGAGGCGAGAAAGGGGAACAGAAAGTACATGGGAATGTAACCATTGAGAATCTGGCAAGTAACTTGGTGACAAGAGGCCTCTGCGAATATTCCCCTTAGCACTCCTCCCATGGCTTACTGATACCCAGATGTGATAGCTGCATTAATTAAAGAGCATTACAAGAACACATGGTGCACCTAAGTGTGCCTGCTCCTGCTCTCTAATATTTCTACCTTCATTATTATGGCACAAAACTGTTCATTATTGATAATTAATACTCATTTCATACTTTCTAATTGAAAGTATTTCCAAGGGGGCTAGTGAGGTTGAATTTAAGTATTAAATAATTCTGCCAATTTGTCATGCTCTGCTTGCTGCTCTATTGGTTTCCCAGTTATTTCATCTCTCCTGCAGCTATGATCCTGTGGTGCAGGAATCAGAACAGCTCAAAAATCAACAGATCAGCATCTCAAACAAGAAAAAATCTATGGCTTTGTTGTGTGGAAGAGCAATGAGATAATGTACTGGATAATATTTTCCCATGAAACACTTCTGTCTGAAATACCAGATAGGCTGATCAAATACATAGAAGAGAACCACCATTTGGATAGGGCTTCTTTCCCTTTTTATATTTTATACAAAATACTTTTTAATCATATCTTTTCCATTTTATGAGCCTTCTCATTTAAAATATTGCATGAGAGTAAGTCATTATGGCAAGGCACTTAGAAAAATAACTCAGAAGCAGTGAAGTTAATCCTGTCCAAGTTTGTTATTGAAAGGCCCCATTTTAAAGGGGCCAGGAAAAATGCCCTGTCTTATAAGCCCTGATGGCTGCTAACCAAAAGTTGGCAGTTCGAATTCACCCGTCACTCCTTGGAAACCGTATGGGACATTTCTACTCTGTCCTATATGGTAGCTATGAGTCGGAAACAACTTGACAGCAACGGGTTTAACAGGGTTTTATAAATTAGTGGGCAGGGTCTGAAGTAACACATCCTCCAAAGCAAGTTTATAAAGCTAAATATGTCAAATGATCTTTTTTAAGAATTTTGCACCAATGTAGCCATTAAAACGAGTTATTGGTTTCTTGACTTTGTTTGTTTGTTTGTTTTCTGAAAGACAGGGCCTTGGAAACCTGAAGAACAGTGAAATATTAGGTAGTTGTGTGAACAGAAGTTTTTCTTTATGAATTTGAAGATTTGAAGATGAGGGCTTAACAGCACAAGACCATCATAGTATATTTGTATCTCTTATGTGTGGGAGAAGAATGATGTTAATGTTGGTTTTAGACAACAGCCCTTTCCCAGTACTCCTCTTTACCTCACCTTACTCTTCTGAATATAAGGAAAGGAAAGGAGGTGGGCCTAAATTACTGGTGCCTGGCACTATTCTAGGCTCTTTACAAATGTTTGATCACTTGGCTACTTTATCCTTCCTGTCGAACTCATTTCCTTTCCATCTGTGTTGCAAAGCCTTGGAAGTTTTAAGATATTTCTTGAGTGAAAATTTAGTGTTATTTTCTTCTTGCACACTTTTTGAGACATAGAAGAAAATGGTTTCATTATAAATTGCAACAATCAGGGCAGTGAGTATGAAATAGATATATATATATTCTTTCTTTCTCAACCCTTATTTCTCTTTCTCTCTCCTGTTTTATTTTATTAGAGACCCTTCTATGTGCTATCAACACATGACAATCATAAAGGAAAATAGGCAAGAAATGGAAAGTAGCTTCACATTTGGTGTGTTGTGCCCAAATGTTATGTCCTGTTTTTCTAAGAAATTGCCATTCCTAATCGTTTCTTCTGGGTTCCTTTATTTTGGTATTTTTCTTGATATAACACCTTCATTTACAATATGCAGTCAAACTCCCAGCACAGTGCAGGGAGTACTTGGTGGTGCTGATCATTAACCACAAGCAGGGGATGAAACCTGATGCTGAAAACATGTTCACATTTCCAATGTGGGGGAAAGATGCCTTGCAACTGCCCCTTTTACTTAGCAGGCAGACTGGTTCAGAGACTTCTATGACTGTGATGTACCATTTTAAAAAGACTTTACTACTTCTCTTCTTGATACCTATTTCCCCATTTCCTTTTCTGTCTCTGTGTTGATTTTATTTCCGTTCTAATGATTAAAAAAAAAAAAAGGAAGAGAACAGGGTTGGCTTCTCTGTTATTTATTTTTCCCTTGGCTATCAGATGGCTTAGTTTTCAGAGGCATGTGTAATGCATCCTTTTCCTTGATGCAGTTTTGAATACCATGGTTGCAGCTGCCAATCTCTCACCAGATCTTTTGCTCTGAGGAAAAAAAAATATTTTGCTTAAATATTAAAAGGTGTCTTAAAGTCTTTCCATATGTATGTTTTTCACTCATTTTGATATGGAAATATGACCTCTTGGTTTCAGTAAAGGGTATCTTGGCAAATAAGCAAAAAGGACCCGTCATGATAGTTTTGACAGTGTCCCCATTAGTAGAACTGACAAGAAAAAGGAAACAAAAACGCTGAATGTGGTTTGATCAATTTTATCCAAAATAGATACATATCCAAACACTGATTATCCTTCAACATCACTTTTTCTAAGAAATCTTCCCTAGCCACCCCAGCCTTCACAGATTTCTGTTTTCTCTAGGTTCCTGTGTCGCCAAACGTTTATCTAAAGCAATTTTAGGACAATGTAACTTGCCCAAGGTCACATAAAGGGTAGATGGCAGAGCTGGTATTTCAAGACAGGCAGTATGGCTTCAGATCCTGCACTTTTAGTTACCATTCTATACTATCTTCCCATGGTAAGCTCTCAGATATAAAGGAAAGTATTGATAAAGTAAACTTATAGGTTGTAATCAACTAGACGGCAATGGAATTTTTTTTTTTTTTTAAATAACTCTGAAAGAAAAGAAAAAAGGGCAGGCTGTATGTGTTGGTTTGTTTTTATCACATGATTTCCTTTTAATCAAAGTATGCCATGCTGTCAATTGCTTTTAAAAAGTGTTGGTTTAAAGGAAGGTGAGAGTACCTGAGAAACTCTGAGATGCTTCAAACTTTCTGTGTATTTTCTTGGGGTAGAGGGGTTGGAGAAGAGATGGTGGTAGAATTGGAGAAATGTTCTTGGTCAGGATTATCTGGGAAGCCCCAAGTGCAAAGGAGATGGAATTAGCTATATAAACCTGGTTGAAAACAGAAGTACTGGGTCATAGATGAAACTTTTTCTCAGGTCTACTTAGCTTAGTTAGTGGGCTTTGTTTTCTGTAGTACTATTTTATTTTGCTTTCCAAATCCACTGATATTTATGCAGTTAAAAAAAAATTCCTGTTGTATTTTTTCTAATTGTCCCCCCTGCCACCCTGGTCAGAATGCCAAAATGTTTCTGAAGTGCCCTCAGATTTCTAAAAGGTCTTCTCTGGGGACACATCTATAATGTCTAACCCCTTTAATTTTTCCAGCCCTCCAACAAGAAAACAAAACAAAAACAAACAAACAGATGACAAAATTGCAAAGTTTTAAATAAAAAGAAGAGTGAGGAAATGATCACATACAAGTTAATTCTTCAATATCTGAGTGGCAGGAATGAAAAGCATACATACAAGCTGGTGACTTGACTTTAGCTGTTCTAGGTCTCAGCCATCTGGCCCAACTCTGCTGCTTCATAGCTCTATGATTTGGGACAAATCCATTCCTCTTTTCTGCACACATTTCCTTATCAATAAATGAGGTTAGAACAGACAATTCAAGGGATCTCCACATTCATTAATATGGGGTTCTCTAATGCTAATGTAAGCTCCAGCACCCATAAGTATCTCTAACTTGTACTGACTTTCACTTTCTAATGTCAGTGTACATCCCTGCACACACATCACCAAGGAAAATAAAATTCTAATAATAATTAATGCTTAGAGTGGTATTCACTATGTGGCAGGCACTATTCTAATTAATTCCAGTATTCAGTCTGTACAATAATCCTAGGAGATAAGCACTATCATTGCCTTTGTTTTACAGCTAAGAAAACCCATCCACACAAGAGAAGCTAAAACACTTGGTCAGATTTATATAACTAGTAAGTAGCAGAGTTACAAATTGAACTCAGCCAACCTGGCTCTAGAGACCATGTACTCAAACTACTATACTACACTGACAAAACCCTCAATAGTAGGTGGGAAAAGAACAAATTTTAATTAAAAATGGTGCAAAAGGAAATTTCAAGTATCATTTAAAAACCCTCTTCTCTCCACAAGATCCCAAAGTTTATATACAAATGTCCAGCTATTGCTACTTTGCCTTCTTTTCCCCAAAGTTAAAGAGCAAGTAAACATTTTAAACTATTTGTTTATTTGTTTTACATTTTCAAATCTACCTCAATAAGAACACAGTAAAACTCATAAGAAATTAGATTATGCCTGGGAAGATTCTATCTATCCATTTGTAAATAGCCATATCTTTGTGTGGAGAAGAGGTTTTCTCTTTCAACATCGCTGATCTGCCTATATACAACTGAGTTCTTGTCTGAATATAGTCCATAATGTATCATGTGTGATGCTTAAAAGTCAAATGGGTTTAACATCTTTTTAAAAGCTATTGGCCTTGGTTGTTCATAACAGAAAAAAATGTATTTGCAACTAAATTAAATCCTTTCGATCAAAGGACATGAAAAGCCCTCTTGTACCCTTGTACTTAGGTGTTGCCCAATCCCTGATGGCTGATTTTGATGACAGGTGAAATTGCTTAATTCACAGTGATTTCATACATACGCAATTCACAGCCTCTATTTAAACATTTCCTATTCTTTCTGGAGATAGTTAAAGGGCACTCCAATCTTTTGACCACACCTCTCCCAGGTTGCCTTTAAATTCACATTTACTGGTAACTGTTTTACAAGGGAAGAGATCAGATTAAGGTCAAGTAGTGATAATTATGATCTCTCTGGCTGGCTGAGTCTACACACATACACACAGTGAAGTGGATAATTGAGACAACTATCAAGATAATTCAAGGCAAATAAAAAGAAAGAATTCTTGCTTCAATTATCTGGCTATTTCAGATGAGTGTGTTTTGAACTGAATTACCCACCTAATTGCTTCGATTCTCCACTTCACTTTGTCTGGGGTGCCCCCAATTTGCTAGGATGTCGAGCTGATGAATATACTTCCCCAAATCTACTGTTTTTACACTAGACTGGCCTTTTAAAAATGCAGTTCTTAGAAAGAATTCTTCTAGTTTGTTTCAAACTTGGAGATTTGAGTTCCAATATGACCTTGGATAGTTAATGGTACCTCTCAGTACCCTATGGAAAATTTAATAATCTCATAGGGCCATTCTAGCTCTGACATCCTATGAATTATTTGGTCTCATCAGAGCAGGCTTAGAGAAGTCTGGAAAAACAGTAAAGCTTAGTGCCAGGCCCCTTCTATCCATATAGCTGATGTCAATGCTGATGATGCTGGACATTGACATCTGTGGCTCGACCCCTCATTTCCAAAGTTGTAGTCCCAGAAATAAGCTGTCCTTTGCTACACAGCCTTTCTGGCTCCTGCCCTGCTCTGCAAATTTGGATAGAAATGCACCATAATTTTCAAGAGAAAAATATTCCTTGTGTTTGTGCGTACATACGTTAGAGTGTTTGCTGCTGCTGCTCCTGAAAAGCATTTCTTCTCAAGAGAAATGACTGTTAACAGGCAGCAGAGACTGGCTGCAAAGAACACTGAGAGGGAAGTGAAAGGTGAAAGTGTCTAGTGGAGTTGCCTGGAGGTGCCGAATACTTATTAAATGAAACTGTCAAGCTGATTTTCAAAGGGCTCGGTTTCAGAGACCTGGTAATGAGTTGAATTCATTTTCCATGCCAATTACTTGGAGTCCAAGTTTCTACAGTACCCTGCTGTTAGCCTCTCATGTAAACACTCTCAACTTGCATATGTGGCTTTTCTTATGGAGCCAAGCAGACTCAATAGCTGAGCTAGGTTTCACTTACAAATAGAAGACTATTGATAGATTTTTCACCCTCACCCTGGAAAGGTAGTCATCAAACCAATTCTTTCTCCCTAGGTGCAGCTTGCCCAGATGACATGCTAATAAACTCACTGATGAGCTATAATCATATTGATAGAATTTCCCAAACTGAGTTGACAGCCATATCTGTAAGTACTGTCATTTAACCATCTTGGAATCATTTGAATATGGAGGGGAAATTGATGGGACATCCACAGACTAAATTCAAGTGATTCATGATGCTGTCTGAACAGATAGTAAAATATATGATCACATTTTCCAAACATATTGTTTTGTTTATATTTTCCCTAGGGTAAATTGAAGTGCATAGGTTAAGTGCTAGATTAGAAAAGGCAAAAATATAGCTTCTCCTATTTCCTGTCTTATGCTTTCTCTATGAGACCCAAAGTTTGAAATATTTTTCTTATTACAAATTCATGAGGCTTATATAATGTATTTCTTTTTTACTGAATACAATGAACACATCTAGAATTGTGTGTG
The DNA here is from genome assembly GCF_000243295.1 of Trichechus manatus latirostris. Classification (NCBI taxonomy): domain Eukaryota; kingdom Metazoa; phylum Chordata; class Mammalia; order Sirenia; family Trichechidae; genus Trichechus; species Trichechus manatus. The sequence goes on from NW_004443996.1 coordinate 6,279,029, forward strand.
ATTTATAGCGGCACTTGGTGTATTTGTTCATAGCTCAAAATCTTGCAAGAAATCATTAATGACATATTAAAATTGCTTTTCAAAAATCTCCCCAAAGTCTTAATAGATCAACATGACTGTAGAATAGATCATAATCAGAAAGTGGCAATAATCATTTTCTTTTAGTGAAATGTAGTATTTTTTTTTCAGAATTGTCACTATTGGTAGTATGTATTGGTAGATTTTGTACTGTGACCCTGAGGATCAGGGCCAGTTTTCAGAGGTACGCAACCAGTGCAGTAGCACAGGTCCCACAATCACAAGAAATCCCTGCACTAGGGGGTTTAATGCTCTGCAGTTACTGTCTTGAAATTCATAGTAATTTTGTCTCTGAATTGTGTTTGGTACATGAAGTCCAATGACACAATGGAGCATGTTACAAGGGCTTGGAGCCTGGCCTCACATGCAATTCCACCTCCCACTGCCTCTCTGACTACCCAAGACAGACTCTCGGCATTCCAGGTGCCCAGCAATCCCTGCTGCCTCTTCTCCAGGCAGGAAGGATTGGGAGCCAGAGTCACTGTGAGTCTCAGGGTGGCACATGGTGATAGCCATCTTCACTCTGGGTTGGTAGTGCCATGCATGATTGGCAGATGCCTTGGTAGGAGTGAGCCTCTTGCCCATCTGTCACTCTCAATCCAGGAGTGTGTCCTGGTATGGGATGGAGGGCCATGGGAAGAAGAGATGCCTTACTCAACTTCCCTCTTTCCTCTGAGAAGGGTTTAGCACTTCAGTCTAGTGGCTGACAGGAAGGGCAATCAAGCAGCCAGTGTGCATACAGCAAGTCTTAGGGCAAATCCCTGGGTGCCTGTGAGGGTTTGTACTAGCCTCACAAGTATTCTCATGCTCAAGGGAGTGCAATATTAGCAAATTAAAAAAAAAAAAAAAAAAAAAACACCATGACTGGTCAAGAGAAAGACCATGGAAGAAAAGAAGAAGTTTAACAGCATTTTTTTCTTGCTTTTCAGTTTGCGCTGGGTCGCGCAAATCATGCAGCCAGTCCTGCTGGGGAGGTAGTCAACCAACCAATTCTACACAGCACTACAAGTGATCCACTGGCAAGCTATGACCATGTTAATAGGATTTCCTAATTTGAACATGCTGTGGTGATCCAAACCCTAACTAGGGGTCAGGACATCTGGATTTGAGACAACTTTGCAAACTGCCTCACTCTGCGATTGTGAGAACATTTCACCCCCACTCTGACTTTCAGTTTCCTCATTAGTAAATTAACAAGTTTATTTTATGTGTTTCCCAAGGCCCTTTCGAATGCTAACATACTATGTTTTCTGTGAACATTTTTTAGACATAATTTTTGCTTTAGGAACAAGAGCACAGTATTCTCTCTATATTAGTGATTCTCAATAGTGGATAATTTTGCCCCCCCAGGGGACAATTGGAAATATCTGGAGACATTTTTGTTTGTCACAACTGGTGGTGGTGGGGGGCTACTACTGGCATCTAGTGCATAGAGGAGAAGAATGCTGCTAAACGTCTGACAGTGATGTACAAGGTAGCCCCCTGCAACAACAAAGACTTACTCATCCCCAAATGTCAATAGTGCTGAGCTTGGGAGACTCTGATCTGTATGAAAGATAAACTGTCTCTTTGGATTCATATCAGTTTTCTTTTTTTTTTCCCCTAACAATGCACTGAATTCTGATAATGTTAGAATAAAGACTTAGTAAGCAAATCAAAACATGAAGAATGCTGATTAAAGCTGCTGTTGGATTCTAGTGTCTGAAAACAGGAACATATGTCTCCTGTAATGTTTGGTTTGCCAAGATAGGAAGAGAATGATAAAGTGTTATTATAGAAGTCTCTCACCCATAACGTACGTAGAAGCACAAAGATGTAGGACAGCTTCCCTGGGCTAATAATTAAGCAGTTTTTCCACTGGTGAACTTTTCTTGTGTTGGTGGAACATTGAGGTGATGATTTCTTTGCAGCCATCATGTTTTTACATAGGAAATAAGCAGAGAGCCTGCTAACAACGCTAGTCATCACTATCACTAATATTAAGAGGAAGTATAAGGAGAATGCTACTGGCTAACTCCAATAATTATTAATTAATTAATGCATTCATTTATTCAATAAATGCTAATTAAAATCCAAACATTTGCCAGCCTATGGGAAAATATAGTGATTAAAAAAAAAACTAGATACGTCCTTGTTTGCATTCTAATAGTTGCAGTGAGACATAGACAAATAACTAAACCAAATTTGTAACTAATAACGTGCTAACTATGAAGGAAGTATGGGATAAATGCCTTAGGTTGTAAAACAAAGGAAGAGTTCTTCAGTTCAGGGAAGACATAAATTGTTTTTGACTGATGTGATCAGAAGTCTTTGTGCAATTGGTGATTATTGGTCTGGATTTTATTCACATGGTGGAATTTGGATAGCTTTCTTATATGCCCTGTTGTGAAGGGAATGGCCATACCCAGATGAGAAAGGTAAAAAATGAAAATATATTCTTGGAATTAGATTTCTGTAATGGGATGATGTATAGACATGACTTTTTTAAAAAATAATATTTTATTGTGTTTTCATTAATAGACAGGACTTTTTTTTTTAAATGTGCTTTAGGTGAAAGTTTACAGAACAAATAAGTTTCTCATTAAACAATTAATACACATATTGTTTTGTGACATTGGTTGCCAACCCTGTGACGTGTCAACACTCTCCCCTTCTCTACCTTGGGTTCCCCATTTCCATTATTCCAGCTTTCCTGTCCCCTCCTGCTTTCTCATCCTTGCCCCTGGGCTGGTGTGCCCATTTAATCTCGTATACATGGTGGAACTACCTGTGTTATTGTTTGTTTTATAAGCCTGTCTAATTTTGGCTGAAGGGTGAGCCTCAGGAGTGACTTCAGCACTGAGTTAAAAGGTGTCTGGAGGCCATACTCTTGGGGTTTCTCCAGTCTTTGTCAGACCAGTAAGTCTGATCTTTTTTTGTGAGTCAGCATTTTGTTCTACACTTTTCTCCAGCTCTGTCCAGGACTCTCTATTGTGATCCTGGTTAGAGCAGTCAGTGGTGGTAGCCGGGCACCATCTAGTTGCGCCGGACTCAGTCTGGTGGAGGCTGTGGTAGTTGTGGTCCTTTCGTCCTTTGGACTAGACAGGACTTTTTTGATTGCAAGTATCAGAAGCCCAACTCAAACTAACTTAAGCCAAAAGGGCAGTTTGTCTTAAGGATCCTGAGGAACCTCATAAAAACCAAAGATAGAAATTAAAGAAAGAAAAAAAAAGGGACATTTGTGCAGAAAGTAGCAGAGACTAGAGGAGTAGCAGCCTGATTGAATTCCAGACTCTAGTTCTAGTGGTACCTGAGATGTAGCTGCATTTCCTCTGAATCCCAAGAAATGACGAAGGCCTTGCTTGGGTTTGTTGCCTACCCTAGACTGACCAACTATGGTCAGGGGCAGAGATACGCATACTCAAAGCCAGTGCTCTCAACAGCTATGTGGATGGAGTTGGGGGTGGGGTGGCAATTTTCAGAAAGAAGGAATTCTGCAGAGATGGAGAAGTTTATTCGGAGAAAAGTGCCCATCAGTTATAACAAGTTCTAAATCATTACCATGCCTGCATCTGATCCACTTTTAAATTAGAGGACATACCTTCCATTTATAGAGTGCTAGGAGTCCCTATCCATAAGGTTTTCACTGGCCAATCTTTCAGGAAGTAGATTGCCAGCTCCCTTCTTCCTAGTCTGTCTTAGTCTGGAAGCCCCGCTGAAAACTGTCCACCATGGGTTACCATGCTGGTATTTGAAATATCAGTGGCGTAGCTTCCAGCATCACAGCAACATGCAAGCCACCACAATACAACAAACTGACAGATGGGTGGTGGAACACATCTGTTTTAGAAGTACAGGCAGAATGCTCCTTCATCTCAAATACTTTGAACATGTTATCAGGAGGGACCAGTCCCTGGAGAAAGACATCATGCTTGGTAAAGTAGAGGGTCAGCAAAAAAGAGGAAGACCCTCAACAAGATGGTTGCAACAACGGGCTGAGTGGGCTGTGAGGATAGCAAAGGACAGAAGCTTTTTTTACTGTTGTACATGTGGGTCACTATGGGTTGGCATACACAGTTCCAGACAATCAACTTTCATTCTATAAACGAAACATAATGAAGCATTATGTGGAGCATGCTCAATTTTGAAAAGTATTGGGACTTCAAGGAAAATATTCTAAATTAGATTGAACTTTAATAGCATGTTCAGCAGAGTTTTTGTAATTGTATATGTTAGGTCTTGCAGTCCAAGAGGCTTTGATTATATGGCACACAGAAGAGATCATTACTTGAAAGAGATTACAAATGTAAAGCATCTAGCACAGTTTCTGTGATATAATAGGCGCTCAATGAATGATAGCTATTATTATTGATATTGAAGTCTGTGGAAACCTCAGTGGCTAAGATATAATTTAGTTCTCTGACCACTGGATTATCTCTTGGGAGTGATTGAAACTGAAGCTCTTTAAAGGATTCCACATCATCTATTAATATGTTTCACTTTATGACAGACTAAATCAGTGGCTATTACCTTTTGAGAAAGAAAGTGAAGAAAAGAATGTTATGAAAAAGTTCACAGATGTGAATTTTATGGACAGTTTTATGAAAAAGCCATTAGATGGCAACAGTAGTTTACAAAATTGTTCTTCCATTTAGCATTGTCACCTACAGACACTAACAGTGTAAAATCACAGAAGCATAGAATCTAAGAGCTTCAGAAGCCTATGAAAGCATACAACACCGTGTCAGGCACATAGAAGATAACTCAGTAACGTTAATATCTTGTCCTCTTCCTTTGAGATCGTATAGTCCAACACTCCCCCCGACACACAATTTTGCAAATGAGGAAATGATACGGAATGATTTTCCAAGGTTATACAAGTAATTTTTCTGCTTGAATAGGAACTAGAATGCCTACAAAATGTCTCAGAAGACTCAGATGATGTTATCCATTATGAAACAAACCATTGAACCTTGAGACGAGAGCTTGGGATGCATAACAACATGACTAAGAGCTCCCTTTCTCTTAAAAGCAAAACAACCAAAAGTAGCCTGTACAACTTATAGAAACCCCACCCTGTGAACAAAGTCTCGCCTATCTGTGCCCCTGCAACACCACCTGCTTCTCCCCAGTCTTCCAGCCAATACACCCTGCAAAGAAATGTCTAAAATAATCACAAACTCTCCTAGAGCTAGATGAGACTTTCATTGAACCGTCTCTTCAAAGACAGGAATTCCTTCTCTAGCATCCTAACAGGTACTGTCTTCTTCAGGCTAAAAGCCCAAGTTCTTTCAGCAATTCTTTCTATATTATGACTTTCTGAAACTTATAGATGCATTGTAATTTAGTAGACTCAGTATTGATGTACTCAACTGTGATAGCTTGGGCTATTGGTTCTGATCTTTCTCTCTCTTGTTAATGGAATTATATATCCACAAGGTTATTTTGGTTGCGTCCTCCAAATGTGATTAGAGTATGTGTGGCCTTGTGACTTGCTTTAGCTAATGAAAGGTTGGTGGACATGATGCAAGTAGATGTTTTAAATGTATGTGTGTGGTTTGGTTTGTCCTTTTGCCCTCCTGTGATCCATCATGAGAAGAATATTCCCTGGGTGACTTTTTCTCCAAGAAAAAATGGGGAAAATGAGGAACAGACCTAAATCCAAGTCATGGTGTATCCAAGCCCAATCAACTCAAAGCCTGAGTCAGTGCCTCTCACCAAACGATTCACAGGCCCATGTGTGAGAAATATAAATGCTTGTGCTATAATTCACTGAGTTTTGTGGTTGGTTTATTATACAGTATCAGGGCAACAATACCCAACTTATATACCAACTAAGACATCTGGTGGATGACAATTGAGAATAACCACAGAATTGCCCAGAATCTAGGGATAGGGTAGGCTACTCAGTTTCTTCATTGTTTTTATCAAAATATTTTTCTTTTATTTTACAGAAGTCACTCTGTAGTTTTACGTCTTTCCTTTTAACAAGTCTCCATCGTGTGAAAATTTAGGTAGACAGAAAATATCCCACAAAGAGCTCCTGGATTTTTTATCCTGCACAGTTTGTCCTAAAAAAGTACAAGATGACAATTAACTCAAATGGGAATTTTCTTCAGACGAGGAAGGTAGTTTATAAAATGGACATTTTCCTCAAGTCTATTTTGAATCTTGCAATGCTCCTTGATAGGGTTTTTGCAGAAACTGATTTCAAGGTTTATTTTCTTTTTTACTTGCCTGCTACAATTGTATTTTAGAGCAAATTATCTTTTGCAAACCTCCATAAAATTCCTGACAATGGAGCTGAGGGAATTTTTTTTAAAGATGTAATGGCTGTGGTGTTAGAACACCAAGAGCCAAATTGCTAAGGGATCACAATTAAGCTTCTATTATTTTGCGTTTATTTTTCAGCTGCAACTAGTTATGGGTCCCAAAAGTGCACCTGCACTTTGCCACTGAATATCCTAAAAAAAAAAAAAAAAAGGCAAGTGGCCAATTATGTTAGCAAGTGGCTAATTATGCACACCAGGAGCCAATTGCAGAAGCAAAAATGTATACCCCAAAACAAGAAGACCTCTTTAACAGGCTGAGTCTTAGGATAGCTTACACGCACTGTGTGTTTATCATTTATAAAGGAAGTAGCAATCATGATCAAATATCAACAAACATTTATGTGTGTATTTATATATGTAGGTACTCATGATGTTTTTGAATTAATCACTGTGCTAGGCTATGGAGGATATGGACATGAAATAGATTCTCTTTCTGCCCTCAAGAAACATAGTGATTTGCAGAGATAAGACTAGTACATATAGACTTCCAGCAAAATGGCGATCTAGGCAGAAACACCACAGCGTCCCTCCACAGCAAAGATCTGAAAAACTAAGCCAAACAGAGAAAACAACAATCCTGAAACCCTAAAACATCAAATGAAGAGATAAAGAACTCAGCCAAGCACCAAATGGAGTGAGAAAACTGACAGAGAATGGAGAGCGAGGAGAGATTCATACAGAGATCCCCTATCAGCTAACTCAGCGCAGATCTGCCATCTTAGACTCCTATCTGAGACCAGCAAACAAGGGGTACAAGAAAGCAGCTTCATGGAGCTTCCAGCGGGAGACAAAACGATATATGTTTTCCCACCCCCCACCCTTCTTCACCCCCCACTCAGCCTCCTCTGTTTCCTGTGGCCACAATCTCTTGTCCAGGAAGCACCGGCTGCTTGGGTTCCAGCCACCCGAACGGGCCGGCTCTCTGAGTGCCATTTGTTGGCTGATGGTGTTGCTTTTTCTCCACTTCTTTTGATTTCTACCTTACCTCTCACCACCTCCCACTCCTTTCACTCAAATACCTGGCTCCGTGTGCCATCTTTGCTTCTTCCTGAGGGGCCACGGAGCTCTGTTTGAGTGTGGAGCTGCTTCCCAGTCTGGGCTGCCGCACTGGTGGGATCCCGGGGCTTTTGTTCGTTTGTTTGTTTTGAATTGTTTGTTTGTTTTCTTTTCCTTTTCTTCAGCTGGGAGCCGGTTCTGGCCAGACGGTGCTGCCTGGCTTGGAAACTACCCCCTCAGCTTGCACAGACATGCAGAGGGATCCCTGAGAGCATTTCTTTTTTTTGTTGGTTTTTTTAAAATCTTTTCTTCTTTTTTTTTCTGTTTTTTGGGGGGCTTTTTTTGTTCTTTTTTTTTAATTTGTTTTGTTTTCTTTTCCCTCTTTTTCCCTTTTTGTCGTTCTTCAGTAGGCAGTTTCTCATCTCTCTATATCTTCCTTCTCTTTCTGTTCCCTGAATACCTGGTGTTGTATACCTCTACACCTTCTAGCCAGGCTATACTGCAACACCCGAGAACAACTTCCCCAGACCTCATAGCCGGACCGGTGGGATCCCTGGGAACTTTGTTGTTCTTTAACTTTTCTGATTTTTATTTATTCATTCTTTTCTTTTCTTTTTTTTCTATTTCCACTTTTGTTTTTCTACATTTCATAGTCTCTCATCTCTCCACTCCAACGGCAAGCTCCCATAGCAAACTTTTTTGTTTGTTTGTATGTTTTTGGCTCCTGTTCCTCCCTCCTCTCTACCATATCCATCTTAGCACCTCACACAATCTCCCTGCTACATCCTGCCTACCTGCACCGTGCACTTAACATCACACCACAAAGCAGCACAGGAACAGCCTACTGGAACCTGCCCTATGCTGATTACCTACCCGCCCTGGTGGCTGTAGTAAGTGCCAAAAACAACCAGTCCCAGTAACTCCTCTTAGCTAGATCTGACCTGCCATACCATATCTGAGTGACTGAGCCTGCCAATTGGAGAAGGAGGCGAAAAAAAAGTATTGTGCCCACAGACGAGCAAACAACAAAGAACACAGAGCCCGCCTGCTCAGACACAGCCAAATTTTTAAAAAAAGGGGACAAAACAAACAAATCTACAATTAATAAATGAGAAAAATCACTACTGAATGCCCGGAAGACAGCAGACAATATAAAAACATTTACAAAAACAGGACAGGATGGTTCCAGTAGGCGTCCAAAATAAAACACCAGATGACTTTCCAGTGGAAGAAAAGGAACTAGAACTACATGATAGGGAATTCAAAACCCTAATACTCAGAATTCTCCAAGAGCTGAAGAAAAAAGCAGACAAAAATGAGGAAAAAAAATAGACAAATACATGGAAAATACAGACAAAAAATTGGAAGAATTCAGGAAAATAATGCAGGAACAAAATGCCAAAATAAATTCACAACTAGAAATTATACAAAGACAACAATCTGAAATCCAAAAGATAAACAACAAGATTTCAGAAATGGACGGTGTCACAGAAGGGCTGAGAAGCAGATTAGAAACAGTGGAAGACAAGATCAGTGGAATTGAAGACAAAACTTGGAAACAACTCTGAGGAAAACTCAGAAAAAAGAACAAAGAAAAATGAAGAGACCCTGAGAGTTATGTGGGATACAATCAAAAGCAAAAATTTCTGAGTGATTGGAGTTCCAGAACAGGGGGAGAAAAAAGAAAACACAGAGAGGATCATTGAAGAGCTGCTGACAGAAAACTTCCCCTATATCATGAAAGATGAAAAACTGGCCATCCAAGAAGCTAAACAAACCCCATATAGGAGATACCCCAAAGGAAAATCACCAAGGCGTATCGTAATCACACTCGCCAAAACCAAAAACAAAGAATCCTGAGAGCAGCTTGTGAAAAACAAGAAGCCACATACAGAGAAGAAACAATAAGACTAAGCTAGGATAATTCAGCAGAAACCATGCAGGCAAGAAGGCAATGGGATGACATAAATAAAATCTTGAAAGAAACAAATTCCCAGCCAAGAATCATATATCCTGCAAAACTCTCATTCAAATATGCTGGTGAAATTAGGTCATTTCCAGATAAACAGAAATTAAGGGAATATGTAAAAGCCAAACCAAACTTACAAGAATTATTAACGGGAGTTATTCCATCTGAGAACAAACAACTTCAGCTCACAGGCAGAATTTAGGATGCAGGAACATACCAGCCAGATACCAATCTAGGAAAAGAACTCTCAGGGAATACCCAAAACCACAAGAAATAAAACAGGGAATCAGAGCAGTTAATTAGTAAATGACAACAACATCAAAATGATAAAAGAGGGAATAAACGACATAGGTAGAGAATCTTCTAATGGAGAGGAAGGCAAGGCAATGCCAAGTAATAATAAGACTGCTTCAAACTTAAAAAGATAAGGGTAAAATTCATGGTAACCATAAAGAAAGTTAACAAACATACTCATAAAAATAAAGAGGAAAAACATAAAGTCTCAATAAAAACAAAACCTACAAAAACAAGAGAAATGAAAAAAAAATCCACAAACAAAAGTAACTCAGCACAGGAGAGTAAGAAGAACAAGTAAAATGTCAGCACCACAAAAAACACTACAAAATGACAGCAACAAACTCACATCTATCAATAATTACACTGAAGGTAAATGGACTCAATACACCCGTAAAGAGACAGAGAGTGACAGAATGGATAAGAAAACAGGATTCATCAATATGCTGTCTACAAGAGACACACCTTAGAAACAAAGATGTGAATTTATTAAAAGTCAAAGGTTGGAAAAAATCTATATCAAGCTAACAAC
>NW_004443996.1:6294096-6299240 GCF_000243295.1 Trichechus manatus latirostris
TGTACTAACTGTTAAATGAGAAACTATTTTGTTCTGTAAGCCTTCATCTAAAGTGAGAATAGCAGCACAATTGGAAGTGTGTAGTCGATGTCACTGAACTGTTCATGTAGAAATTTTGGAAATGGTGTATCTTTGGCTGTGTATATTTTCATCAAAAAAAAGTTCAAGAAGGGGGAGGGATTGACATGTCTTGGGGTTGTTAACCAATGTCATATAACAATATGTGTATGACTGTTTCATGAGAAACTATTTGTTCTGTAAGCCTTCACCTGAAGTACAATAAAAAAAGAAAAAGACTTGTACATATAAAACAAAGGCAGTAATTAAAGGCAATATTTTAGAAATTACCTCTTTACATAATTTGTTTAAAATTAAAATAAGCTATATTTTTCTGAATCAGCAGCTTTCAATGTCCACTACTAACTTAAGGACAGTGCACTGCCCAAACTCATGCATAGGTTCCTTGAGCAGTATATTAAAAAATAACTGGAACCAAATCTGTTGCCCTGTAGTCAATTTGGTCTCATAGCAACCCTGTAGGGCAGAGTAGAACTGCCCCATAGGGTTTCCAAGAATGTACATCTTTTTTTTTAATCTAATTTTTTTTAAATTGTACTTTAGATGAAGGTTTACAGAAAAAACTAGCTTCTCATTAAACAGTTAGTACACATATTGTTTTCTGACATTGATTAACAACCCCGCTACATGTCAACACTCTCCCTTCTCGACATTGTGTTCCCTATTACCAGCTTTCCTGTCCTCTCCTGCCTTCTAGTCCTTGTCCCTGGGCTGGTGTGCCCCTTTAGTCTCGTTTTATTTTATGGACCTGTCTAATCTTTGGCTGAAAGGTGAACCTCAGGAATGACTTCATTACTGAGCTAAAAGGGTGTCCGGGGGCCATACTCTTGGGGTTTCTCCAGTCCCTGTCAGGCCAATAAGTCTGGTCTTTTTTTGTGAGTTAGAATTTTGTTCTCCATTTTTCTCCAGCTCTGTCCTGGACCCTCTATTGTTATCCCTGTCAGGGCAGTCAGTGGTGGTACCCGGGCACTGTCTAGTTGTACTGGACTCAGTCTGGTGGAGGCCGCGGTAATTGTGGTCCATTAGTCCTTTGGACAAATCTTTCCCTTGTATCTTTAGTTTTCTTCATTTTCCCTTGCTCCTGAAGGGGTGAGAACAGTGGAGTATCTTAGATGGCCGCTCACAAGCTTTTAAAATCGCAGACGCTACTCACCAAAGTAGAATGTAGAACATTTTGTTTATAAACTATGTTATTCCAGTTGAGCTGGAAGTTTCCCGAGACCATGGTCCCCACAGCCCTCCAAGGCTATAAATCTTTATGGAAGCAGACTGCCACATCTTTCTCCTGAGGAGCGGCTCATGGATTCAAACTCCCGATCTCTCAGTTAGCAATCGAGCTCTTAACAACTGTGCAACCAGGACTCTCTTGAGCAGTATATATATCATGAAAAAGAGAAGTTGAAGAAGGTTTTACAGGAAAAAGAAAAAGATGGAGTGGTCTCTTTATTTAATATTTATTTTATTGGATGTTTTTCCTACTTTAGTGTATTGCTCCAGGATTTATGGTTTCATAAAGTTATGGGGGAGTTAATGAAGATTTTGAATTAAGAAACAAAATATTTTATTTCCCTACATTTGATATTGAATAAAGCATATTTTTTATGTCATTTAGAGGTCTAAAAATATTTAGAATGTTAAATCCAGCACAAAAAAGGGAAAGCAGCCACTTGAGAAGCATGGGCTTCTTAAAAATTTATCTTTTAATGTCAGAAACAAATGTTGCGTTGCTACTTGTCCCTTCGTTGACTTCATCTATAGTCTTGATCAATGTGGCAACCAACCTTAGTTGCAAACAATTCTTCTAAAGCAACTGAGTTATTAGAGGGTAAGTTAACATGTGCTATAGTTCTGAATCATCCCTTTAATTCTGTCTGTAACCCTCAGCATTCAAGGGGACTGTATTACAATGCTAATAACACCGGGGAACTCTCCTAGCAATTGAATACCTTCAACCAATCTTGCAATTCATTTGCTCTTCTTTTAAAATGTAAATGGACTAGGGAGAGAAATGTTTTTAAAGACCTTAAGGTTTAGACATGTATTTATTGAGCTGCTACTACTTACAAGCCACTGTTGTGGAAAGACGGAAATATAAGACAAAGTTGAGGCCTTCAGTAAACTTAATAGAGTGCTGTCATTCATCTTTAGCCTGTGTAAATTTTTGCTTAAGGAGGATTGGAGCTCTCGTGGCATAATGGTAAAGAGCTAAGGCTATTGACAAAAATGTCAGCAGTTTGAATCCACCAGCCACTCCTTGGAAACGGTATGGGGCAGTTCTCCCCTGTCCTATAGGGTCACTATGAATTGGAATTGACTTGTTTTTTTTTTTTTTTTTTTTTTTGTTTCTTGGAGTGAAAGATAAATTGAAGATCTTCTGAGGAGGGAAGGCCCAAGACAGGATTTGGGACAGCCAGAAGGTAAATATGAGGCCATAAAATAATGAGAGTGATATTCTGGAGTGAGGTGCCCAACCTGCTTCACTCTTAAATTATTTGCTTGGGTCTGAAGGCATTTGTGTTTGTGAGCCTTGCGGGTACAATTTTGTCCACATTTCAGCTCTGATCCAGAGTTGTTCTTATATGGCTTGCCACCTCTTCTCTCCTTTTTTTTTTCCCCCCAATTCCCTCTTCTCATTTATTCCACAGATATTTATTTAACATTTACTATACACCAAGTGTGAGATAGAAAATACTAAGATGAGTAAAAGACACATTCCCTGCCCTGGAAGAGCCCACAGTCTAGTTGGGGAGAAAGAAAAGTGATTAACCTATTATAATACAGCATGATTAGAATTACTCATGCTATGGAAATATATAGCTACTCATTCCCTCTGTTTATCTGTTTTATTTTCCTGTTTATCGTCTCTTTTCTTTTTGCTTTCTTCTTTATTTGGAGTTAAGAGCTATTTTAATCTCAGACTGATATAAGAAGCTGGGTCGAAATTTCTACTCTTTCAGAAGGGAGGAAATTGACCATATAGTCATTCGCCTATCCTTGCAAAATAATCTCATGAGAAGCACATAGACTTTGGAATATAACATAGGTTTATATAATCATGATTCTTTCAGTTAATAATTTGTACAAATGACTTAAACCCTGAACCTCAATTTCCTAATTTGTAAAATGAGGATAATGGTACCAGTCTCATATTTGGGTTCTTAAAGGATTCAACATAATGTATGTGAAGCATGTTGCATTGTGCCCAATACTTAGTAGGTAATCACTACTAATAGCTTTTATTATTCACTCATTCAGTGTACTGAGTACCTATTATTTATCAAGCATGCTTCTAGGTTCTGAGGAAATAAGGTAAAGTCCTTGACTGTAAGGACTGGAACTCTAGTAGTGACTATTTACTCTAAGCCAGATAAATAAAAGTATTGTGTTACCCTTTGATCACAAGATGAAAATAATTCCATAACAAAATAAAAGTAGAACGTACTTATTTAATCACTATTATAGGGATCAAAATTCTTTACTAAATTTTATAATGTACATATTTTCCAAGTCTACAAATTCAAATGTAAGGTTTAATTTTTTTTTAATTTTTTAATTGTACTTTAAATGAAGGTTTACAGAGCAAATAGTTTCTCATTAAACACTCAGTACACATATTGTTTTATGACATTGGTTAACAACCCAAAGACATGTCAACACTCTCCCTTCTTGACCTTGGAGGACATTTTTTTGGTGAAAATATACATAGCCAAAGTTACACCATTTTGAAAGTTTCTACATGTGCAATTCAGTGACATCGATTACATTCTTCCAGATGTGCTGCTATTCTGACTCTCCTGTTCCAAATTATTCCATCACCATTATCTTCAACTCACCACCCCCTAGGCTTCCCATCAAACCTTTTGAGTTGCTGTTGTCAATTTGATCTCACATAAATAATTCTTTTTTATTTTTTGTACCTTAGATGGTTTGCAGAACAAATAGTTCCTCATTAAACGGTTAGTACACATATTGCCCTATGACAATGGTTAACAACCCCATGACATGTCAACACTGTCTCTTCTCAACCTTGGGTTCCATATCATCAGCTTTCCTGTCCCCTCCTACCTTCTAGTCCTTGTCCCTGGACTGCTGTGTCTCATTAGTCCTGTTTTGTTTTTTGAGGCTGTCTAATCCCTGGCTGAACGATGAACTTAGGGAGTGACTTCACCACTGAGCTAAAAGGGTGTCCAGGGACCATATTCTCAGGGTTTCTCCAGTCTGTCAGTCCAGTAAATCTGGTCTCTTTTTTGTGAATTAGAATTCTGTTCTACATCCTTTTCAAGCTCTGTCCAGAACCCTCTACTGTGATCCCAGTCAGAGCAGTCAGTGGTGGTAGCCGGGCACTGTCTAGCTGTATTGGACTCGGTCTGGTGGAGGACATGGTTGCTGTGGTCCATTAGTCCTTTGGACTAATCTTTTCCTTGTATCTTGTTCTCTTCATTCTGCCTTGCTCTCAAAGGGGTGAGACCAGTGGAGTATCTTAGATGGCTGCACACAGGCTTTTAAGACGCCAGACGCTACTCACCAAGGTAGAAAGTAGAACATTGTCTATAAACTGTGTTATGCCAATTGAGCTAGCTGTCTCCCGAGACCATGGTCCCCACAGTGCTCCACCCAGTAATTCAGTCCCTCAGGGAGTTTGGATGTGTCTATGGAGCTTCCATGAACTTTCCTGTATAAGTCATGCTGGCTTCCCCAGTAATGTGTACTGTCTTACCCTTCACCAAAGTTACCACTTATCTATTGTCTATTTAGTTCTCCCCCCACCCCTCCCATCCCTAGTAACCATCAAAGATTGTTTCTTTTTGTGTGTAAACTTTTACATGAGTTTACAGTAGAGGTCTCATACAATATTTGTCTTTTTGTGATTGACTTCTTTCACTCAGCATAATGTCCTCCAGTTTCGTCCATGTTGAGATGCTTCACAGATTCATCGTTGTTCTTTCTCGTTGCATAGTACTCCACTGTGCGTATGTACCATAGTTTGTTTATCCATTCATCTGTTGATGGGCATCTAGGTTGTTTCCATCTTTTTGCTATTGTGAACAGTGCTTTAATGAATACGG
>NW_004443996.1:6299340-6307298 GCF_000243295.1 Trichechus manatus latirostris
TTGATGGTTATGGTTTGTATCCTGTTAATGCCATGTATTAAGGCCTGATCACTCGCAGATTTTTGCTTTTGATTGTATCCCACAGAATTCTCAGGGTTTCTTCATTTTTCTTCATTCTTTTTTCTGATTTTTCCTCAGAGTTGTAGCCAAATGTTTGCCTTAAATTTCGCTGATCTTATCTTCCATCATTTCAGACCTGCTCCTCAGCCCTTCTATGACACTGTCCATTTCTGAAATCTTGTTGTTCATCTTTTTTGTTTTTATTTGTTGTTTTGTATGATTTCTAGTTGTGAATTTATTTTAGCATTTTGTTCCTGTATTATTTTCTTGAATTCTTCCATTTTTTGTCTGTATTTTCCATGAATTTGTCTGCCTTTTCCATGACTTTGTCTATTTTTTCCTTATTTTTGTCTGCTTTTTGCTTCAACTCTTGGATAATTCTTAATATTAGAGATTTGAATTCCGTATCAGTTAGGTCTAGTGCCTTTTCTTATACTGAAAGGTCATCTGGTGTTTTATTTTGGATGCCTACTGGAACCATCCTTTCCTGTTTTTGTAAATGTTTTGATATTGTCTGCTGTCTTCAGGGCATTAAATCATTATTTTCCTCGTTTATTTATTGTACATTTGTTTGTTTCATCCTGCTTTTTTGTTTTATTTGATTATATCTGAGCAGGAGGGCTGTGTGTTCTTTGTTGTTTGCTCGTCTGTGGGCACGATACTTTTCACCTCTTTCTCCAATCGGCAGGGTCAGTCACTCAGTTATGGTACAGCAGGGCAGGTCCACCTGAAGGGGAGTTGCTGGGATGTGTTGTTTGTGGCACGTACCAGGGCTGACAGCGCGGACTGGGAATCAGTGCAGGGCAGGTTCCAGTAGGCCATGCCTGTGCTTCTTGGGAGTGTGATGTTCAGTGCACAGTGCAGGTAGGCAGGAAGGAGGGGGTAGATTGTGATGTGTATGGGAAAGATGAGAGAGAAGAGAGAGGGACAGGAGCCAAAAACATACACACAAACAAAAAATAGTGCTAAGGGAGCTTGCTATTGGAGTGGAGAGATGAAAGACTGAGAAATGGAGAAAAACAAAAATGAAAAAAAGAAAAAGGGTAAAAGAAAAAAATGAATAAATCGAGAAACTAGAAATGAAGAAAGACAAAAAGAGAATAAGAGAGAGAAGAAAACAAAACAAAGAAACAAAAAACAAACCCAAAACCAACAAAATAACAAAACCAAAAAAAAAAAAAAAACAAGAAAAAAGAAATGTCTGCAGGGGTGTCCCTGTGCCTGCACAGAGTAAGGGAGTAGCTTCCAAGCCGCGTGGTACTGCACGGCTAGAAGGAGCTCTCAAGCAGAGGAAAGAAAAAGAAAACAAACAAATAAATCAAAACAGAACAAATCAAAACAAACAAACAAAGAAAAAAGCCCCGGGGGTCCCACTCACGTGACAGCACTGGCCAGGAAGCAGTTTCACAGTTCTTCCCCTCAGGAAGAAGCAAAGATGGTGGACGGAGCCAGGTATTTGAGAGAAAGGAGGGGGAGGTGTTGAGAGGTAAGAAGGAAATCTAAAGAAGCAGAAAAAAGCAACACCAGCAGCCAGCAAATGTCACTCAGGGAGCCGGCCAGTGTTGGCAGGTGAAATCCAAGTGGCACTGAGGGTTAGCTTGTGCTTCCTGACCAATATAGACTGTGGCTGCAGGAAGCAGAGGAGGCTAAGTGGGGGTGAAGAAGGGCTAGAGGTGGGAAAGCCTATATCACGAGTTACCAGTTGTTCTGTCTCCTGCTGGAAGCTCTTTGAAGCTACTTTCTCATACCCCCTGTTTGTTGATCTCCGATAGGAGTCCAAGATGGTGGATCCATGCTGTGGTAGCTGATAGGGGACCTCTGCATGTATCTCTCCTCGGTCTCTGTTCTCGGTCAGTTTCTTATTCCATTCTGTGCTTGGCTAAGTTCTTTATCTCCTCATTTGATGCTTAGGGTTTCAGGATTGACGTGTGGCTCTGTTTGACTTAGAGTTTCTGATCTTTGCTGTGGAGGGACAGCATAGTGCTTCTGACTATGGCGCCATGTTGCCCAGAAGTCCTGTAAGGTTTAAATTTGTTAAATTGAAGCTATAACACAAATGTTTTTGTTGTTGTTAGTTGCCTTCAAGTTCATTCTGACAAATGGTGATCCCACATGTGTAGAGTAGAACTGCTCCATAGGGTTTTCAAGGCTGTTATCTTTTGGAAGCAGATCACCAGGCCTATCTTCCAAGGCACCTCAAGATGGTTTGAACCATTAACCTTTCGACTGATAATAAAACACTTAAACATTTACGCCACCCAGGGACTCTAGACCTTGGGAAACTCCCAACTTTTTGACTTTGATTGTTATCATGGGTTCCAGGGCCTTGCACTTTCTAGTTTTTAATTCATTAACTCATTTGTCAGTCCTGGAGCCTTAGGGTATTCTGTTCTATTCTATTCTACTCTACTCTATTCTAGGAAACACACACTCTACACAAATAGGAGAAAAACACTCAAAGAAAAATTCAATAGGGACAGTCAAAGACAAATCAATCTGAGTCGACTTGTATGGTTGCATTGCTGTATGGAGGCAGTATAGTACAGTGCTACAGTGGTTAAAAGCACAGATTCTAGAGCCAGATGTCCAGGTGTGAAGCCCAGGCTTGCACCCTTTAGACAATTTACACAACCTCCTTCTCCTAAGTTTTCTCATCTGTAAAATAAGGGTGTAAATAATAATACTTACATTTTAGGGTTATTATAAGGATTATATGAGTTAATATATGTAAAGCATTTAAAATAATGGTGCATAATAAATACTATGTAAGTATTAACTGTCATTGTTTGTTATACTAGAAATATAAGTAAATGTGACTTCATCAAAGTCACACCCTTCTGATAGACATCTGATATGAAAACATAGAAAATAAGAATCCTTGTTTTGAATAGACTTTTAATTAGAAGTCAGGTGGACTTGTGGGGCAGGGCAGAAAATATAGACAATCCTCTTTAAAAATGGGAGCAATACTAAGAGTGTGTCTGATCCACTGATGCTGATTAGATCCAATGAGGGAATGGGTGTTTTAATAGAGGAGGAAGGAGAAAGGAAGAAAGTTTTAGGAAATTAGCATTGGTAGGTTGGTATAGGGTTTGGGCAACTAAGAGGAGCTGGCCAACAAGCAAAAGGGTAACTGCCAAAAAATGAACTTTACCCTCCTCAAAATGTTTCTCAGGGGAACCCAGAAGTCATTGGTATGAAAACCTTGTTATTAACTCATCCAGTATACTGAGTATTATCCTATTAGGATGAAGTTTCTAGACTTGGAATGACCCTAGAAAACTATTGTGTGTAAAAATTGAGTCATTATGATAACAACAATTCATTTTCTTTTCTTTTCCAATTTTTTGTCCAACTTTAGTGGTTACTTTATCCAAAACTGCTTGAGCCAGAAAAAGATGATTTATATAATCTAAAAGCAGCTTAGAACTCTATTTTTAAATGAAATTATTTATAATCTCTAGGTCTTAAATTGTGTTAGGTACTCAGTGCTTAAGTTTTTTTTTTTCACACTTGAAAGAGGACAGCAAAGATGATTTTCAAACTGATGTAATTTTAAATGTGGGTATTGTCAAATTGTTAACAGATATTTTTCATTAGGTTTATATTATAAAAAACCCATTTCCAGAAAACCTCAAATGTCCCTCTATTTCTCTCCGGTAGAAGAAACCCCACTTGTAACAAAAGTGTTCAAATTGTGTTTTTGCCAGGATTTGTAGTAATATTGGAAAGTCTTACTGAATTCACTTTTAAACAAAAAAGAAGGGATTGACATACTTCAGTTAATATCAGTTTGACTATAGCAGACGTCTATCAGTCTGCGTGATATACACCATGATATTATAGTTTTTATTGAAGGAGAAATTCTAAATACACTTAATTTGGATGGAGATAATATATAGAAGGCTATTTTTCTTTACTTATAATAAGGCCTAACTTTATCTGACCTAATGATCAGAAAAAAGCAACATGTTTTTATGTAACATATAATTATGCTGTGAAACTATAGATTCTTCAAGATATTATCCAGGCAAATAACAATACATTTCAAATTCAAAACAGACATATAAATAATAGCACATGCAGCTACATCAGTTACCTGTCGAATGGAAATCACATTGGTTATCAGTATGCATATTATTAGTAAGCAAAGGCTAGAAAGGAGTCAGCTGGTGTGTGGTTATGCATTTATGGAAATTCAGAAGTTCCTCACCTTTCTCAAAAGCATCAGTGGTATGTCATCACTGTAAGGACTAGACTCTTTAAACCGAATTTCTTACAATTCCTTAATAATTCCTGTCTTCACCATAATTAGCTGTTTAAGCTTGCACTATTTTCCATTTTTCTTGCAGTTATTGTCAGGGGAACAAATGAATACATATTATACCATTTTATATTCTCATTACAAATTTTGCCTTAAGAATGGAATTGTTTTTGCCCACTTCTTGTTGCAATGTTTATTACCAGAATGAGATACAATAATTTTAATGCCCAGTATAGTCTGTGAAAGACTATAAACATTTAATAGACTCATAAACATAAGCTTTAACCTTTTCAATGTTTTGCATTTTGATTGGTTACCCGTACTGTTTTATCCCTACAGGTTACTGAGACTATAAACAGGAAGAATAGGAATGGATAGTGACTCAAACTGCAGAAACTGTGAAAAGGTCAAAGTTGTGCAGTTTCATATTTTCTCCCCCAGAATAAATAAAGTTTCACAATTTCAGGGAAATCTTCTGGATTTGAGTTAGAAATGGAAAAAGAAATAGGCTGATATAAATCTTTTTTTTTTTAATGATGGTGAATACAAGGACGATATTTAACCCTCTTTTCTAGGAATTATAATGGAGTTACTTTTGAATTATTTTCTTTAGTGGTAATAAGACATAGTAATGGTTAAAATGTTTAAACCAGGAGAATAGTGTGTTACTTACCTACGTTTTTGGTTAAGAAATCCAGCGACATTCCTGTACTTCAGCAATTTGCAACCTTGGTGTGACAACACAATATTGTGTTTGTATGTGCTGTGAGCTATGTCACAAAGAATGTGCTACTAATAGTAGTTACAGTACCAAAGTGTGTGAATTATTTGCCTTTTTAAAAAGATAAATCATAGCAGATTCTAGATTGTCTCTATGATATCACCCTCAAGATCTTGCATTACAGTTAAGGCCTAGGGAATTGCACATAATCTTGGGAATGACCATCAAGTGTGTGTTGCTCACATAAATGTCAACATCATGTACGTTGTAGTGGGGTGGGGGAAAGAGAGGTTGTGAGGCATTGCAGTAGTCAATGCTGAAAAGGAAATTTCATTTCTGCTCTGTTTAGATAACTTTCAACCGTACTGCAATGTTTCTTAAAATATAGAAGATAGAATAGGAGGAGGGGGCATGAGCAATGAACTAATATCTAGTGAATATTCACTATGTTCTAGGCACCAAGCTAAGCGTTTTGCATGGATTATATTTTTAATTTTCACAACAATCCTATGAGACAGATACAATTATTATTATACCCATTTTACAGATGAGGAAACTGAGAAACAGAAGTTAAAGGACTTACTTAATGTCCCACAGCTAGTTAAGTTGCAGACCTTGTATTCAAACCCAGGTCTAAACCCAGAGTACAAAAAAATAAATTCCCCAAAGCTGTACTGATTTTAAGACTCTGGTATGTGATAGGTGTTCAATAAATGTTTGTTGAATCAATGAATTGTGTTTGAATCATTAAAATCGTATTTCCCCTAGGAGTCTATATTCAAGTTTGAGGTGCTACTCCTTGGGTACCCATTCCATTGGGCTGCTTTCCCCTGTGATCGGGCTGGGACTGATTTTGGAAGCAGCCATCTCAGCCAGGAGCAGACTGAAAACCAACCAGGAAGCATTCTAGGTGGATGACCAGGGTTCCCAGAGTCTGAGTGTGAGTTGTGGGATTTATAAGCACCAGATACAGGAGTAGATTTCAAGTTCAAGAAGCTGGTTTTATTCAGATACTGCTTCTCCAACACCAAACCCACCCCCCCAAAAAAAGAAAAAACAGAAAAATGAAAGATCAATGTTGAGAGTCATGAAAATTGCTAATTGACAGGAAAAGAATATGAGTCAACTTTTTTTTTAATTGTTACAATCCTTGATTTTTTTAATTTGGATGATTGTAGATTTACATGAAGTTATAAGGAATAATACAGAAAGATCCTAAGTGTCCTTTACCTAGTTTTCCCCAGTGATAACATTTTGCAAAAGTATAGTTCAATATCACAGCCAAGATATTGATATTGTTACATCTGGATTGGCTTTTGAAAAACCCAAAATTCATTTGCTCAGTCAATTAGGGCCCCTTTGGAGCACTGCTCATTATTGCACTGATGTGATCCTTTTGTTGTTTTTGTGTGCGGTCAAGTCAATTCCGACTCATAGTGGCCTTATTTGACAGGGTAGTACTGCCTTATAGGGTTTCCTAGGCTGTAATCTTTACAGGAACAGATCGCCATGTCTTTTCTCTTGAGGAGCCACTGGGTGGGTTTGAACTGCCGATGTTTGGTTAGCAGCCTGGTGCTTAACTGTTGTGCCACCAGGGCACCTTGATGTGACTCTAATCCCAGGTTAATCCTTATTCCGTGAAGAGCATGACTAACAACAGTGGAATTCTGTCCTAAAAGTCTTAGCCAGGAAGACAGCACTGTCATGAGGTTGTCCACTGTGTTTCTAACACTTTTCCCTAAGATAAGCATACCTCCCATTACTCTGTGTGTCCCATTATTTAAGAGTATAAATGCAGGCCCATTGAGAATGATTTTCTTATTTCTCTGATTTTTTTTTTAATCAATATTAGGGAACGTATTTCACACTGAGTGTATTTCCCCAAAATAATCAGAAACTTTGAAATAGTGCTCCAAGCCTTGCTTTGTCCAATGCATTAAGAAGTTGGAAAAAATAAAAAAAAAGAGAAGACAGAATGCATTCCATGCTTAACAAGTTTTTGTTAGATTTGGGTTTCTTCAAGCTCTGAAAATCATCCTAACAAGTCAACTAAACAGTCATCGTTTAAACATCAGTGCTACTTCTCCACAGGTTGCTGAATTCATAGAAATGAATTCATACATTGCTGGCCAACAGAAAGGCACTGCTGAAAATCTCAATGAGGCAGGCTTTTAGATAGCAATAATTTGGTTGCAAAAGCTCTTACCAGGCTTGTGGGGACATTTTTTTCCTTTTTTAAAATCACAATACCCTCTTTTCCAACAGGAATTTCTGATCTGGAAATGTATTTTTCATGTCCTTCTTTGCTTATTGTTTTTACCATGTCATAAATCTAATGCAATGAAATCCGTAGTGGGAGCAGAACAATCACACAGAATCTTGTTTTGGAGTATGATTGCCAGCACCTGCTGGTGAGGCTTTCACTCTGCTTTAATTCAAGCACAAGTTACTAGTTGCAGAACTGTGAGACAGACTAATACTCTAATCAGGAAGGAGCTGAAAATGAGGGGAGGGAAACATTTAACATTGGCTCACTTTACCTGCCATTTTTCCCAAGTTTTCAAAATGGGGAAAAGAGGAGTAGGAAGCAATTTTTAGAAGCTTGCAATGTATTTACACTTCCATACTTTATCCTGTCTTTAAAAATATCCTCACAAGACAGTACACAATACTGGGGAAACCAGCACAGCTTGTATAAGGAAAGGTCATGGAAGCTCCCTAGACACATCCAAACTCCCTGAGGGACTGAATTACTGGGCGGAGGGCTGTGGGGACCATGGTCTCTGGGAACATCTAGCTCAATTGGCATAACACAGTTTATAAAGACAATGTTCTTCATTCTACCTTGGTGAGTAGTGTCTGGGGTCTTAAAAGCCTGTGAGCAGCCATCTAAGATATTCAACTGGTCTCATG